>NC_044194.1:17472128-17785045 GCF_900880675.1 Sparus aurata
ATAGGAGCTGGTGCTCTCCTGAACCGCGTATCCGGTAAAAATAAAGAGTAATCTGAGTAAAATGTGTCAATAACCGTCTTTATGATGAGAGAAAATTCATAGGGTAGCTGAATGTAGTTCAAGTCATAAAAAACGTTCACTGTAAATAGTGTGATTTTTTTATTTTTTTTTATTGATCTGTGGCTCAAGTCTGATGGTATTATGTAAATAGTTTTCTAATAAATAATAATATAGCAACTTTTGATCCATACATATCAATATCAGGCTTAACTTAACTTTCAGTTAGTTCACTTCCACCTCAGCTACACACTACTGAGGCTACTTGAAGTTTAAACCCTGCCTATTCCAAGTACAGATAGTGTTATGATCGATCACGTGTGTCCATTAAATATGAAGAAACAGCAAACCAATAGTTAGCTTATTTTAGCATTAAGATGGAAGCAGGGGGAAACAGCTCGTCCCTACAAGTAGAGTAGAGTAGACTATTTGGTCAGCCTTTAGACCAGAATCTGACATCTGTTCCTATATAAAGATATCATGCCATAGAATTATCTACTTTAGAAATTTGCAACAACTCCAGCACAGCTAACTTAATAGCTAAAGAAAGGGAGTTATATCATCTAAAAGCTAGCTGGTGAGATAGCAAAGGGCTAGCCTTAGCTAAGGCTGAAAACAAAATGTATCTATAGCGGGTTTTTTTTTTTTTTTTTTGCTGTATGAAACAGTCATTTATATATGGTATTGACATATAATAATCAAAATGTAGCTAAAATGAACAAGAAAGCTAAGTCTTTTAGCCTAGCCTAGATAATGGTGGTAGATAATGCATTTTTCCCTTGAATTCATAAACATTATCCAAAGGCAATATCTGTGTGTTACTGTAGTTTTTTACAGTATAGTGTAGGTTCAATTAGGTTTTGAGTGCGTGAATAATCCTCAAAAGGCATAAAATAATGGTTAGGTCTGGTGCCCCAAAACACTTATCTGCTGCTTCTGCAGCTACTTGACATTTTGATAGGTTGGTTTTTAAATTGGATTAAACAAAAATAAGATATAAAGTATTAAGCGAGCTTGAGAGAACCAGACTACAATTTTCTGCATGTTTCCAACCTTTATGCTAACCTGAGCTAACCAGCTGCTGGCTCTAACGTTTAGCTTAATGATTAGCTTACAGAACGAGAGTGGTTATCTTCAAGAAAGAGAAGACGTGTATTTCCCAAAATGGTAAACTATTCTTTTACAAAGTACATAAAGCATTTTTAGATACTATATAATATATATAACAGCTCGTCCAACTTTCCTAAATATTCTGTGATGCAGAGTTGAGTTTCACACACAAATGTTTTCCAGTTCTAACATTATGCCCTCATACATTATTCCCGTGACGGCTGTGTATTCAAATGCAGGCTAAAGGTTGCAGGGTTTCCTGGGTTACATTAACATTTAAGGAAGGAATAAATAAATACTGACATTTGGGGAAGATAAAATACTAACATTCAGAGTCTTTTTCAGGCTACTCCCCGTGGGTCTTTTTAAGTCCCACATAATGATGGCTTTCAGTCCCGGATGATCTGCTCCAGTGTCCAGACTATTACGCATAATGTCAGCGCAGGCACAGGGAGGTGTTCGAGGTGATATCAGGGGGTCGGAACTGAGAAAAGTCAGTCGGAGTTTTTATAGTTGGTGAACAGGTTGTAGAGGACTCTGAGGGTGGACTTGAGGTTCAGGTTGACGACATCTGGAAAACAAAATTGAGACAGCAGGGATCGTTAGAGTTTGATCAATTGTTTAAGGAAGAAAATGTAGACCTTTGACATGTTAGTTGTAAAAGAAAAGTTGTGTCCTTGGAACACTTTAGCACAAATTAAATGGGCTGTGAGCCATAAATTCATTTACAGTGCAGAAGCTTATTTTATGGCTGCTGTTGGGCCACTCTCCTTGAAAAGGTTATTCATAATTTGGGGAATTAAAAAGCCTAAAATAGCAGGAATTTGCTAATGATTATCATTATATATTATATATCATATATCATATATATATTATTTTATACCAGGAGTGACTCTATTAAAAACACTTTCCGCTCTCTGTGTCAGTAACATGGTGTACTACACAAGTCTTTGTTTGGTGTAATTTCTCGACACAAGTAGTTTTTTGTTAAGAGACTCAAGCATGACACCAATGCATCACCCCTTAAAACAGGACTTCTTAAGATCCTGATCATCTGTGTTCCCTTGCTAGCTTGGGTGCAGCTGCAGCCTAGAGGACACTTCATCATGTTTCATCCACTGGAGGGGCACCCTAGAGAGCTTTTTGTCGCATTTTTCCCACCCTAAAAGGCACTTTATCATGTTTCATCGACCACAGAAGCATCCAAGCGAGCACTTTTGCTGCGTTTTCTTCTAACGTGGGCGCTAAGCAGAACCCCTGTTATCGTTGGACTTCAGCTTTGCAGCTTTAAAGATAATAGCAAAAATTACCAATCAATTGAAAAATCTTGAAGGAACTGTTTCCTTTTTGGCTTAGTCAGTAAAATGTTTACAGAAGGAACAGGCATTTGCATAATAGGCTACAGTGTGGAGAGAAACAATATTTACATATTTTGAATCTTCTTTAGTTGATGCTGGTTAAAAATTCAAATATTTCACATCAGGGACACAACTGTGCAGTAAAATGTTTAGTTTTCATCTCTAAGGACTGTCCATATTTCAGGGATAATGAATTAGGGAGAATAATATGATAAATTAAAGAGCAATTTGGGTCAAAGAAAATAATAAAAACAGAGAGCAAAGGGAATATAGAAATGTGTTAAGTAGTAGAATATAGGTCATTTAAAAAGGATGATAACAAGACACAGAACAGGGAGAAATATGGGTCAATAATGTGGAGCAAAATGTAAATATGGCCACAGTAAGGGTTAAAAATAGCACAACACAGAATATAAAGTAAAGTAGCTCTCAGAATTATGTAAGTATATACAAGAGAGAGGTCTTATCGTCTTAAACATAATGTATCTAGAAGTGCAGTTATTGATTTACATTAGAAAAAAAAAATGCAGTTTCATGTTCTGTGGATCAAAGTAAACAAGGGGTGTCTGATATCAGTCTGAATGCTTCAGTAAAGTAAGCCTCTAAAAGCTATTTCCAAATGTACTCAAATAGCATATCTATCTCCACGGGGGGTGTGAAGAGTATAATTGGCCAATAAAATACAAGTCTGTGAAATAGAAAATAGGAAACCCTAACCAACAATCATCACAAAAGCCAGTGAGCCATAACTGATTTTGTTTTAACTAAATTCTGTAATATTGATTATAACTGGAAAACAATGTGCAGCTCAGGGCTGAATTAACTCAGCAACATCCATCCAGTAGCGAGTTTTCAGGCTGAGGCAAGGTTTCCTCCTACTGGACAACAGTTAATATGACTGAGGGACATCAAACCATTAAAAAACCTTTATAAACTGTCCCCCATCAGTGCAAGAGACTCATAATCTCCTCCTAGCCTCAATAAAATCTTCTCCAGGAAATCCACGTTATATGTATTTTATCTGCTCTTGTTATAATGAAATATTTCCACAATATACGTCTATAAAATACCTTCTGGTCTGGCTTTGGGTTTCTTCAGGCCGCCATCCTGCATCAGCTCGAAGGCGAACGCCACATTGTGAACCTGAGTGGACACAAAAGGGAAAACTCGATGTTTTGATCAGCGGCAAAAAAAATCCTCCAATCTCACTGACAGGTTTCTCTTTTTGAGGGTGTGCTCACCTTCTGTTCGAAGCTCTCAGGTGTGAGGAAGAAGTTGTACAGAGGGACGAAGTAGTCCTCCAGCAGCCCCATCAGTAACACCAGATACACCCCATCAGCAAACTGCACACAAACAATACAGACTGCATGAGGATCTTAAGCACATTAAATATTAAAAACCGAGGATGTAGCTCAGATTCGAAAAAAATATGTGAGAATTAAAAATCGAAACATTATACACTATCATAAATCTTACCTGAGACTCCAGCTCAGTAACTTCCAGGTTCAGCTTGTTCAGGTGTTTGTTCACGAAGGTGATGAGAGACTAGAAACATGAACACAGAAATATTAATATTTAACAGGTTGATTATGTTGAGATAACAAAGCTGATTTTGTGTAGATCATTCAATAGTTGACTTGTGATACCGAGATGGCATTAAAAAATGCACTGCTGTTCTTAACCTCCATACAATTATATCATCATTTGTATTATTCTAGCCTTTATCATGCAAAGGAAAAGGTCTCTCATACCGTTTTTACTACGTTGAGCTTGTCAGGTGCGTGATCCAGCAGAGTGTCAAATGCGTCCCTCTCTGTTTTAAAAAGAAGGAATTCAAAGGTTATGAACGCAAAAGGGAATGGTATAACATTTTGAGGAATATTAGAGGCATCAACAAGATTAGATTTAAAAAAGACAATCGATACTCCTCTCAAATCTACAGCCACCACATGGTTAGCTTAGCTTAGCATAATGACTTGGAACAGGGGGAAACTGCGAGCCTGGCTCTATCCAAAGGCAAAATAAAATTTAAAAAAAGCCACCTAATTGCACCTCTACACCTCACTAGTTATCCCATTATGTCTTCTGTGTTCAATTCATGTTGATGATTACGTGAAAAAACAAAATTTCCCCAAATGTTCAACTATTCCTTCAAGCAGATAAATAAAGAAACATTTCTATAATGCTATAATAAGATACGTGGCCGTGACTCACCAAATCTTCCCATCATCATTCTGAAAAATAAAAAACAGATTAGTCACAGTCTGAAAAACTATTCTCACACCACAATAAATATTATCATATATTTATTATCATATATATAATATTATATAATATTATATGTTATTATTATCATGAATATAAAAAAAAAGGATGACTGTGGATCTAATCATGAAGGAAACTGTATAAACACGTACTCTGTGGTGCTCGTCAGCTCCTTGGTCACAAGAGCAGTCTGCAGGATGCCCTCTCGTTTCTGCTCAAACAAAACGAAAATGCTTCCGTTAACACACAAGACGATAACTAGAACTGTTGATGCACATTATGAAAACTGAATGTACCGACAAGATACTGGAAGATGAGAAAAAGATTTAGCCATGAACGGACCAGATACTAGACAGGTGTTGTGTTGTTTTAAGGTTCCTCATAAGGCAATTTCTTAGATAAAATAACTGTATTAGACTGATTAATTTAAATTTTGGGTTATATTTTTCATTACTTGTTACAGGTTATTGGTCTGTAACTTGGTTATGTAAAAATAAACAATAAATAACCCTGTGCACCTTTGTATCCATCCCAGCTTCATTGCACATGATCATGATGAATGCCAGCTTGATGAGTCACTTTACCTTGACGACCACCACTTGTACGGAAACGTGCTCGGGCAGCCTGATGGGCGCCTGGAAGTGCATCGCGAGAGCCACCAGCAGGTAGACGATCGACACCAGGTTCTTTGAATGGATGGCTGCGACAGTAAATTAAAAAGAGAGGACCGTCAGCGGCAAGCTAACAACAGAGATGTGAGCACTTCACTGAAGATAAAAGGTAACAGTTGGTGCTTTTTTCACAGACAGAAGGAAAATGAAAAAAGATGCAAACGAGGAGTTAATGAACCGAGAATTAATTTAAGTGTTTGTTTATAGAGTTCCTTAAAAAGTCTGTGCAGGTTTAAATACTCTTCATCTGTGATGCAAATTCTGAGAGGGTCAATTATGTGTTAAAGGGGCATTCCACCATTTTACACTTCTTCAAAGTCCAGGTTGCTTGCCCTGAGTAAAAACAGTTCAAACTCTTCTAAGGATATAGAGGAGCTCTAAGAAGATTCACAAAATAACCTCAATGATGTCATTATGATGTCATCAAAGTTATCTTGGCTTGGACTTGAGACTTCTTCTTAATTTCAAACACAAACCCTGCGTTACGAAGTCCTTCCAATGTGGAGATGTAAAGTTAAAGGAAAGAAGTTGGCATTTAGGTGGGAGGGATAATCTAGAGGAAGGTAAAAGTACCCAAAAGTCATACTAAAAAGTGCAATTCACTTATCCAGTATGCTTTGACCCATATTATAGACTGGAAGCTTCATCCAGTTTATTTCAAGTGCACTACTTAATTGCTGGAGTGTCAATTTAAGCATCGACGTCACTGAAGTCGATGTAATACTCACAGTCCACATTCCACTCGATGGTCCAACCGTGGGGCCTCAGCAGCTCGTTGACGGCCTCCAGGACCGTCTGAAGCTTCTGCTTTTGACCGATCTCTGACTGGGTCACCTCGGCCACGTTCAGCTTCCTGCCTGACAACTTTTCTGTCAACAGAGACAGAGATGAGATATCAGCTCAAAGACATTCCATACACGGAGGAGAATCGTGAATAATTGTACAAAGTGTCTTGCAGCAGAAATGTGTTTGTTCTGAAAAGGTATACAAGCTGCAAGTAAGCAATAACATCTCATACAGATTAAAAGGGGACAGAAATTCACATTGGGTCAATTAGTAAAAAAAATCCCTTAATTGCATAAAATCAATATACAATAAGTGATTCAAACTAAAAAGTACAACATAATTGTTATTTCATGCCTGTATAAGTTTGGGTTTTGTGTCGTTGGAAAGCAAAGACGTGATGATCTTGAGAACTTGGGTGAGACTTCACTGCTTTAAGCAATAATAAGAAAGAGGATTTAGGAGGCTTATCTGAAGTGTGTGGCTCCAAATACTAAAAAAAGAAGAACCCAGCACCACTGATTAAAAAAAAGTGGGGGGGAATCTAAAACAGGCACTGATGCAATAAAAGCCTGAGATTACATGAGGTGCAAAAGTGATAAAGGGTCGAGAAAACCGAAAAAGGCTTCAACAGCACAGTGTTTCCTGCGGTGTGTTTTAAGATGTTGTTCATGACACTTCTGCAGCGTATGCAACCAAGTGACAGCTCTGTTATGCATGAGCCAGCGTTTGTGAATTAATATGCAAATTCTTGATGTTTTATTCTCGTAAATGTTTGACAGCTGACGAGACACTTTGTCAGGCTGCAATAATGAGCCAGTGTTTTTTCACGGGGGACTGTAAGTGGGAGCAACGAAGAAGAGGAAGGAAGGAAGTGTAGCGATGAGAATATGAGGTGCTGAAGACGGAGATGGAGCAGAAAAACACGTGAATTTGACAGTTAAATATAGGACTTTGAAGATTTAAATAGCGGCAAACAACAAGTTAGACTAAGTGAAGTTATTAAGTGACAGAATATTGATTCATATTTGATCTGCACTGCCTTTTTACAGTTTGATGAATTATGATTCATGAGCAGTGTGTGTTTTTCTTTCCGCCTTTAAGGAGCAAAGACTTACACATTTGTTTTATGTAACTTTTAACTTTTGATGATGTCTGTTTTTTGATGAGCTCATCTTTGTTCGGTTAAAGAGGCCTGGCCTGTAAGGAAAGCAAACCGAGTTTAGAAAGAATATTAATTTCTCAACATTTCAGGAATTTATTTTGTTCATTTATTATGCTGGCATGTATCTGCCGGCTGAAACTTTATGGTGCTATCGAAATATCGCCTCTTGCTGGTGCAAAGTGGTATTAAATCATGACATGCTAAAATAGTATGTTACTGAATACATTTTTAGTGGAAAAAAAAGGCTGTACACTACTACAGTGATTATTAGACAATTAGTAGACTTTTGATTCAAATTTGATCTCTACTGCTTTAGTTTGTTTACAGTTTGATCCAAGTTTCATGAGCAGCATGTTATAACATTACATTATTGAGCACAGACTCAAGCACTTGCTTTCGTCTGAGATTCTGGTGCCCTTTAACTAAATCCCTTCATTAACTGCGTACGTTTTTTTGTTTGTTTTTGTTATTGCCACTGTTGCAGTGACATTACATGGAGTATGGCAAACAGATTTGACTCTTGAACATCAGTAGTTGCCAGCATGCCTTGGTAGATATCACTCTGCTGTAACACATTACAGACACAAGGCGGAAGCACCGACAGACCGAAGACTCTGAAACTTTAGAGCAGCAACTGGTGAATACATATTGTGAATCCAGTTTACTGCTGCTAATGTCACAAATTAAGATGTTTCTCATGTGCAGCTGACACACAGAGAAATGAGATCATGCTACAGGAAGTCTTAAATCACTAATCAGGTTTACTGACCATCAGAGGTGTGATTTGCAGCGAGCACAAGGACATTTTGATTAATAAAGGAGAGCCTGTTGCACTTTAACTGTACTGTACTGTACTGTACTTTAACACCTAGAGTTGAAACTAGCTCCTGCTGGTTCTGGTGCCAAATTATGACAAAAAGGGCCTGATATGTTCAGTACACAATACAACAACTTCAGTCTAAAACATGTGCAGGAAAAGTGGTAATGATCATTAGATAATAGTGTGATCAACATATTCAAGAACGATAGTGACTAACAGTACATTACTTCTTGCTACAAAGTTTTTTAATATCGCCTCCTTTTTTCGTGAAGTTTGGTTTGCTGTGAATTTGGCTACTGCACAGATGTGGGAAGTAAGTACAAAAAAACTTTCTCACTGTACTGTAGTTTTTTTCGGGTCTCTGTAGTTGAGGATTTATTTTGTACTTTTACTTCCTACATTTGAACACAAATATCTTCACTTTCTTTTTTACAAAAGTTTCTGTACTTAGTAAAGAATGTGTGTACTTTGCCACCTCTGCTACTGCACACAATTAAAAGTGTGGCTAACTACTGTAGGATGAGTCAAGACTGGTTTAACTTCACTCACAAATTCTTGTGAACTCACTGTTTCTCTAATCGACGAAAAGTTTGCAAGACTTGTTGTTATGCCTTTTATGCAGTATTTTCATAATTTCAGCCCCTGTAGGAGTTATGCCCTATTGATGCGCCATTATGCATGTTTTTTTTCCTTTGCAATGATCCACTCAGATGTTAAACCAATCCCCTCGTTATATCACGTAAATTGCATGAGCTGAAGATCGTTTAAAAGATGTTTTTTCTTCTGAGCCCTTGTTTATACTGGAGCCACAGGCTGCAAGTAATATTGAAAATTTCTTTAAAATGACTTTGACCTTTTTCTGAATAGATGGTGAAGACTGTTGTACAAATATGTTGTTAGTTAATATTCATATTCATTCATATTTCATACTGCACATCCAACAAACTTTATGCTGACCGACTGAATTAATTATATACTTTCTCCTACTGATAATATTGCAGATTTTCATGCATGACCAAGTGGAAGGCGTCCAGAAGCTGTGCAAATGAAAATGTTGTGAGAGTTGAGATGCCAAAGAAACCAATTTCTTACCAAATAACTTCTGCAGCACTTGCCCGTCATAACAGTCCTCCTCCAGGTCTTTGACTATGATCCTATCCTCCTCCAGCTCACTGTTGATCCAGTCGATCAGCACCTGGAAACACATCATATTACAATGAAAATGTCCTCTTACATGTGCTGTTTTTTTTTTTTACTGCAACGATGATGTGCAAAATGTGAACCAAACCACCTTCAGAAGATCTTTGAATTTAAGACTCTCCCGTGATGTCGGATCCAACATGATCCTCTCGGCGTTTTCCTCTGATGGAGATATGTTGAGATACATTATGACAGTCAGTGACACTCAAATGTATTTTGGATACAGCCACACACATACAATGTTCCTACTGTATGTCAACAGTGGTTGACATGATGACGAGATCGACACCTCCCACTTTCATTTCCTGCTCCTCCACTGTTCAAATTAGTCACCGGTGTCAACATATTCACATTGAGACCTTTGCAACCTCTGTGTGTGTGTGTGTGTGTGTGTGTGTGTGTGTGTGTGTGTGTGTACCCAGCAGTGTGTCCTCTGGATGGATGTCTGTCCCCGTGGGAAGCATCGGAGCGTTGATGGCATTCTTCCCCTCCTCGTGAAGATCACTAACTAGAAAGACAAACACACACACATAACCGTAAAACTAAATAACAAGCAAGTAACTTAGTCACTTGTTATGTAAATGTAAATTAATATGCATTTATAATCTCTGAGTTTAGGGACAGAGCGAGGAAGCAATTGTCTTGCCTTGATGTAGTGTCAGTAACAGTCAGAGCCACACAAATTGGAAGTCTCCTCAGAATCTTAAAGGGGAATTCCACCAGCTATACACAACAAAGTCGGTTAACAGGTCTTTGGGGCACCATGACAAATGTGAGAAAAGCTGTATTAAAAATGTTGTGGCTTCAGAGGAAGCTATTTCAAGTCTGATAAGTGACATCCCCTGAGTCAGTGTCAGTTCTGTCAGAAGACTACAATCGTTTGGTGTGGAGCTAGAAAGAAGTGAGCTGACCAGACCTCTGGAGGATGCTCTTCATCTTTGCTTTAGGCTTGCAAGCTCAAGGCTACATTAGCCGCTTCGAGTCTAACAGACCTGGATCTGAACAGCGCTGTTAGTGCTCAAGTTGCCTTGTGGGTAACGTAGGCGTGGAATAAAAAAGGTGTCGTAATCTTTCTAGATATGACTTTTCAACACTTACTTCTCATAAAATGTTAATAATATACCCTTGTAAAATGTGCACATCCTCATTTTATTGTAAATGTCGTGATGAATTGCTTCTATGGGAAGTACGTGGTTCCATTTGATGCATAACCTGTGCAACAGAGGTAATTTATAAATCATTATCATGATTAATAATGGTAATAATAACTATACTCTGAATGATATATTTCTTCTTTAAATAAGGGCAAGACATTCAGGAAATTGAGAGACAGTGCATTTTCAGGTTTTAACATGCTCAAAATGCCAACTTTTAACTTTCTATCTTCAGGAGATTTATTAGAATACTAGATACTAGACTATTACCTCTAAATGTAGTAAAATGTAGTGTAGCACAATCTGAAACTTGCGACTGGGGGGGGTAGTGGGGTTGCCGGCAGTTGCATCGCCTGTCCCCCCCTTGGGAGCACCACTTTGCATAGATGGGTGTTGCTGTCAAGCTGTGAGTTGCAGACGCATCAGACACAGCTTGTGAACAACATGTATCAAGAGATTCGGTGCTGAGCTGTCACTCGTCTGACACTTCCTACGGTTTTCTTAAGGTTTTTTCCTTTCCGCTACACTTCACTCCTGCGTTGGTGTCGTTTCACTGGCTCTCAGTGCCTTTTGGAATACATTTTAAGATTTCCCTGATTACATTGAAGGCTTTCATGGCTTGTCTCCCCGCTATATATCGGACCAGAAAACGTACACGCCACATACAAGGTCTTTTGTCTGTTCAGGAGGCCTGGCTAAAAACTATAGGGGACATACCCTTTGCAATCAGGGTCTCAAGGCTCTGAATCTATCTGTCTACGGAAATCTGGTCGGCTGAGTCAGTGATCTAACATACTTTTATCAGTGAGCCTTTCCTATTTTTTCCTTATCTGAGCTCATGTTTTTTCCCTGTTGAGTTTATGTCTTGGTTTATTTTGTTGCCTTAGTGAGGCATTTTGTAGTTCTGGGGTGTCAGTGTCCATCACTGTCTAAACGTCAAGTACTTTAAGTGTGACAAACTTAAAGGATACTCAAAACACTAGAATAAAAATGTTGTCTTAAACTGAGAACATTACAGGTGACCAGAGGAGACAAGATACACACTAAGTAACACACACTCTGATTCTCTGGCTTTCGGGTAAAATCCATTTCTGCTTACTCGCTTTCACTTCTGACTAGAGAGACACACCAGGGATTTAAAGGCTTTCTTCCCCTAACGGCCACATTGCTTTTATGATCCTGCATTTCAATTTGCCAGACCTGCAACAGGCTGGACCACAATCAGTGCTCTCAAATCTATCATGTCATTGACTTTGCTATTTATAAAAACCTGCATGGAGAACCAAAGCGAGAATAGAAATAGGAAAAATGGCCGCATAAGCTGTTTTTTTGCATGTCAAATCAATATCATAATTAAGGACATGATGAAAGAAAGTCTAGAACAGCGTGTTTATGGTACAGTGTGTACAAAATTGTCACTTCAAAGCATGTACAAAGAGAGGATATACGTATTTACCCCGAGAAGAGGGGTCCCTAAAGGTTTCCTATCTGATCCAGCGTGAATACAGCTCGAGCCCTGAATCTCACAACAGATCAGCAGTTTGCTTTGTAATTACTGAGCGAGCTTGCTGCATTTCATCATAATTGTGCAGCTTCCTCCCTCCGTGTCCATCTGACTGCATTACTGCTGCGTTGCACCGAGCTGGAAAGGGCTTTGGCACTTCACACAGCCGAGAAAAATGGGAGTGAAAATGCTCAAATTATACAAAGTAATTCATTTGTTACAGTGGAATAACACATGGAAATAAATATTAACACAGGCAATCTTGTAATGTTAAATACACATTCAACAGTGTCTCACAGTACTTACCTCTTGCCGACCTTTTACAACAACCAAACCAACACATTGCTGGACATTAACCTACAGTGCACTGAGGTTACAGGTCCTGCTTCCCCATTTCCACTTCCACGTTCCTCAGCATTAAAACAGTTTACCTTGTTTCTTCCTCTTGGTCCCACAGAGCAGTCCCGCCATGTCCCCGGTATAAACCTCCGGATTCCCCCCCGATGGCAGCAAAGGTAGAGTGTGTGTGGGTGTGTGTATGTGTGTGTGTGAATCGGTGTCTGAGGGACTGAGCAGTGGCCGGGGCGTCATCACGTGTTTATTTCTGTCACAACCCTCCACCCCACCTCTGCGATCCAGTTACAGGAGACGCTGAGGGGAGTGTGTGTATGTGTGTGTGTGTGTGTGTGTGTGTGTGTGTGTGTGTGTGTGTGTGTGCGCACACGTGCGTCACATATATATGTTAATGCTGAACACAAACGCACCACACTAGCAATTTCAGCAATGCTTAGTAGATTGATCGATTAGGCGTGGGAAAGAAAATAAATCACTAAATAAAATACTTTGATGATTGACTAATTTCACACAGAGTCATTTTTCAGGCAAAACAAATGTCCAGCTGGTTCCAGCTTCTTAAATGTGAGGATTTACAGCTTTTCTTTATCATTTATGATAGTACAGTAAATGAAGAGTCTTTAGATTTTGGAATGTTGTCTGGACAAAAGAAGCAATATGAAGACGTCACTGGCTCTGAGAAACTGTGATGAGCATTTTTCTGACGATTTAAAGACCAGACGATTAATCGATTAAACGTGATAAATCATCGTAAGGGTGTCACGTTTCTCCAAATCCATTATTCGATTTGACTTTTGATTTAAATGTCATGATTCAATTTCATTGGTAGGGGTATTTTACAACAGCAATTTGACACTTTGACTCCTGGTGGCACTTTAAAGGTTGGGGATAGACAAGTTCGAATAATATTGACCAAAAAGATTAAAGATTACAAAGAGTTCATCAAAAAATACCAGTTTTAGTGATTCAACAATAAAACAACTTAAGATATAAATTCATTTTCTTACAAGTGATTTGCCAAACCTGTCTAGAGTGATACCTTTTCTCAAAGAAATGAATGAAGGATCTCAAAAACATCTGCAGTTGGAGATATTATTGAGTTGACTCGACTCACTTTTTTGATGACTTGCAACTTGACTTGACAAAGAATAAATGACTTGAGACTTGAAACTTAGAAGTTAAGAACTTGACTTCAGACATGATTTCTCAAATAACTTCATTAATTTAATTTTTAATTTTATCTTTACAGTTTAGTTTTTTGACTTGCCCAAGACAAAATGACTTAGGACTTTTGCCTGAGACTTGGACCAAATGACTTGAGTCACATATTTAGTGGCGACTGGTTACCTTTGAATGAACTGCATGAAATCTTTATTTTAAACATTTTTTTAAAGCCCACAAACAAACAATCAAACAAAAGAATACTGCATAAGAAAACAGTTAATTATAATTACGTCTTCGAAAAGGAGTGGGAGGAAGTGTGAATGTGTCTAATCCCGCCCCCTCTCCACTAATCTTTAGCTAATAATTCAGCATAAGCTTCCTTACTTAATCATACCCTTCAATTCAATACCCATATAAATGCATGAAGCTGGTATAAAGGGAGTATTTTCACACACAAACAATGTCCAGTTCATGTTTTTGTTCTTAAATCTGGTAAATTAGCAACAGTCTTGTTATTTCACAGCAGCATAAGAGAACCGACTTGTTTCAATGAGCATTTGAACGGAGCCTTTAATATGTTTTGCTGCAGCGGATAATCAATCAGGCAGCGGCTGTATTCCTGTTAACAGAATTACACTAATTGAATTCAAACCAAAGCCTGCAGTCAAGAATGTTTCTCCTATGTCAGCTTCATTAGACAAATTCATGTCAAAAGCTCCTTAGTGGCATTATATACCTTAATGTGAAAGGACAAAATGAAAAGAGCTGTAATACATAGTCAGATTTTCTTTTTGCTCCTCAGACTGTAATCAGGCAGCAATGTAAACAGCGGAAAGCCGACTGAAATCGTAGTTCGCTTCCGCTGCTTCCGAGAGCGGGGAGGCGGTTTACTGCAGAACACAGGGGGGAGATATAAATAATGCAGCAGTGTGGAGAAGACAGACTGGACCTTAAATATAGCTTTGGTTATTTACACCAACACAGGCACCAGTGAGTAACAGCAGCCAGGAAATGACACAGTGTGTTCACTGAGGGGGGTCTTCAGCAGATATTAACCATCTCAGCCCAACTCTTAACTTATTACAGCTAATATCTACTGATCATGATATGATATGTTTCTTTATCTTCTTAATTTTATATCCAGATACCACTTTTACTTCTCCCCACTCTGTACATAAAACATCCACTGTGTGATATCCTGAACTCTTCCCTTAATCAAGTCAGTGTTTAAACATTGTGAAGTCTGTTTTCTTATGAAGGGTCCAAGGACCAAGGGAGTCAAATGTTGCCAAGGGTGGAAATCACTGAGAAACGCTACACGATAAATTGCCCACGATTGTGATAATATCACGATACAGCGATTCTGTGATAAACAGTACAGTGCAAGACACCAAAAAGTACAAATTACCTATGTATTCAAAGCACAGCGGTGTCTGACTTACAGTAACTATGCCCCACTAAAATCTTTTCAAGATTTGTTTTTGTAAATTCAGTAAGTTTATTTTTTTTTTTTTAAAAACATTATGTTTTATAAAAAAATTGCAATATTTGTCACCATCGGTGATAAGTATTATCGCCTTTTCTTGCAATACGATATAGTTCCTTATCAATATTTTGGCCCGCTCCTATTTATTACCGGTATTGATGTTTCTGGGTTTAGACCAAAGATTTTCTGAAATCAAGTTTTTTAAGAATTGCGACTGAGTTGTAGATGGAAAACAAACATTTCAGGGCTGTCTGGTGATGAAATTGTGCAACGGCATGAATGTTGATTATCTCAAATATAATTTCTTGTTACAATATTGGTTAGAAGATTGGCATAACTTACTTAATAAGCTTATACTGATCACTATATGGGCCCTGGTATGAATAAAATTGTCTTCACTCAACAGTTTGCAGCCTGAAACAGCAAATACACTTCTAACTTTTTTTTTTGTTTTCTGAAATGTTCCAAATACCAGTGAGTCTAGTAAAACCATACCGTGATTAAATTGTATCTTTTGGGTATATGCATTATAATACAGAAATGTATCCACAATATACTTTAACTTTTACTTTATATTTTACTGTAAATTAAGTAGCCACAATAAAATACGTGATTGAAAGCAAAATAGCAACAAACAGATGACTTACTATGATCAGCATCCATCCTAAAACTTGCCCTTAGTTATATTTTGTATTTACAGAGTGTATACTGTATACTGTACTGTAACGATAACACACTGAGGATGTGACATACTCATCATCTCTTTATCTACTAAACTAACACTGTCACGGCTCTGCCTGCTGCTGACAGAGAGAGCTGAGCCTTGTCAAAGAAACGCAGACTTCCTTTCAGTTATCAGGATAACACTGCAGAGAGAGCCATGAACACGCTGTGTGTTTGAAACCGCACAAACCTGGACTGTTTCTTTCATGCCTTGTTGAAATGCCATTAGCAACATTGTTAAAACATTTTCAAAAGCATTTAGGCTCTTAATTCTGTGCTAAAACATGTTTGGTTGCTAAGGAGTGCCGACACAATTCAGGAAACCGTAAGTCCCTTTCCGAGGGAACAATCCATCTCAGCCATTAATGATTATTCAGCAGTTGTGAGGCAACTTTTCCAGTGAAGACTCGTCTCTCTTGGGTGTTCCTCTTAAAGAGGATACGACACCACACCCAAAAGTAACAGAAACCACAACAGCAGCCATGTGAGGCCACATGCTGTGCTCCATTAGCAAGACTGCACCTCATATACTCTCCTCTTATACTGATTTCTAATTCTAAAATCACAAAGTTCTTCGACATTTAAAACAACTTGTGCATCATGTGAGGTTTAACCCACTTTGACCACACGGGGGCACTGCCCCCCACACGGGGGCACTGCAGAGTTCCCATGCTGCAGAATCCATCGCCTCCAGTACTGACCTACAGACATATGTTGACAAAATTTATAAATTATAAATAACTTTTTTCTGTAAGTGAAAGTTTCACTAATAAAAGAAGAATTTGTGTTATCATGTAATTAATGATATGGGTAAAAAAAAAATCTAAGAAAAAATATGCTTAAAACTTTAGAGTTGCAACCGATGATTATTTTCATTAATGACTGACCTGCTGATTATTTTCTCAAATCAATGTTTTGTTTGCAAAATCAAGAATACACTGTGGGGAAAAAATCCCCTTAGTAACATTTGAAAAGTGCTTGTTTTGTCCAAAAGCTCACATATACTCAACTAACCATAATACTGACAAATAGAACCAGCAAAATCCATGTTTCAGGCCCATGAGACTTGTGATATTTGTTTTGAGAAGTTCTGCACCAAGTTACGTTAACAAACAGCAAATCTGCTTCACGGGACAGAGTGAAGCTTCAGGCACAAGATTAAGCAGGAAGACAATTATTCTCATTACCTCGTTACACGAGGGCTCCACCTCTCAGTCATCATCTAATTAACTCACTGGGCTGAACTGTCTGTGGGTTTCTCTGTTTGAAACCCCTTAAAGGTGCACGATGTAAGAAACGACCACCTCTTGAATTCAATCTCCAAACAAATAGGGGGCAGAACAACACTAGAGAATCCGTTTACTCCTGCTATGTGACTGTTGCTGCTGGTAGGCAATTAGCTCAGTTAGCCATGCAGTTAGCAGTCTGGACTGCGTGCTGTGAGTGGTGTTATAGAAAAGGATGGGCAACTTAATTTTTTCACGGTTTCAACCGACATTCTTACAAACTGCAGCTTTAAGGCTGAAAAATCGCGCTCCATTCTTGCTGCAGTCTTGTTCTTATGAATAATATGGCTGCAACTGATCATTATTTTCTTCACACGTCACCATCCTGGTAAAAGAAAAGAAAAGAAAACGTGTGCTACAGAATAGGCTCTACTTCTAACTTTTAGAGAGGAGCAATAGAAAGCATCCTGACTGGAAACATCACAAACGCGAATGGTTTGAGCATGCTCCAGTACAGGAAGGCTCTACAGAGAGTGATTTAAATCACCCAGAGCATCACCGGTACCAATCTACAGAACATCAGTGACATCTGTGAAGTGAGATGTCTGCACAGAGCCCAAAGGATACTAAAAGACGACACCCACAACAGCCACAATCTGTTCACCTTGCTGCCATCTGGCATGAAATACAGAAGTCTCCACTGCTTCTTCCTTTCCTCAGGCATTGGGACGTAGTTTGTCCACAACAATCCACCAATGTAACATAAATGGACTTAAGTGAGCCTTTAAAATCAGCCGGAAATGTTCAGTTTTAACAATATTTGACGGCAATGATTTTTTCCCACCAGTTTTAAAAGGCTAAAACTAACATTTTTAACAGTTTGATTACCCAGAGATGTGTGGAATTTAATGCGGCTCCTGAACAATTAATATGTCTCTGTCCTCCTGCTAGCGGACCTCCTTTAATGGAGATTACAAACACATGTCTGTGGGTACACAAACAGACACACACACACTCAGACACAGACAAACAGTGAGGCGTTAAACCTTGCAGCTGTCTGTTTTACCACACAGTGTCTGGCCTGTGGGAGGGCAGAAATAGTTTGGGCAACAACTGGAAAACTGGGTCAGGAGAAAAACTATAAAGAAGTTTTGGATTTGATCTCCAAAAATACGGAGAGAGACGAAAATCCCCTTAGAGCTTTATCTTAATAACCTTGCATTCCTGTCACCGGTCACTGACTGTATGATCTATTTATGTTTATTACCTCATGTTAAATGCCTGTGCAGTCACTAAGAGGCTTTGTCTCCTCTCTCTCTCTCTCTCTCTTTCTTACAAGTGTTTCTTACCCTTAAACCACACAGAATGAACACTAGAGCTCAACATATCTTAATGAGGACACCTTCAATTGGACTCCTAATAAGAAACCTATGTTAGAGTGTTAGACGCAGCCATAAGCTGAAGACAAACCTGGTGACACACTATGACTGTGGGTTGTGAATCATGTGTACAGCTCATGATGAAAGTGCTGGTGATGTCCCAGAGGAGAATATTTTAATAGTGCATCATGTGATTGCAGCACCATGGACAGAAACACAGCACAGGGGAGCAAACAGTGGCCTTTTTTTTTATCTCAGATTTATCATAACAACGAAACACAACACTCACCTTCTTTTGCCTTTTTCTTCCGCGCCAGGGTTCCTCCTAATTTCCCGAGGAAAGACTCGTCCTTCTTCATCTTAGCGGACTGCGTGGTCGCAGAGGTCCCAGACATCTTTCAGACGTGATGCGTTTGCGTGTTCACTCTCTCTCTCTCTAGCGACCGTTAATACTGTCACTCCTCCCCGTGATGCATTCAGGCACCGATGTACGATCCAATCACAGCGAGAAAACACCGAACTAACACATTCACAGGCACACAGCAGAGTGGAGGAGGAAGGAGCAGAGCAGGTCGGGCATTCAGACGGACCGACTGACTCACACACACAGGTCCATGTGAGTCAACAGCTTCATCTGCTTCAGTGTTTACTGTCGGGTCACCCCACAGCGCCCCCCAAAGGCATGATGCGTTTACAGACCCCCACTGATCGTATTCCCAAAGCTCTGTGTAACACCATTTTAGTCGATATGAAATCAAATGAATGAATTAATAAAAAAAAAAATCTGCCTATGAAATACATCCCGAAATGAATAAATCTGGCATTATAACCTTTGGAATGACAAGTCTCCTAAAATAAATAAAAGTTGTCCTTATAAAACATTTTATTAAAAAAACCTAGCCTGTTTATTTGAAAGATGTTGCCTCATGTGTATATTTACACGCACTATATATTTCTTGCTACATTTATTTATGTCAGAATTAATTTCATAAGCATCATATCTTTCATACTCATTATTTAATATTGACAAAAATGACATCCCATACAAGAAATTAAGATGAAAATCCTCCAATAGCTCGTTCAGAACCCTTTTTGCTTATGTAAAAAGTGAAATATAAACACAAAAGTACAAGCAGAAATCCTGCACTCAAGATGTGTCAGAATTTGAGTACTCCTTTTTTGAGAATAACAGTATAACAAGAAAATAATTGACATATTTAGGACAGACACTATTTAAATGTCTTATTGACCGATCTTGATGATTAGTGGATAAGCCTAGTCTCTTGTTAAAAAAATTCAAAATTACAAACATAAAAAAACAACATATAAATGAGAAAAATACAATCTTTTGATGACAAAGACTTGAAATAAATTTGCACAGTTATCAGTAGCACGAAAAAGACATCATTTGTGTTTCTCATCTCATCATAATTAATAACATACACAGACATTAATAATGTAAATAAATCTTTATCAAAAAATGGTATAAATCACTTTGACAATGAATAATTGGGTTCAAAATATTTTGATTCATACAGATTATACATATTTAAAAAATACAGTTTATTTTCAGGCACAATGTTTTTGTTTGGACAATAAAACCTGTAAAATATTACAAAATGTTATAAAGACATTTGATGGATGTGCTTCAACTGATCTCTTTACAAAAACAAGCAGGACCATCTTCAGCGCTCCTCACCTCCGCCAGTCTGTGGTGCTGTTTTAGGAGACAGAAATTCCTATTACTATAGTACAAGCAGTCAGATTATGTGTATTAATCTTATTATGTGACGTTGCTGTTGTGAATTCACCTGTAGTCTGCAGCAACTTCCAGTCCACCTGCAGTGTTTGTCTGAGCCTCTCCAGCATCTCCACATCCTCTGGTACAGAAGTGTGAAGCTGCCCCAGACAGGGGGCAGCGTCCCCGAGGAGAGAGGAGGTTGTGGGGGCCACACAAGCCTTCTCACCCTCCTGAAAACACAAAATTACTGACCATTATAGCCACCTGTACTTCCACACTATAAAGAAACAGGGTACTATTTTCTGTACTTTTATTAAAACTGCCCCAGCCTTCATACCTGCATGAGCACCAGTGTGTGTCCCTGTGCCAGGCCCTGCAGCAGCCCTGTTAGTTGTTGCCACACACTGTCACTCAGTCCACTCTCTGGGGCCCGAACCAACAGAACCAGACTGGGGTCATACTCATACCCCAGAGGCAGAAGGAGGCCCAACACGGCCTGAATGAACCCTGAAACATCACTGCAGCCCTGTGGGAGGACAAACAAACGCACGTGGGATGTGTTCACATCTGTCTTTTTAACTAAACACACACACGCACTGCACATGAAACACACTTCAATATGTTAACGGGGGTCTGCAGAACTTCTGTGTTGTGCTGAAAGTGTCATTAGTTTACGTCAGCAAACTCCATTTCTAAACTAATATTAGCTACTGTTGTACCGCTTCGACAAGTGTAACACAACGTACCTTCTTGAGACACACAGGAACGTAATATTTTCTTTGCTGTTCCACCAACGCTTTGTTGCTGAACTGTACCAGGAGTGTTGTCCTACAGATGGAAAGATTTATGTCATCATGTTGTTTCCCATTTGTTGCAGACAAATGTGCTCATTCATTTTCCAAGTTTTACCAAAAAGGCTTATTCGGGGAGTATAATTTATGACTGATAATCACCCGTCTTCTTTGCTCGGACACGGGACCACCACGTCTCCAACACACACAACCAAAATCCTGCATTAGGCATTAGGAGAAGGTGACATCAAATCAGACTATACTCTGGACAGTAAAATAAGAATAATCATGTAAACTAGAGATGAGCAAATGACCTTTTCCAGTCAAACACACAGATATTTTATCTGAAGTCGGCTTCAAATAAAGTGTCAACCTCTAAATAGCCTAATACTTTAAATCTCTGGACGCTGTCATCACCAATTCTGAGGGAGATTTATTATAAATGTTGCAGTAAGGTGCCAAAATTGTGGTAAAAGTGAAAGTTTAGCGGTTCCACAAATAAGAAAAACAAACAATAAACTGACCAGAAACACAATACACGCTCACTAGCATCTTTATAAACCCACTAATTAACACGTATCTCGTTTATATACAGGGGTGTACTGGTTAGCAAAAAGCAGCACAGAGGAAGTCCTGACTCCCTGACAAGAAATAGTCCCACACATATATCACCCCTAAACCCACTGAGTTTCATTTTTACACTATGGGTTTTTAACACAATAAAAATCGAAAAAAGATTCAACGTTAATGAGCTTTTAGAAGTACGAACTCTCAGTAAGTAAACAAATGTCAAAGTGTTCCTTTAAGGATAGATGTTTCCATGTAAGGATTCTACACTACATCACTTTTTAAATCAATAATAACAAAACACACAGTCACTGTACGTATTGCTATACCGTTTGCAGAGAGCAGCTGCAGCCTGCTGGACAACACAGTCCATCGCCATGGAGACGTCACGGACCAGCGCTAAGCCATTGCAGATCTGAGAGGCAGTAATTAAGTGGAATGAAATAAGCTTGCAGCTCATGTAGGTTGAAGCAAAGCAAAACTGTATTTGCGACAGCCCTCGGCACAGCATTGGAAAAGACAAGACACAGATGATATCCTGAGCATACCTCATTCTTCTCCATTTGCTCCATGAGGGCAATAAGACTGGAGAGGGTTGTGAGAGCATCACTCTCATCTGCATCTTTGAGGAAACTCTCCCTTAAAGTAGAAAAAAACAAACACATTTTTTCTAGAATGTAGACAATTTAATCTTGAGTTAATTTAGCAAACTATGATAAACTCCTCCCATGTAATTTTAAAAAATAAAGTCAATTACAATGATTAATGTTAACTGAAATGAACCACTACCAGCCACAGCTCCATACCTGAGTTTGTTGACTATGACCGGGTCGGGATCCTCTGATGAACTGAAGCGTTTACATCCATCCGGACAAGACACACCATTAGGTAGGATTGCTGCAGTGCGGACTGGAGGGGCGACACGTTTTGAAGGCTCTGGCCACACCTTTTCTTCCACGCTTTTCTCCTCTATTTCCTTCTCTGACTTTTCTTCTTCTTCCGCTAATTTAATGCGCTTTGTGCTGATATCAGAGTTTGGTAGCTCAGCTGGAGAAAAGAGGATGACATATTTTGTGACGCAAATAATTATAAAGGTAATGGAAACTGCAATAATAAAAACAGAAGTAATCATGACGTACAGTTAGATAGTGAGTGATGAGTTAGATAGCTATCTTGTTGGTAAAAGGGCTAATTAAAAGGGCAATTGGAGTGATTCCTTGAGAAAAACAAAAAGTTAAAATGGTCAGATTCCAGGTTCTTAAATGTGAAAATGGGTTGTGGACAAAACAAGACATTTGAGGACCTCATATTGGACTTTTGAAAACCCAATTTCAGATATTTCATAGTCCAAAAAACTTAAATAAATAATCAACAGATTAATCCAATCCAATTCAATCCACTTTATTGTAATCAATGAGGATTATTGTTAGTTGCAGCCTAAGGGGAATTCCAAAAACTTTACACATCCAATTTACAGGTCCTGAGGAGCACTCCTTCATATGTGAAATAACTTGTATAAAGCTTTTTTTAGTTCCAGTGGGAGCCACTTGAAAATTTGATACATTGCCTCAACTGACGTCACTTGAGTCAGTGTCAGTTAGGGCTGAAAAGTACAAGTTTGAAAATGAAAAAAGATCTGAGGGTGTGGAGATTGAAAGAAATTAGTTTACTTGACCTGTGGAGCTCGCTCCTCATCTCTACTTAGCTGAATTAGCTGCTACTAGCATAACTCAACCAAATCTTAGGCCAAACTCTTAAGCGGTCAATTTGCATTATGGGAAATGTCGGCATTAGGTTTTGACAAGGAAGAACACATATAAAAATGAGATAACTTTGGTTTTGCTGCATAAGTTTTTATCCTTTTTACAAAAAGATGTCCATCTTGAGTCCAATCATGTTAAAGGAGTGCTATAGCGTATCAGTTCTATCTTAAGTACGTGCTTAAAAAGAGTGATGTGCATGTTCTACCTGCATGTTTGAGGCAGGACCAGTACAGCCTATGAGCTGATCGAACACAGTGAAGAGACTCGAGTGCGCTGAAAATAGAAAAATATAATTCACTTTCATTACAAAATCACAGACACACATCTGACTCATGAATCTGACTGACGATGAAACAGACCTTTGACAGGGACCATCGAGGTTTACAGGTAGAGGTGCAGGATCTCCGAGTAAAGTTTGAACTGTCTGACACACTGACTGGGGGAGAGAGGTCAAGTTGTATCCTCCCTGGAAAACATTCACACAATAAAACCTTTTACAGGACCCAACCCAAGGCTCGTCCAACATGATGGCAGCAATATGTGGAGCTCTCACAGATGGCTGGTACTATCAGAAGTATTGACAGATTAGACATTTGTGTTTTAATATAATTCTATGAATAGAACTTGCAGGTGTTGAATTTGAATAAGTTGTGAGATTGTGTCATATGTTTGTGTTGATGTTTAGTCTAAGCGGTCTGACCTCCAGCACAGCACACAGTTTCCCTCCTGCGAGGTTCATCAGGAGGTGAGTGAGGTGAGCAAAGATGTCTGGGCTGGCACACATTTCACCCTGAAAATACAGACAATCTAGTCCAACAAAACAACACAACCTTTAACCATGAACTCACATGTGCATATTTCAAACGAGGTTAGCAAAACTGGACATTATAAACTCTGTAAAGGGAGAAATGTAGATGGTTTATTTCAAGCGTTACTTTGGGGATTTATATTAAGTACCTCTGGGTCACCGATGGCTGAGTCAAAACCTGCGCACACCAGGACCAAGTCTGGGCAAAACTGGGACAAAGAATCACAGATGAATAATCTCCAAAACATTATTATGTGTTCCCATACTTGATGTTTTCCAAAATGGCTGACCTCATAAGCGACTGGCAGAAGGACGTGACAGAAGACAGAAAGATAGTCACTGTTCTTCATTCCCACCTGAAATATCATAATGGGACCTCAATAGTAAGCAAAAGCTTGCACACACACCAATCAACAATTGTTTTAGATGATTAGGGTAGACTGATTCACAATTATTTACGTCATGAATACAAAAAATAAAAGAACATTTTCTGGTTTCAGCTTCAAACTTAGTAAACTTGCTTACCTTGTTCCAGGGCACATTTACATTGAATCCCGCCCCTTTCCCTTTGCCGACGCTGTCGTAGTCTGACTCTTTAAGGTTGGGCCAGAATTTCTGATGTTCATAGCGGTGCCATGAGAAGTAAAGCACGCTGGGAAAATGACACGTGGTATTCAGAAATCAATATGCCGGAAGAAAACATGCATGTCAACAATCAGGATCGGCCCGTTAGGAAAAACTAACCTTGGATCATCTTCAAAAGAGTACTGCACGCCCTGACCGTGATGTACATCCCAGTCAACTATCAACACCCTGAAAATTAAAAAAAATATTTTAAATATCCAACAGCTTTCTTATAGTTGCAATAAAAAATACAACATTTAAAAGTCAAGTCACCTTTTCGCCCCATGTTTTTGCTTTGCGTATAGAGCTGCTATGGCCACATTATTGAACACACAGAATCCGTTGGCAGCACTGCGCATACTGTGGTGTCCTGGAGGTCTGACAACAATTTAATGAATGTATTAACCACTGTGTCTATACAAAACAAATGCGATGACTTACATCCTACAAAGGCTTAAATATTTAGTTTAAAATGATATAAAATAGTAAAACTGCCATTTTTTAAAATTAATCTTTAACTGTTAATTTTTATGTCAAATAAATTAGACTCAAAATAAACAAAAGCAAAACAAAAGATCCACAAGGCCTATCATTTGTGCTGGATTATTCATATGATACTGGTTCAGCATATCGTGACACCCCTGATGCATGTGTGGTTCAAGTTATTCATTGTTGGAGGTTTGACTCTCTCACCTGACCAGAGCCATGCCGTTCCTCACCTTCCCCGTCATAACGCTGTCTACTAGTTGCAGTGCGGCCCCTGCAGCCAGCTTTGCACAGTGATAGATGTTCTAGAACAGTAAATGAGAAGCGGAAATGGTTAACCAGGAGTGACGCTGACCTGTTTTTGTCCCCCTAACCACTACTGAATTTACACATTTAGGATACAGATAAACACTTTAGCTGGTATAAATATTAAGTGTAGGACTCACTGGGTGGAAGTAGACATCACCATATTGCAGAGTGAACTCCTTTAGGTCCTCCAGAGTCATGAAGGGAGTCTTCTTCACTGCCTCCAAGTAATCCTCACTGTTAAGAGCAGAACAATACAAGTAGCTGAGTGACTGTAGGTTTTTATTTCAGCCTGAAGAAAGTAAAAAGATTAACAGAGTGAGGTGGTTGACGTCAGGACTGACCTGTGAACTAACAAAATGTCTGCCTCTGTCGCCTCGCGGACAGGAATGGAGACACAGCGATCAGCCAGGCCGCTTTTGACGAGGGCTTCATGACTCACTGTCAGACGCTCTGGGACCTCGATTTTACATGCGGGGCTGGAAAAAAAAACTAATTCAAATAAGGTTTCATACAGTTGAATGATGTGTTTAAGTTTGATTTAAGATTTGTTTATCATGAACTAGTGAGTGCACTGCCTGGTTTCTTAATTCAGAACTGTGAATATGTGCTTGATCATTGAAAATATATTTTTTTTTTCTCAAAATGTAGGCTCTGGTAGTAAAAGACACCAAAGGTGAAAATTAAGTCAAGAATCAGTCGACTATTCCTTAAATCTGAAATACAAAAAACAGTATAGTAGTCTAACAGCCTTACTCAGCCTTTCATATGTACATATAGGAGTAGATTATAAAAGCAATACATTTATAATTAAAATGGGAAATTAAATGACAAAGTAAAAATTTTACTAAAACAAAGTTTTATAAATACAGGGGCAATTTAAAATGCAATACAAAAGTCAAATTAGTACTCCAAGCAAATATGGGCAGCATATCATTAGGATAACCGAGGCTGTAATTAAATCATTTAGGCTAATGCCTAATTTTTTTTTTTTTTTTTACTTCATATTTCGTGCGTTTAACAGCATATTAATTTGTTTATTGGGCCATTTATACATCTCTTCATCAATTTTTTTTATTTTGACAGGTTCAGTCCTCAACAAAGCTAGTCAGCAAAAAGTAAACAGAAAGTATGGAAAAAGCTAAATAAGACCAAAAAATGTATGAGAAAGACATCGGTGAGAATATGAAAAAAACCTAAAGAGTGAGTGTGATAGGTGTAACGTGAGGAAATTAACTAATTAAGTGGCCATAATATAGCAACATAGATATTAGCCCCATGTTAGCATCATGGCTATCACTGTGTGCTCCTCACTAAGCTTTCCGGCTAGCAACAACAAGGCGCAATTTAACTTTCGACCACTAAAACGTAACAGAGCATACGATACGTGAACAAATTTAAAGGACATGAATCAACCAATCTGAAGGAAATATTCATTCATTTTAATCTAAAACTCTCAAATATTTAACCTTTAATACTCTCTGTGTTCCCTCAGATACAGACAGTAATGTAGTTAGCGGTTTCCTGAGGTTACAGTTCGATACAGCCGTGATGTGCCCACCATGCTAATCTGATGATCAAGCTTCATGTGCGGTTATTAAATGTACTTACTCAACCCAGAGCAGCTTGTAATTGGTCATCTCCTCATCATAAATCAGAGCTGTTCCCATCTTCATTATTTCTCAGTGCAGCCGGGTGCTAACAGTTTCTTCCTGTGGCAGACTGTTTCTAATGTTTCTGATACAACCTGCCCACGAACTAAGTTATAATCATAGTAAAATCGATAAGTGAGCTGCTGTGATCAAATTTATTTGATTTACGATGGTAAACATATGGAGTTCACCACCGTCTTTGCTCTGTGTACAGCAGGTTAACAGTGTGTGGGCATGGGTCAAGTCAAACCACTCTTCTGTGAGTTTAATGGAGGTTGTCAAACAGTCTAATGGTGCATTAGCGCCACCCTCTGGGCGGAGTCAGGTACTACCCTCTGCAGAAGAGACAGGTACTGTTCAGATACTACAAGTATGTGTTTAAAGCAAGTTCTGTCATTCATATTCTTCTTTAAAATAAGAAATGGCCACAAAATGACAAAAAAATAGGAGATGGAGAAGAAAGTGACTACAACTTTTTTTTTTTATTGTCGGAAGAAACATTAATTTATTTCAAGTATTTGTTTTATAGTTGAAATGACAAATAAACTTGTAGTTTCACTAAGAGGAACTGGATTTTTTCACCCTGTTAATTGAACATAAGAACATTTACAGATGCAACATATATTTTTTAACAAATAAAAGATAAATATGAGGTTTCATGATTCTTTTTTTAATAGAAAAACAACAACAACAACAGTGGCAAAAAAAGCAGTGCAATTCAAAATCAATAAACAACTGAGAGTATATAAGTAGTACAAAATATAGAAAGAGATCAGATGACATGAGAACATTTGGTCTGGCAAGACACTGTTATCTTTTAGGAAACAGTGGCATCTTTCCTGTGGGAAAAATGTGGATCAGAAGCAGGGAGATAAGTCTGTGAACTCATGAATATACATTTGATGAAGAGATGTTTATTTGAAAAAAAAAAAAAAGACATCTGACGCATTTTCTTCAAGACTGTCAGTAACTTTGGAATTCAGTTGTTGTTGTCATATTGGTGTTGATGATTCACTCAGAAGTCATCCCACCCTCTCCTCCTCTGTCCTGTCTGCTGTTTCCTCTTGTGTTCTCGAGGGAAAAGCCGAGCTCCTCTCCTCTTTCGCTTCCCCTCCTTCATTCTTCTTCCCCTCCTTCTCCTCTCCTCCTCTCCTGCAGCACATGAGAAGAGCTCCTCTGCATCTCTTCCTAAATGACGGGTCGCAGGCAGCGTACAGCAGAGGGTTGAGGCAGGAGTTGAGGTAAGCTAAACAGGTGACGTAAGGCTGAGCAGCCAGTAACAGCTGATCTAAAGAGCAGGAGTACGGGACAAAGCCAAACTCCAGCAGCATGGAAACAGTCTTATTAACATGCAGAGGCAGCCAGCACAGGAAGAAGGCCATCACTAATGTGACAATGACCCTGAGGAGTCTTCGCTGGCGCCTGCGGTCAGGACGAGGGCCCCGTCCAAAGTGTCTGCTGAGGAGCTGGGCCAATGAGCAGTAGCAGACCAGCAAGATGACAAGAGGGAGCAGGAAGCCAATTAGAGTTGATTTAAGGCTCAAGGCGGCCGCCCACCACATCTCTGCCCTCTCTCGATCTGTCTCCTCCAGCCCTGCTCCAATCAGCATGGAGTAATCCATCTGACAGGAGAGGAACACTGATGCAGCTTCAGTGGGATGAGCTGGCTCCAGCTCCCAGTCATCCTCTGGCTCCACCTCCACCTCCCTGACAGAGCGCAGCAGCAGACCAGGAAGTGCCAGCACCCCTGCCAGCACCCACACCCCTCCCAGGATCCACAAAGCCCTGCTGGGGCAGCTCTGAGGGGCGTGTTGGCTGGAGTGCCGGCGTCCTGTCAGAACCCAGTACCGCTCCACACTGAGCATGCTCAGGCTGAACACGCTGGCGTACATGTTGAGAGCAGTGAGGAAGCTGCTGATCTGGCAGAGGGGTTGCCCAAAAGGCCAGTGGTAGCCCATGGCTGTGTAGATGGCCCACAGAGGGAGAGTGACAAGGAAGCAGAGGTCAGCCAACGCCAAGCTGGCTATCAGAGAGTCCGTCAGTGAGCGTGAGGAACGGGGGATGGAGGGAGGATAAGAGGAGGAGTTGGAGGAGGAGCGAGATGAGGAATATCTGCAGTTTTCCTTCTTTTTCACAAATCTACCAGCGCTGTTAACGTTCTGCTGACTGGTTCTGAAAACTCCAACACAACAGAGCTTTCCAATCCGAGTCTGGTCTCCAGTCCTCGCTCGCCTCCCCTCCCCTCGGTCCAGGTAGGCCCACAGCACCAGGCCGTTACCGAGGCAACCGACCAGGAAGGCCAGCAGGTAGACGGAGGGGATGATGGAGAATGAGGGGGACCAGTCGCTGTAGTCGCAGTGGAAGAGGGGAGAGGGAGAAGGGGAGGGGGAGGTGAGGAAGTCTGCATCTGACATCTGTACTTCCATCCTTTTGGTTTCTATATAAAATCATTTGCAGTGAAAATCACCGGGGGGTTCCAATAGTTCATAAAGTTTGGTTGATAAAATGTCCAGAGCCAAACAGTCCAAGCAGTGTATTCCAGCAGTGGACTTATCTCCTGTTCACCTGCACGTCTTCTTCAATCCGTTGACTTGGACGGTCTGCAAATACAATGCAACATAATGAGTTTCTAGCAAAGTTATTTGGAAGTTGTTTATTTCTTATGAGAAGACTTTCCTGAACCCATAAACAACAACTCAATTGGTATGTTCATCAAAAATTCATTAATTCAAAATCACAAAATTTGGATATTCAGGGTTTTCACTGGGCAGGAAGGGTATGAAAAACTGTCATCTGAAATGTAACTGAAAACCAAAGCTCCAAGATAAACGTATGTGAGTGAAAAACACAATATTTACCACTGAAATCTGATGGAGTTGAAGAATAAAGTTACGTAAACTGGAAATATTCAAGTTAAGTACAGAACTTGAGTAGTAATGGGTACTCATCGGCTCAAGAACATTGTAAATATGCTACGAAAAAATGTCTTCATTGTATGTAAACTGCGTGTTTGTTGAGATTTTCAGCGTCTTTAACCAATTCTGAATATTTTCTCTTGTGCACAGGTATCTCTTGAAAAAGACACTTTGCTCTCAATCAGAAAATCCCAGTCAATACAAATCTTGAGCTGCATTTGCGCACATCCAAAATGGGTTATACAGTATCGGTTCTGGATAAAATATGCAGAAATACACTTGAAAGCACACTGCGAATACAAATTTCATGCAAATGTTGCATCCTATCGCTACCCTACATGAGGGCCTAGTCTGGAGAGGAATGATGATGAAGCTCACATCAGACACTTACCTCAGGCTGCTTCATCAGCTCGGACAAAATCCTTTGTGAGATGCTGATAATAGTGTGACGATCATTGTGGAGCAACGTCCTCTCATCTCACTTTCTCTCTCCAACTCTACATCTGAACTGTGCCAGCTGAAGACGTTGTGCCTTCCTTTAAAGTCTGAATGTATAGCAATGTCCTCTTTACACACACACCCAAAACCCTCCTTTCTCTTTCTCTCAAATCAGACCACCCCAGCAGAGAGTTACGAGACCTGCAAACCTCCCCCCCCCAAAATACAAACACACACACACCTCCCGAGAGACACAATGACACCACCCATCCTTCCCCCTGCAAACACACACAAACCCGAGACACACAAACAACTCCCCCCCCCGCCCCTCCAATCCTCTGGGCTGCTCATATTCTCTACACACAGACACAAATGCACATACAGTACACAAATGTGTGCAAACACAAACAAACTAGTTCTCACATGTTCAAACACACAGTGTATACAGTGGGCAAATGTAACAACCCACACAGAGGGCAACTAACAGACCTCACATTCATAGTCAGGGCAGCCTCCATGAATATACTGAAAAGGCCTTTAAACCATTATTCTGGCACAAAAAAAGGACAATAGTGGCAGTTTTCAGATGAAAGAAGAGCCTGAGCCACAGCTGTGTTATCTCTCCGTGCGAGGGCCGCCAATTCACAGCAAAGAAATCCATGAAATGAGTTTATCAACTGCGTTTGTGTTGCATAGTCATTCGGTTTTGATGAAGGAAGGATGGGACATTTATTTTAGGCAACAGCATCTTTTCATATAGTAGTTTTAAACCTACCTGAAGAGACGAGATTAACAAAATCTGCAACGTCCTTTAAATCGCCTCTTAAAAACCCATTTTATAGACTTGCTTTTATTTGAAGTCGCCCTTTTACTGGATTAATATCAGTCTTTGATGCCTTTTATACTTTTTAATGTTCTCAGTCCATTCATCTATTTCTAATCTGTCTAATGTGGTGTCTTCTTAAATCCTTTCATAGCTTTTATTTATTTTCTTAAAATTTGTATTGCTTTTATGTGATTTGGCCATTTTTATTGCCTTTTTTCCTTTTACTTGTATTTATCTATATTGGCAGTTTGTTATGACTTCTCCTTAGTTTGTCCTTCCTTGTGTTTGTCTTGACTGTTGAGAGTGTCCTTCTTTTGCTTTGTCTCGCAAAGCTCTGTGTAAACTCTGTTTTTAACAATACTATATAAATCAAGTTTTTATTTACTGTAATTACATGAAACATGCATTTTACTATACAATTATGACTCTAAAATAACAAGATCATTCATTTACCTGCTAAATAATACAAGAACCCCATCGCTCCATCCGGTTAGATCTTTGTTAAGGTGCTGGAAGCACATTTATGGAATTCAAAATAATGCAAACTTAGCCTTGATAAAAATAATTAATAAAAAAAAATCCCATGTTAAGTCATACCTATGTGATAAAAAGTGGAAATTATTGTGGAGATTTCTTCACTCTTTGATCTGTGCATGTTTGGAAATCTGTTCCTTCCAAAATGAAATTTGTATTTGTGTTAAAGTGACATCATTCTGGTGTCATCAGCTGTAGTTACATGGCGGCACAATGCAACTGCTATTGTCTCTTATGCAAATCCATATGAAATCTGATTTTAAACAAAAGAATGAGTGGTGATTTTTAAGTTTGCATGTATCCCTATCCAAAGAGCACCTCTAACAGACTGAATTTGAGTCCAGGAAGTGCTCCTATTTACTTGTTTTTATTTGAACTAAGAACTTAGACTACAGGTACTTGTAGAGCTAGTCTTCTTGTAGCTCTACAAGCTGGATGTAGTCTTCATCCCCTCGACTTCACCTTTACAGACGACAACAAAAGGTTTTTTTCAGTTTTGTTTCCATTATGTCTAAGCCTGAACACTGGATGGATGTATGCATGAATACTGTAGGTCAGAGGACGGTTACAGTGTTCAAACAGTGAGGATGTTCCGATGGTAAACAGGAAGTGTTTGTTTCCACAGGGGCAGAGGTCATGCTGCCATCAACCTGTTGTTATGGAAGCAGATGCTCTCAAAAACATTCCACAGTCCTTTCTCTCACGACAGCACACACACACACACACACACACACACATACACACACACACACACACACACACACACACACACACACAAAGCATGACTTACTGGAGGCTGGGCATCATAGAAACAACTGAACTGCTCGAAAGACGTTGCTACTCTGCAGTTGTTTGTTAAACCCTTTTCCAGACTCTTCAATTATTTTGTTTAAGCCACTTCTAAATGTCACAGTGTGCTTGCAAAAGAGTTTATGGCACAGGTGGGGAACTGTAACCTCTATGTTCATGTGGCTTCAGTGAAAGATCTAAATTATTAACTGTATTAAATGACTGTAATGGCCTTTATGTTGCCTTTTCAGAACTGTGTGGATGCAGAGGACCTTTAAGCTCTCTAAGAACATTGCTGTGTCTGTGACGGCTGCTGGTGCTGGTAAATGGCCCGTCAAATATGGCAATGCTTTGGCTACTCCCAAAGGGAAAAAGATAAGAATTTGCATAATGTGCCTGTGATGTATGAGGCACAGAAGAGAAAAAGTCCACTCAGTAGGACAACATTTGACAGAAGAGGGGACACTGCACGTTTACATGATGTTTCTCGATAGAACAGCTCAAACGCTCAGCTGTCTTCTCCTCATCGTGATAGCAGGAGCAGAGGTGCAGGAGACCCTCTCACCTGACTGCAAACAGTTCCTGTACATGGGCACACTGCCTCGAGGGCTCGAGGAGAAGCCTTTTAAGAAGATCTGCCAGTTCTACATGGGCTCCCCACGGTTTGTCACCCTGTATGACACCTTCAACCACATCCCTGTTTATTCTGCGTACACATTCAAGCGCTCGGATGGCTCCAAGAAGGTTGATGTTCCCTGGATGTATGAGCCACAGGTAGGGGCAAAATACTGGGTTCACTGTCTTTTTCTTTCAGGAGTTAAACAAGCTTAAGTTCCAGAGTTAGGGGAAGGGATCTTAGAAATATAAATTTGTAATCTGTCTTAATCTATTTCACTGGTGGAATTTACACAACTACTAAACTCAAGTAATAATTTGAGGCGAACTTGTGCTTTACTTGCGTTCATAAATGTACTCTACTACATCTCGGAGGGAAATACGCTCCATCAAGCCCGGTGACAGGTCAAATAGTATGATGAAAGTGAGGTTGATATGGAACCAATCTATATGCAGCTATACATTTTTACAACTATTGTACTGTTCAATCAGTATTTAATTCAGAATGATAGGTAGAGGAAAAAAAGCTTTTTTCTGTTTTCCTCCAGTTTAAGTAAAGGATCTGAATACCGCCACCACTTATTTATTCACTGCGAACATGGATTTCCTTTGTGTGTATCCCGACAGCTTTCCACAGCATCCGGCTCCAGAGAGATGGAGACGTTTCCTTCAGAATATGTCCATAAGAGTTTTGAGGATGCTCAGGCCGTGCTTGACGACTACTCTGACAGTGTCATCTTTGAACGCGGTCAGCTGAATCCGGACGAGCACCAGGCCGACCCCAATGACAAAGCATCCACCTACACTCTGACAAACGTGGTCCCTCAAGTCCGAGAGTTCAACATCGGCCCCTGGAAAAACCACGAGCACACCATCCGCAGGCGCCTCAACAACTACTGCCGTGGCACCGCCTATGTGATCACAGGGGTCACCAACTCAGGGCTCCAAATCCGCCGCCACAATATCAACCGCCTGGGCATCCCCACCTACCTCTGGTCAGCCTACTGCTGCATTGATTATGACCACAATGCACCATTCTCAGAGCGCTCAAAGTTTCCTGCCTTTGCAGCTAATGGGCTCAACGAAAGGGACAACAACAAGGTTCAAGAGATGACGGTGCCGCAGCTGGAGGACTTCCTGAAGAAGGTGACTTATGTTGGCAGCTCTTTCCAGCTCTTCTATGAAAACTGCGTGCCTGCTAATAGTGCTAATAGTGCCTTGCACCTGCCTTGAAATGAAGATTTATTATAGGTTGATATTCACATTGGCGTCAACATTTAAAGGTGCAATCTGTAGGAATATTTGTAAAAATGATCTCATATTATCAACAGAATTTGAAGAAATAATAGTTTTGGCATTAAAAAGTATACTGTACGTATTGTGTTGCAGAAATACCGAGGTTAGCATGCTAACTAGCTAGGTCCAACATTCTTGCGCTAGTGATGTAAACAGCAACACTCCGCTGCTCCGAGCTCCCAGTCGGGACCACTAGATGCACGGCTAACTGAGCTAACTATCTGACTGCAGCTACAGCTAGCAGCTACTCTCGCGATATGCTGCCCTGCCCGGTTTTGAGGATGAGATTGACATGTTGCCAATTCTTACATACTGCACCTTTAACAGCCGATTAGAAATGAATAATGTCACTAGAAATTCGATTGAAAGTACATTTTGCTGAGTAAATAAAACGTGTTGCTCACATCTCTGAATTTTTTTAACGATTTCTTTCTGGAGGCTTGTTGGCTGATTAAAATCTTTTTTCACATTCAAGGATAATAGGTAAACAAATAACAGTCTTGCAAGAGCAAAGTCACACCATTCCTACCCAGATTTTTTATAAAAATTAGTCTGATCTAAAACGATTTTATCCAACTACCTTGTGGTTTCCCAGTACAACTAAATAATCTGCCATTTAGAAGCTTTTGCGAGTTCTATTCACTGACGAAGATCTGGAAATGTGTCTGACAGCTCTGACAAGCTACAAAGTGAATCTTTGAGCTTTTGTTACTTATAATGTCCCCGAATGTGAAGACTGATCTTCCATGTTAAGAGTTTGCACCTAAGGTATGCAAGTACATTCTTAATTATCCATATATTATTCTCAAATGATGTATGTTATCATTTATTAACCTTCATTGTGCTTGACTTACCATGAAAACCCAACGTATACATGGTTGTACTCCTCATTCACTTTATCTCACGTTAACTCATCGTTTTAATGACTGGGAGTTACAGGTGCCTCTGCAGTTCTTCTGTTCAGCACACTCAGATTACATCAACAGTTTTACATGTTTTACACAAGGCCTCTAAACTCTAGCACTACTATGTAATTCTCTTATGAAAGGACACATAGACAAGTCCAGTACAAACCAGGCCAATGTCCAGAGTTTTTGATCCTATAAGTTACAAATACATTGACATAAAATGTTTTACTTGTCGGTGAATGATAGGAATTTATGCTTCCCTGCTTAAATACAAAACAGTAATACCTTTTGAATATTTAGGGTACTACAGCAGATATTACGTTTAAATAAAATAAAGTGTCTTTCTCCATGGATTTAAAAAAAAAAATGTTTATAACTTTGTACATTATTATTATTATTTTTATTATATATCAGGATCTCAAGATCCTTTCAGTATCTCTTTGGTTTTTGCTTTGGCACAGCAGCTTAGTATCAAAGCATAAAAACTCTGAAAAAATCCCAAATTATGAGGGCAGACGTAACCCCAGGGTGAATGAAATGATTAGTAACCACATTTAGTTTGAGAGGCAAGCTGCGTCCTGCCAGCTGGCATATGCCACAGTGCCAGATGGTCAGCTCAACAGGACCTGTTTTGACCAGCAGCAGGCTGATAAGAGCCCCACACACATTTCAGGTCCTTAATTAGAAGGGCACTTAACTATGATGGCCAGTAGAGGGAGACAGAGTGTATGCAATTCCAGGGACATTACTAATGATCTTGTTTTTCAAAGCAACATCAAAGGCGTATAAAGGTTTTAGCAGTACATCGAAAAGCATATAAAACCTGCATTATTCAAAGAAAACAGGAGCACACACCATTAACTCAACATTTTTAATTTCTCTTCTCAAGAGTTTTGTTCAATTAGCACATTCAGCTCAAAGTTTTAAAAAACAAAAAAAGAAAATGTCTGTACAAAGTGGGCATGCATGCTACACCCTGAAAGAACAAGGTTTAGTTAAATCAGTCAAAATAACTGTGATCATTGCAGCACAGAACCACTTTAGAGCAAGTAAAAACAATGTTTAAAAAAAAAAAGGTTGAATAATCATACATCGTTGCTCTTTGTACTTCAAAGAAATAGCCTCTTGGTTCACACAGAACCGCTCATTCACACAGACAGCAATACATGTAAAAACACTCACAACAGTAAGTAGCCAGAGTAGACAGGTGCTTTGCAGCCTGCAGCAGCAGTCGGGTCTATGCCAGTGTGTGTCTCCTCTCAGTTGAACCAGGTGGTGTTGAGTTGGGTCTGTTTCTTGATACTAGTGTCCAACTTGAGGACCTCTCTGATCGCCATGGTAGCGTAGGTTGAGGGAGGCAGGGAGAACTCCATCCGCAGAGCCCGATGCTTCCCCTCTGTTAGAGGAAGAAGATAAATATCTGAATGCTGTCAAACAACCCCGTCACCTCATGCTTGATACAAGTTGTTGCTACTGCATTCATGCATCTCAACTTCATAAATCTTTTTAAACCCCCAACTCAACTTCAGTTTATTTCAAGTGGACTTTACCAAGAGAGTCTACATACAGTTTATTCAAACACAATATTACATGTAAAAATACACACACATTGAAATCATACTAGACTAGACTGAATCATACAGTACATCCGTAACAGGATTGTCAATGAGGAGAACAGTCAGTCACTTGGGTTCCCAGCTGGTGAAACAAGGACAGATTGTAATGGATAGAAAAAAGATGTGTTTTCAGTCACGATTTTAAAATGTCAACAGAACTTGCCTCCCGTATGTGTTGTGGTAGGTTATTCCACATATGTGGAGCTCTGTGGGCAAAGGCTCGACTATCAAAATAGTGTTTGTTAAACTGGGGAACGGCTAAGTAATTTGCAGTAAGAGAGTGTAAAGAATATGATGGAATATAAGAAGAAAAAGGATGGAAATATATGAGGGAGCAAGTCCATTTAAGACTTTATAGGTTAGGAGGACGTGTTATATGTTCATACTTCTTAGATCATGTGATTACTTTGGCCCTAACTGGCTATAAGATCAAGCTACATTCACCAAGGTGGGAAGACGAACAGACAACAGACGCAAAATCCTACTTCTGGCAGAAAATCTGTCCACAGGCATGCAGACTGAAAAGGTAAAAACAGTATGACAACATAAGTCCCCTTTCCTAGTTCCTACCTCCTTACTTGTGGCAAAATTGCTTGGACCAAGCCTACTGACAAACTCAACCACCATTTTTATCTCAACAATATCCTAAAAAAAATATGTCCACAGAAATATAAACACCTGATACATACTGGAAAATGCTTCAGCTACAAAAGGTGCCTCCAAGACCACGGTTTGCCGACACACGCACACACACACACACACACACACACACACACACACAAAGTGAAAACATTGCCAGCTGACGCTCTCACAGCTGAATCATAAAAGAAGCTTACCTTTGCTGAAGACAGGAGCAGGTTTGTTCTCCAGTTTCTCAAAATCACTGTGCACCAGGGAGATCCGAGGGTCATCGTACTTGATCACCTCCCTGCATAAAACACACCAGATGAGAGGCAGTTACAGAAATGTCAGTTTCACAGAATCAAATAAAGCATTAATATCACTGCAGTGCACAATGCCAGCCTCTGTATTATAATATAACACCATGAGGGGCTTTGCACTACAGAGCCACAACATGTTACTAAATAATAAATGAGTATTTCATTGTTTGCTAACCAGCTGACATCACTGGGTCTGATGATAATGCGTCTGTAGGCTCCAGCCAGAGAATAGTCCTTCACTTTGTGTCTCATGTTGTCGATGTCTAGCTTGTCTGCAGAGAGCAGCTCTCTGTAGCCTTTCCCCACTGACAGGAAGACACAAGCATTAAGTGATTACACGCTCAGAACAACACTTTCATTTCTTTTTCTGTCATATGCTTACTTTCCATTCAAGCTGATGAAGTGGTGTGTGTTTTAAGATCAATGGGTGTTATTTTCACATTCATTTGTGTTAAAACAAGCCAATGTTATTTTTTACAGCTATATTTTTATGTAACATGCAAACAAATGAACTCTAAATAACCAAGGTACGTCTTACCGTGATGAGAGGGGTAGATGACATCAAACCCAGGAAGTGGCATCACAATGTCATGGATGGAGTGACTCTCGGCCTCCTCTGCAGACAGCAAGTGTGCTGTAGCTTCATGAACACAGAGAACATCAGTATGTTAGATTTAGTATGTTTGAATGATATAAATCAAAGGTCTAAATGTGGTTTTTTTCTTCTCTAGGTTAGGCAGTAGTTTGATTTGGGAAATACATTTATCTGCCTTCTTGCCGAGTATTTGATTTAAACAAGACGTCACCCGAAAATCAAGCTACAACCAGCAGATATCTAGCTTAGCTTGGCATTAAGACTGTAAAACAGGGAGCAACAGCTTGTCCGACCCTGTCCAAAGTTAACAAAATCCACCAGCTGTTCAAAAGAACAACATTTTAAGAAAGAATATGCATATTTCCTCAAATTTCATACCATTTTCTTCATATTTAATACAGAAAAAAAATTAAATACTAACTTCCTTTGAGCACAATGTCCCCCTCCACAGCCTTCAGGCCAAAGGCCTCGATTCTGCGGCTCACCATGGTGTTCCACACCACGCTCTGGTAGCTGTGGATGTACATCAGACGGTTGTTGCGAGGGATCTGAAAAAGAAAAAAAACACTCATCAGAAAGAGCCCAAATCTGCCTCTAGACTGCTCTTTTTTCCCCGAAGTCGCATATGGCTTTAAATTCTTTCAGTTCCATGTCCCACAATTGTCACAACTGTCCTATATTCTTGCCCACATTTTCAACCAATGACTAGCACTTTAAGTAAAAGAACCAACCAGTCCAAAGGCAGTGACGATGTTCTTCTTGCCATACATGGACAGGCCTCGCAGCAGCTGCCCCTCCACACAGCGCTTGTTGGGCAGCTTTTTCAGGGATGCCTCCGGGTCCTGCGTCTTTGCCCACTCCTCTCTGCAGCGGACCAGGAATTCTTTCTCCGCTGAGGAAAGCAGTCAAGCATGTTTTAAAGACTTTTTAGACCACTTTACTGGCAGAGGAAGAGTCTAACAGTTTTTTTTTTTTCCCTTACCTCCGGGACGAGGCTTCAGAATTAAATCCACCACCTCATTCCAGTCATTCTTCAAGATAGCCCTGCCCCAAACAACAGGAGGAAACAACACCTGAGTTTGCCGTTCTGCCAACTTATGATTTATTCCATTATGTTACAATTCATGTCAGTTTCGCCATGTCACGACCTTACCTGCCAACTTGGTATGTAGGCACAGCTGTGGTGCCAAAGCGCTGCATGCCATAGTAGTTGATGAAGCCTGTCTGTCTGAGAGACGTCAAGGCCTTATGGACCTGCTCATCTGTCCCTGAGATGTTCCTGATATACAAATATATCAACAAATAAAACAATAATGAGGTGCACAGTCATTTAGCAGTACAGTAAGCAGTGCTGACAAGATCTGACACAGAAATCAGATATTAGCCATCATGACCAAATTCCTGGCCAATGAGGATGCCCTCTGCATTAGTACAAGACTTAAGGCATACAATGCAGGCATCCAAAATCCACAACAAAGCACAGGAATTGGAAATAATGTACTGTATAATAACAAGAATTAAGTAAAAGACCAACATAAAGAACACCTGCTGACCTGATGACCACAGTGAAGTGGTTTCCCTGCAGCTCCCCGAGCTTCAGAGGATGGTTTTTGTAGCAGAAGTTTCCCACCTTGAGATTCATGAGGCACTTGTTGAGGTGAGCCAGCCTCTCTGCTGTGATCCTGAGAAGACAGGGAAAAAGTGAATTACTGATCCTGTGAAACAAGCTGATCTACCAGAGACCTTTTGCTTTGTGACAGCAAAAAACACCTCCAGCACTGACAACATACAACATGTACACAACCTCCTATTTACATCATCGACTGACAATTTGAAAATGAATGTACACTGATGAATGTAGTGATTTGCCTAAAGCAACATATACTCACTTGAGCACTGCAATCTCCTGCACAGTGATGGCTCTCTTGTCTTTGGTTCCCATGTAGGAAAACATGTTGGGTCTAAGCCTAAAAAGACAAACATTATGGTACATATGACAATCCTGAACTGCAGTTATTATTTGTTCGATCACTTTTTACAAAGTAAGTGTACAACATTCAGACCTGAGGAACTTTGAAAGCACATTGATGGCGTCCATGGTGTCCTTGTTCTCTTTGTACAGAACAAAGTGGCAAAAACTGCCACGGTTTTTCGGCCAGAAGTGTTTCCTTGGAGCTTTTATGAACACAGAAGAAAGAGTTGCACTGAAATCTAGATTCAGAATTGGCGAACTGAACAATTCACATATGCAAAAATACAAATCACTCACAGATTCTGGCTATACCATAAGACATTTTACATTCTACAAAGTTGCCTGTGAAGAAAACAAAGGGTTTTTTTTTTCCATTTATCACAACTAAGAATACAATTGTGTTTAATGTACAATTACAAAACCAAAAGGCATTTCAATGCAATCTAGTAACCGACACATAAGACCATGTAGGTTTTAACCACTTCCTCTGTGCTGTGTGGAGAATAGGTTCTTACCTGCAGTTGTTTTGACCTCTTTCCACCAGAGAAGAGCAAAAGGAGGATAGAATAATGTTACTAAGAAAGAGATGTTTAAGGACTGTGGGACGAGATGTCAAGGATGAGATCTCATGCATGGGCCTGTGAGTGGAGTGTGGTAACTAAATGGATTATGCAACAAGGGTGCAGGGTTTTTTTCAAGGCACCATGATGGTGAATATCTGCTTTCCTTATTGTCTTTTCAATCAACACATTCCACCAAATAATAAGGTAAGTTCATAACCAAAAAGCTGCTTGTTTAAAAACCATTATGAGTAAAGACCTGAGCAGAATCATGCAGGTGTCTCAGCCATGCACATGCACAAATGCATACATCGCATTGTTCTGCTCTGTGATTCAGCTGTGATCACATGCATTGCAGTAGATAAACTGAAGGATGTAATAAAAGGACATGCAATATATCCTTCCTCTGATCATTTAACTATTTTACTGGTCATGAATTCTCTCCAGACAGAATAAGGCTGACATCTGTGTTCTTGTCACATACCTGCGAGAGCCTTCTTCCCAGCAGTGTGGTAGGCCACTATTAACTTGCGCCCATCCTTCTCTTCCGTCTTTGTCTCCAGACCAGGAAACTGAGTCTTGATGGCTTTGTGGACCAGCGTTCGCTTCTCTTTTGTATCGTCAATCACCTGCAGATGTTCAGAAAGGGGCAAGAACATTGTGTTAAATAGTCATAAGTCATGTCTTAAAAAGGGATCCAGACAGTGTAAACTCACCTCAATAGAGACGTTGCCCTCTTTATTTCTGAAGAGCTGCAGCTCCCCGAGCTGCTTCTTCTGCTCTTCGGTCAGCACTTCTGTTTCTTCTGGCAGCTGTGGAGCCTCTGCAACTTCCTAACATAGAAGTAACACAAAACAGAAACATCAGAAAGCATTACCTAACTGTCCGAGAGGTGTAAAAACCCAGGCTGTGATGACATCAGGTGATAACATTATGTCAAAGGAAGTGTGACTTAATGTGGTGATTGCTTTCAACATAGGTTTCTCTCTTGTAATATGCGCAATATTGTTTCTGACAGCATGTTTTCTCCCTATTTGACAAATTGACTAGTCTAGGTTTAGCTTCCTTTTAAATATCAGGGACTGATAACCCTTTTACAAGTTAAAATTACAATTACAACTTGTGGATCTAGCCGAATTAGTAAAAATGTCAATACAAAAGAGAAGTAAAGTGGTAGATGAAATGTGGTCCAATATCCTACCTCTGCGGCCTCTGCAGGGATAGACAGGTCATCTAAATGCACTATCTTGCCTTGTTTGTTGATTTCATGCACCACAAAATCAGAATATCTGAGAACAAAACAAAATGAATAATTTGTTAAATAATCCAAACTTTGAGACAAACTATGAAAACTATCTACTGAATGTGAGTACAAACCTTTCCTTCAAGATCCCTGAGAAGCCCTCATGGTCACTGACATACTTCAAGATGCCCACATCCAACTCTGTGAGGCCATGCTTCATCATATCGGCAAAGGTCTCCCCATTCTCTTCCTCCCCATCATCTGCTTCACCCTCTGGCTCTTCCTCGTCTTGGTGGTTGTTCTCAACCCTGGGTTTCTTTGATGGTGTGTCTTTCTCTTCATCCTCTGGACAGCCTCTCTTTTCTCCGACCTGGACGAGGACAGGCTCTGACTCAGCCATCAGAGCCAAGCTGTGAAAACAGGGACACCAAAATCATGCTTAATTTAAACAGTACAGTCAAAGGCATTGTATGACATTTGATGTACTTGTCATGGGGACGAGTACTGTGGCTCTGGAGAGCAGTAGTAAACCAGTTCTCTGCTCTAGACCAGCAAAACGTTTATGCCACTTTGGAACCAGTCTTCCTTTAGTAGTGGTTCCAGAGTGGGCACTGGCTCCGAACCAGCACCTGAACCGCCTTGGTGATGAGTGGGATGAGTGAAGCTTTAAAACACTGGATCACCCATGTAAAGTTAACATTACCCCAAGAAATGTAATTTTGGTCTGATGCACCTGTGACATTTCAATCTTTTTTATTTATACCACTAGCAACATATTTCAACTGCTGCATTTGAATCTATGCAGCAACCTTACACTTCTGCACTGAAGTCAATCAAAACAAAGCTGCACTTCAGAGTAATGACTACAAACTGAACTAACATTAATGGCCTACAAAACGATGCTACTGACTTACTGTCTGTAGAGATGAGTTAGCAGGAAACAGCGATGGACCTTGGACACTCGTCTAGTCTTCCAGCTGTCAAACACTTGCAGAGACTTCTTAACGGACCCGAGCTGGACGCAGGCACTAAAAACACACAATGAGCATATTGCTGATCACTCAGAAGTTAGCAAAGCCGCTAGCGCATCCGGCGTCTATTAACCCGGCGAGCTAACACCGCTGGCTAAAGCTAACGATGCTAGCAGCAAAGCTTAGCTGTAATGTCGGTGTAAATAAAGCGGACAACGATCATCAAAGCCCTGCTGTATCTTACCCACGTCTGCTGATATTCACAAGAGTACGGACTGCACTGAAAGCCAGCTTTCCTCACACGTGTGTGTGTGTGTGTGTGTGTGTGTGGTTCCGGAAACAGATCCTGTCCTGACACCGCCCACAGCAAACGATTGGTTAAGCTGAGCTGTCAATCATAGAAGAGCTCGACTCAGAGAAAAGATACATTAACAGATTAAAATAAGAAAATGTCAAACGTTTAAACTAGCATGGGACATTTTACAGGTTCGGGGTGTATTGTATTATCATTTTCATTTATGTTATTTATTCATTCATTTATTTTACAAAACGTAGTATTAACGTCATGTGCCAAACTTAAATATCCCAAATCCATTTAAGCTAATGTAAGTAACTGTTCTGAAAGGTAATATCATTAAAATTCAGAAAATATATACATATTTTAATGCTTATTCTTTGTTGTTCACATTTGTATGAGATTAGAGTTAAATCTAGATAATAAATGTGTCTTTGTCATGATCTCCCTGGTGCTTTTATTTTCAGTTGCTGCATTAGCACTAGCCTTTGTATAATTTTGTTGTAGACAATGTGTGACTAAAAAGGAAAAAAGCAAAATGGGTATATTCCTCAGACATGTGAAATGTAAAAATCCTGCCACCAATGAACTTTATCATTTTAAAGTAAGAAATCTATAGGTCTACTGAGGAACTAAACAAAAACGGCAAAATAATCTTATATCTAATATTATACTATAGAAGTACTACTGTTGCATATGATAAAGTAGTAGTACAAGTTTATTTAAACACGTCACCAAAGAAAAAATTCAAGAAAATTCAAGAAAAATACATAAGCAACGATAAACTATTCCAAGTAATACCCATAGCCTATTTTGTAGAATACATAGTTAAGATAATTGATACTGTCCGACTTTCTAATATAAGAAAATAGCCATCACCACTGGCGCCGTGGCTTAGATGGTTAAAGCGCCTGTCTAGTAAACAGGAGATCCTGGGTTCGAATCCCAGCGGTGCCTTTTCCACTATGCGTGCTTCTTTCGACCTCCATACTAATGTTAAATGAACTACGTGTTCCCTGCACGTGACCAGTAAAGGGTGAATGCATGTACAACTCTGCAGTAAACTACCAAAATATTATAGTGTGCTTGTCCATCCATCCAAGGTTACTCCTGCAAATTATAAAATATACATCAGCTGTATAGCAGGCACCTTTAGCTATTTTCTCACAGTTTATAGATTAAATTATACAGTTAGATACATACATACATACATAAAATAAGACAAAATTATAAAGCAGTTAATTGAAACAGTTGTCAACAGGTTGATCGGTAAATGAAATAATTGTCAGTTGCAATACTAAACAGATCTAAATACTTTTCATATACACATACATGCATACTGTATATATTTATCTGATTTGGCCCTGTTAGAACATTGTTTTGCTTTCAGAACAATAATGCTACAGTAATGGAAGCACTTTTCTTCTTCAGTGTGTTGCCAACATTACTTTTTCTTTTTAAGTTCACTTTCAGTTTACTCTTGTACTTAATGTGTATGTTATGTTAGGCTATGTTATGTTATGATATCCTTTATTGTTTTAGTGTGCAACTCGGAAGATAGATATCTCCTATATACATATGAAAAGGAACACGGATTTAAGGTCTGGTAATTTCAAGGAAGTATGCAATATTTTCAGATGCATTATGTAAACACTCCCTTACTTGACGTACTAAATATCTTCAAAAATACGTAAGGGATTTGGGATTATATATATCATTCCTCCAGTGATAGATGTTTACCTTGGCACTCTGGTAAAAAGTCTTTTGTGATTTCAGGCTCAGACTGCACTGGAGCTATGTGTGTTCTTGACAGATATAATATCTATAAACAACCTACATTTTAAATAATCCTTGTCTCTCTTGTCTGTTGGAGATCTGTATAAATACAACTGCACCCTGAGCAGTGGGGTCTGGAATAATAATTTCAAATCATGCACAACCCTTAGGAGCTATTACTCATACTAACCAAGAATAACAGAATAGTTTTTTCTGCATCATGAAGGACAAAAATAAATTGTAATGATGTAAAAGGTCTATCTTAGTAGAAATAACAGTGTTGCAATGCAGCGTCACAAGCTAAGTAAAAACTCCAACAAATCTTGATGAAGAAACATAAAGCAGAGAGTAGGCTGTAGACAGCCATAAAAACACTAAAAATAGTATAGAAGCAGCATCCTGGGCTCCCTACCAAATTTTTGTACTGATACATACTGTGGATGCTTTTGTAGAACATAACTCAGGAGTTGTACACTGCATGTCAGTTTAGTTGGCAATGCATCGGTACCGTTATGAGAGAGTCAGAGGTCCACAGCTGGATCCAGTCAGGGCCATCAGTGAGATCCACCCTTTTCATTTTTAAATATAAGTAGGCTAAATATGATTCACATTGAAAAACAAATGCTCTTCCTACGGCTTCAAACAACAAGAAGAAATGGATAGATGGAAAAAAGATTATTTACTTAAGTTTTCCGAAGCATAAATCAAATTGTAGGAAATTAATAGGCTAATGTTAGGCTATGAACAGACTACAGTCGTATTAAACATCACCACCAATAAGTGTCTTACAACACAATTACTATGCACATTTTCTAAAATCTGATCAATGTACAATATGCAAAGTTAGAATGAGAATAATTTGCAACTGAAGTCAACCTGTAAAAGATAGACTATAAGTCTCTGTGCAGTGCAATAACATTTAATGTCTGTGACAACGTATAGTCTCTTGCCAATTGTTAGCAATCACCATCTTTGACACGTGCATGCGTTTTAATTAAATTGTGAGATTAGTTGTAAATATCGTAATCCTGTGGTAACCACATGACCATATTTCAGGCATTTCACTGAACACCAATTTAAAAAACTCACTGACTTGAGGGGAGGGAAGATGTGCAAAAATGCTAACTGCTACTATACCGCCATATTCATCGGTTAGTATTTCACCAATACCGATAAATAGACGATAATACAAATTTCCCAGTATCAGCCATAATATATCTATCTGACATTTTTTTAAATTTTTTTTTTACAAACATTTTAAATTGTTACAGCTTTTACATTTGATATCATGTCATTCCACTAAAGACACATGGGCTCATTAAGAAGAGCCTGCAACCAATTAAAATCTGCTGCTAAACTTTAAATCAAAGTAGAAACGTGTAGGGCTGCACGCGACTCCCGCCTCAGACGACAGAGGGAGCGCGTGCCCTCTGTAGGTAGAGGTTGTGGCTGTGTGTGTGTGTGTGTGTGTGCGCGCGCGCGTGTGTGAGAGAGAGAAAGAGAGAGAGAGAGGGAGAGGGAGAGAGAGAGAGACTCCGGCTGCTGCTGCTGCTAGCGAGCTGCCCGCTCCTGCTGAGGGGAAGAGGAGGAAACATGAGCTCCAGGAAAGGTGCGTATCCCTCAGCCTCTCACTCGGACATGTCACCGCACTCTTGCTTCTATTGAATGTGTGAGGTGGAGGAAGTTACGTGTGTAGCTAGCTTGCCTGGGACGTGCTAAAAAGACGCTAAATGACCCGTGCCAGCCAGCCTCAGAGCCTTATGATGTGTGCTTGTTCTCTCTCCCCCCTGCCCTACACCCTTCCCCGGACTCGGACTCGGACGTCGGTCTTGCCCGTGGATAAACGCAACCTCACCCCGGCAGTGATGGCCATCCAGGCCAGAAAAAGGAGGCCGAAGGGGAAGAAAGACAGAGCGGGTCACAATCGGAGGTAAGCGGGGCGGCGGCGGCGGCCGGTGACAGTGCGACGTAGTGAGAGTGAGAGTGGACGTGAAGTGTTTGTTTGCCGGGGTTTGGCTTGTTGGCAGCGGGTCCCCTCTCCGTGTGACGCCGGCGCTGCTGCCGGTGCGTCGGCGGTATAGACTGTGCGCACATATGGCGAAAGGCGTGTATTTTCATCCAACAGACGCGCTGCTGTGTAATGTGGGAAGTTGCCATTTACGTCGGAGGAGTCAGACTGGGTGTCTCTGGACGATGAGCTCCCCACGGATCCCCCCGCCTCCCACTTGACTCCCTGCAACATTTGCATCCACAGCTCGTCAGCTCCATACCTAATAATTCTGCTCTGTGTCTGATGGCCCCTCTTGATTGATTATTGGACTGGGGTGGTTGCATAAAGGGGGTTTGACAGATGTGACAGTTCATTTCCTTCCTTTCCTTTTGCACTAGTGATGGCACTGCCAGGCGGATGAGGAGTAAAAACACATCCATCCATCTATTTCTGGTCTATTTGAGAAATCTCTCACATGGTGTTTGATTATGCAACTTTTGTAGGAACATTGTCTCCAGGTGTGTGCATGTCGTTTCGTCAGGCGTTCTTTGCAGGGACGACGCACGGGTGTTTTCTGCGTGATTTCCCCGGCATGCGTGTGAGCAGCGCAGTGGCTCTGTAAAGTGCATGCGAATTGGAGTTGGGGTTGGGTGGGTGTGTGGGGGGAGTGGGAGTGGGGGCTTTTTCTTCATGGCATGATGCTATTGGAGCGACGTCACCGGCAGCCATAGAAGGCATCAATTAGGTGATACCAACCGTGTGACCACCCCAGGGGGCTGCAGGAATGTGCTGGAATTCCCAAACACCTGCACACTGAAATACAACAAACAGATGTGTGCATGAAAAAAAGTCCATTATCGAAGCATCTTCTTTCTTAAAGCACCATAAACATCATGCCAGGGGTGAAAAAATCTGCATGCTGTGTTTGCAGCTATCTGGTAAATAAAGACTGAATCCAGTGGCGGCCCTCAGGTTGGTGACATGTTGACGACATGGTCTTGGTTTCTGCCCAGTGTATGCTGGGATTTATACAGTAGGGCTTAACTCTTATGAGGATTAGGCATGACGAGAAGATGAGTGACTCTGATAAAATGACTCTTGAATCAAGATTATTCTTGAATCTATTCACAACACTGTAAGGCTACAACTAACTATTACATTCATTATTGATTTATCCGGTCACTCTTTACTCGATCAATAGATTAATCATTTAGAAAGGTTCAAAGAAATTGTTTATTTTCAGCCCAATGCAATGTCCTAAATAGCTTTAAATAAACCAGAGCCCTCAAACTATATGAAATTTGATCATTTAAACATCACATTCTCACATTTGTGATGCTGAAAGCCAGCTTGGTTTTCTGTGAATCAGCTAATAAGCACAGTGAACTGCCAACCACAGCAAATTGCATCAGCTCATACCAGCAGATGTTTTCACATGTTCATAAGAATGAAACTTCAGGCCTGATTGAATTTAACGGCATTGTAAACACTGTTGATAAGATGGATGAACAGTTATCTCAAGGCAGTGAACATCATGGGATCAGTTTATAGTTTGACAAAAAAAATTCTGAGAACAAGGTTGTTGTTTTAGCTTGTTGTCATTGAGATGCTCTGGATGTTATCTGTACGATCCCCAGCTGTTTCCACATGTGTAAATTCTGATCCACATTTGGAAAAAAAGGCCAGTCTCACATAAACTTATGTAATTCACATGTGAAAATGCAAATTTCTTATGAGGAATTGTTTCTTCCTCTGTGAAAAGCAGCCAAGTACTTGTGAAAATGTCGAGTTCACATGTGACTTTTTGTCGTTTTCACGTGTTAGAATTTTAGTTTGAATGTGATAATAGCCAGTGGCATGTGAAAATATGTGAATTGGGAACTTACATGTAAAGAGCCAAATGTCATGATTTTAATCTTTGTAATTCATATGTGAAAATGTACATTTCACATATAGAAATTTCCATCCATGATGCCGAACTGCTATTTCAAAGGTCAATAATGAGTCTTCAATTTGTACCATTTTCATATGTTTTCCATCTCTTACATACAATAACTCATGCTCATTCATTCCTCAATCACAGATGTAGGCCTATAATTCAGATTTTATTAGTAGCATCAGTGAAAGGCTGGACAATTCTTTCACATATTGAATTATGTATGTGTACCCTTTATTTGATTCCTCTCAATATGGTGCTTCTAATGTATAATTACAGATATGTGGAACCATTGTATCTCAGTTTATGAGATTCGGTGAAGGCTATTAATAAGATTTCTGGCTACTCAATTAGAACAACATATAAAATGATAATGATAGGCAGCATACAATGTTTTCATGGGTGTTGGGAAAGAAATAACACCTAACAGAACGCTTGGTGGTATAAATCAATATTAGCATTCCCCCCCCCCCCCCCCACACACACACACACACACAGACACACACCACCACCACCACCACCACCACACACACACACACACACACACACACTCTTTGTCTCTCTGACAGTTGACTTTTCTCACTCACTCACACTCGGCAATCCATACCATGCCTAAGCATGCTTGACCCCCAAAGTCAAGTTTGTTTGACTAGTCTGAGCGCTCCGTACCATGCTCAGGCACATTACATTTCCTTGGCCCTGTCACGCTTGGCAGAGGTGTGCTTTGGCACAGTATGGTTGCTCATGCGCAAGCACGAGCACGGGGGCACAACGTGGACATTAAGAGTAATCATGTGTATTATGGTTCCTTGCATATTTAAGTAATAAAGAAACATCAGAGCCGTTTATGACAAAAATGACACATAGTAAACCACAAAAAAGACTGTAAGGTCATGTTCTCTGTGAACACATTGTGCTGCGACCATGCTATGATATGATGATGTCTGTACAAGAGGTAACCGTGCTCAGGTCCTTTTTCGGCCAGTGGGAGGGACTGGGCAGGAGGGTCAATTGTGCATCAGCACGTTACAGAGCAACTGGGCCAAGTGTAAGTGCGCACTATACACTTTCTCACTTTCAAAGAGGAAGTTCATTCTTAAAGGCTGTGATCTACTTTGATCCAGAGTCATGCCAGGCTTCTGCTGAAGGGCTTCACACAGTTCAGATGAGCTTTGTCTTCAGAAACTCCAACAAAGACACACACACACACACACACACACACACACACACACACACACACACACACACACACACACACACACAGATAGGCCTTCACATTCAGAGCGATGTGTACTTAGCAGGAAAAAAAATTTCCAGTCAGTGTACTGTCTCTTGACTTTGATCTCTTGTGATTAAAACTGATACAACTTCCCATGTTTGAACTATTTCATTCAGGCACACATACACATGCATGCATGCATGCATGCAAACATAAAAACATTCCCCATCTTCATCAACCCCCAAACTGTGTGACATCTGACCTGACCTTGCTCAGTCTGGCCAACAAGCACAGAAGGAGGAGAGATTTCACTAAAGCTTAGAGGAACAGATCATGGTGTCACGCTGAGCTCTTACTAGGAACACACAGGAGGGTTTGTGTGTTTGTGATGTCGTTGATTACATTGGTATGTCTGTTCTTGTTATATCAGCACCACAAAGCATATCCACGTCAGTGTTTTTAGTTATTCTTTTTGAAAAATCCTCTCCTCAGGGTGACATTTGGTACAATCATGGTGGACTTGCGTGAGTTCACATAGTAATAAAATAAATGGTTCAGCAAAACCATTTATTGTTATGTGTATTGTATTGGGCTGGGGTATTTATAAGAGTCAGCACTGGAGACATGACAGGAAATGACACAAAAGGTCTGTATACACCAACACTGTCCTAAGAAGTAATCTCATTAGGTAAAATATGTCAAATTGTGTGTTGGAGGTGCACATCACAATCAAATCAAATCAAATCAATTTTATTTATATAGCCCAAAATCACAATCACATTGCCTCAATGGGCTTTACAATCTGTACAGTGAACAACATCCTCTGTCCTCAGACCCTCGATTCGAGTGAGGAAAAACTTCACATGTTGATGGAAAAAAAAACCTTTTAACAGGGTAAAAAAATGGAAGAAACCTCAGGAAGAGCCACAGAGGAGGGATCCCTCTTCCAAGATGGACAGACATGCAATTGATGTCGCGTGTACAGAAAAGAGCAACAAATCACAGTTTACAAGTTACATTAACAGAAAGTCTGATACAATGTGTGTTTTAAAATAACATCTGGTAAGAAAACTGCTGCATCACACATCTCTTACACACAATTTATTATGTTTTTTTTCAAATGTGTACATCGCATTCATCTAAAATGCATGTTCAATGCTTTTATTCTTCATGAATAACAACACTTTCATTAACGTTAGTACAGAATTGGATAAGTTTGGAAATTTCACACATCTCAGCAATGCAAATCAGTTGCCAGCTGTCGTCCCAGTAGCGTCTGTTGTTGTTGTAAGCGGGATGTCACAGTGATTCAACCTATGTGCATGAGATGTATTTCTTGAAGTTTATGGTTGAAGAGCCAGGTTTTGATCTGAGTCACTCGTCACACAGAATGTCTATTTCCTCTGCACCTTCCAGAGATCAGTTATTTTTGTTCAAAGAACATAGCTAGTACAGCAGCTTCATTTAGCTTGGATTTTGTTGATCAAGACTGAATGCCTTAGGCGTTAGGTCTTTTTATTACACGGCTCTACTTAATGCTGTAGAATGCTCCATTCACTTGAATGGGCGTTCCCAACCTTCGGCAGTCAATTATTTTCGTATAATTGACTGCTGCTAAGCATATTTGACCGTTGTCAAGGAAAGTGGCCTTTTTGCCTCTGATTCACGTATTTCGTAGCACTCCGCGCTCTAAAATCTAAAGTCTTCGGTCGCTAAGCGACGTCAGCTGATCTGTAGTCTACTTCATATCAGAAAAAACGTATTCCTACTCCACTAGTATGGATGAGTTTCACATTAACTGTAATATTCTTGGAAAATACGGTGATTTCAACTCTTGGTAAAAGGTTGAGTTGTCGTCACCGGTCAAGAAAAGAAAAAGAGAGGAAAGCAGCGAAGAGGGAGCAGCGAAGAGGGAGAAGCGAAACGGCGTCGGTTTGGCGAACTATATTTCTCTGTGGAAAAACACTATGAACAGTAACAAATAAATTGTAAAAAGACACACTGTGTCAAGTTTTCTTTCGTGTTGGCAAGTAACCGTGTAATAAGCGGGAGGGGTTCGGTTTGTCCTGTTGGCTGTTCTATACATTTACCCTTAGATACCTCCGCACCTCTCATTTTGTCTCAAGGATTGAGGTTAATTTTGGGGATCTGTTTTTTAGCCACAGTAGTTGATAAGCTCAGTCTACACTCTGGATTGATAGGTCTCAAACCTTAAAGTTTTGTACAGACATTCATGGTGCCCAGACGATGAATTCTACTGACTGATCAGACTGATTCTCCTATCGCGTCACCTGCAGCTTAACATTTTTAGGTTTTGGGCAGACATCTTGACAACCACCTGATGGATTAATGCTAAATTTGTGATAGATGTATGATTTTTGTTACATGATCAATTCTACTATCTTTGGTGATCCCCTGAATATCAATGCCATTCCCATCAGCTTCAGCTATACTTTTGGTTTGGTGATAATGAGCTAATATTAGCATGATAACAGGCTAATTTAAGATGGTGAACTAGCTCTCTGAGGCTGTAAAAGAGACATGTAATGATATGAACCTGTAACATTTATGATTAGATAAGGCAAATGTAAATAGTCTATTGGCAGATTCACTCAAGTGGTCACACATTGACAGTTGTTTATTTTCTGAATCTATTAGTGGGGGATGATGGATCAGTCATCTTTTATTTGTCACAGTGTCTCAGACACCACTGATCAGATGAGACTGACAGGGACTGAGTGGATGAATGTTGTGCTTCAGGACTTTCTCAATTTCACTTTTTTCACAAAAGCAACGTGATATGTTTGCAGCTGATTCATGCGCACTTCGAGAGGGAACACATGCTCAGTGTTGCGTTGACGTCTAAGATCATCATCAGCACCAACAGCATCACATTTGTTAGCATGAAACCAATCTATTGGCCTCGCAGCTACAAGTCTGGTCTTCAAAGCCTTTTTCCAGCTTCAGCACTTCTGTTCACTGTGTTGACCAAACACAGCAACAATGTACCAGGCTGAGGCGATGCCAGCAACATTCAAAGACACCAGTTGTGATTTGTTAACACAGTTGTGCTATGGTATTTTTTGTTCTTGTACACGTGTACAAAAATAGCACAATATTGACTGTGTGTGTGTGTGTGTGTGTGTGTGTGTGTGTGTGTGTTTGTGTCTGTGTGTGCAGGTATTGATGTGCAGGGTCTGTAGGAGTAGTAGTAGGCAATGCTTTGAACTTGGTTGTGGCCCAAAGAAAAGTTCATACCTAGTTCACTTTGATACACCTTCTCTTTTCATTGTCCAACTTTCACTCTTGTTGTCCTTTGAAGTTGAGGCTATATCACTTGCACATAATAACCTGATCTTATCTCTTTATTTCATCGACAGATTTGTGTCTCCACTTCGCTGATCTGGTTACTGTTATTGTAAACACGTGTGTGTGTGTGTGTGTGTATGTGTGTGTGTTTGAGTCAGTCTGTATTTGTAAGCGACAGAGATACTGTATATGACGGGAGTTGAGGCGTTGGAAGCCTCTCGCTAATGAGCCTACACTAAACCTGTTCTTACTCGCATGGTCTCATATCAAGGCCAAAGTCATCTTTGTATTGTCGAACAGGTTGAGGAACTAAATCAAATTTTTGTCTAAAAAAATCCTAAATTTCCTTAAGCTCAAGATGACCATTTCATATGTCTTGTTTTCACTCCAAAACCAAAAGATTATCAGTTTAGCATCACAAATGCTCACAACTGAGAGGTTGCAGTTAGGTGTTTTATTTAAACAGTTGTTAAATAAGTTGTCGAAATAGCAAGCAAATCATTTGCTGTTGATCAATGAATGATGTGATCATTGCATCCTTTCATATTGTCTTTCTAACATACTCATAGCTAGCCTGCAGTATTAGCTAATTGCAGATGTATCAGGTCATGTATATTTCAGCTGATGAGAAAAAGGAACTTGTAGTATAGTTGATTACAATCTATGTTGTGATTGATAAGTCGCTACCACAGCTTGGGTTGTCAGTTATGGTACGTGTCCACTGCGTCCGTTGTTTCCATGCTTTCAGTTCATTGTCTATGCAAGTGGCTGTGCGATGCAATCTGGTGGACGAGTTTCGCATTACGGGAGACATTTACATCAAGTTGATTTGGTCACTATATGCAGTTCAGGGGCATCCAGTGTGTATCTGTGTGATTGTCAGATAGCTTAACCTGTTTCAGTCAAGCGATCAAAACTGGTAAGCGTGACATACCCTCATGTTAGATAAAGTTACTGTTGACACGTACCATCTGATCCAAAGGATATACCCAGGATATAAATATGGTTACATCTGGCTCCAGGAAACCAAGATAGCGATGGCAATAACACCAAACCTGAGACTTTGAAATGGTGATCAACAAACTTACAGGTGATGTCAGTGGGTAAACAATGAAACGCTGGGGAAAGGAAGAAGCAAAAATGGAGAAACGCATGGAGAGTTGCAAGGACAAAAAAGAAGAAAAAGAAAGTTGATATGTGTTTGAAGATTTCTTCTTTTTTTTATCAAAACGGTATCTTCTTGTAACTGAAGTGAACCAAACCAGTTGAGCCTGAAGCAGAGGCCTTTATAGACATGTTTGGGTTCTTCTTATGAGGTAAATGCCGTAAGAAGTCAGATTTTGATCTCCACCCCGCTACTTTGCTTTTCCTTGGAATTCTTTAACACCAACAAAAACACAAGTGCTTTGCAAGTTGCCGCGGGAGCCGGCCTCTTTTCTCTGACTGGATTCGTTCAGTTACGGTTCATGGCTTTCACACTGTCATTTATTTTCCTCACTTCATCATCTCACCCTTTTATTGAGTTTGGGCTGTCACTTAAAATAAATAGACCATCATGCACTTTGTTGTGCATGTTGCCATAGAAACAGTGGCTGTAGGACTCTAGTAGAGCAGTAGCAATAATAACAGAGCGAGCCCTTGTCACCATGATTACAGGCACAACAATGATGCAGTAGTTAGAGTAGAGAGTAGAGGGAGCACCTTTGTAATGGCTGCAAAATAATAAGGTTTTCTGCACATAGCCCTTTAAAAATGGAGGCTCGGGTAGAGATATATATGACTGAAGGAGTTTTGAAAACTTGCAGCCCTTTTATTGACCTTTAACCAAATACATCTTCTCAGGTCGACCCAACAGTCCACCCTCTATTAAGGATCAAACGTTTGAGCCGTCTTGTTGAATACAGATTGTAAATGTGTCTGCTTCTCATATTAGACGCTGACGGCTCATAGCAAGTTTCATTGGCCAAGGCTTTGGTGTGAGTTTTCCTCCTAGATAGAAATAAATTAATCTGGAACAGCATACCAAAACATGCTGGGGTTGTGAGTGTGAAAGTGATATAAAGGGACACCAGTATAATAGTATTCATTAGTCATAAGTTTCCCAGGCAGAGCACTAGTGAGTCTAAATGCTAATACTCTTCCTGGGTTATATATCTGTCAGCTTGCAGTGCCCGTCTAAGCGCTGGAGACCTTTCTGCATGACATGAGCTGGCTCTAGCCCGACTAATGTTCCCACACATTGCACTGTAAACTGCATTGGTTTTTGTCAGGGGGTTCACCCAGCCTGTATGTAGTGTTTGAATGAAGATGAGAGCAGGCAGCCAGCTAGAACACTGTGCAGAGAGAGACAGGGACTACTCACTTGTGCCATCAGGGGAGGAAGCTGAAGCTGGAGTCTGTTAAGATTTAAATAACTTGTTGAGGCTTTTTAGTGTTAACAATTTATACAACTGAAGAAGGTTCATGAAGAAATCAACATTGTCAGTTAACCGTATAACAGCATACAAAATCACCATCAATAACATCGATAAATTAACACATATGTACGTACACTGTTATATAACATTAGAGGTCAACCGATCAGTCGGCGCTGCTGATTAACCTTTTTCAATCTATTGTTATCGGCTGAATAGTTGCTGATGGCTGAGCAGCCTCCACCAACCACGCTGGGGAGTACGTCACCCTTTTGCATGGAGGATATGCCAATAAGTCAATCATCATCATTGAAGGGTCACTATCTGTGTGCGCGATTGACTCCTGAAAATCTGAAGTAAAGACATTGACACAGACTTTGGAAACTGCTGTACGTTAAAGTTAGATATGCAGCAGCCATACATGCGCAACAGACATTTTAAATTAATGTCATGTTTTTCAATGTAGACTAAGAGAGACTAATGTTACATCAGAGATATTTTTTCATAATTGAATTATCCACTCAATGAAATTCCTCCCATGCATTACTCTGGCGATAGGGTTAGAAAATATGGGCTGCTACGTTCTTGAAGGTGTCCACAATCTAATTTAAGGTGAATTGTAGAGATCTCATATTTATTGTCCTTGTGCTTATGTTTCCAAACTTCACATAACCTCATTGACCAGCAGATCCAACCACATCAAGATATCAGTAGAGTGATAAAGCCAACTTGATGGCTGTGCTGATTAGACAAATTACTTTACATGGCTCTTCCTTTGATGATGTGTTGTAAATAATGCAGCATGTTATGTGAGTAATAGCTAATGGCATGGCAGCTGAGAAGCGTGTGCCAAAAAAGAGCTTGTATATTGTGTTTAAAAGGTGCAAAGAAAGAAATTCACAAGCTATTAAAAGTCTGGGTATAGTCTACAGTGCCAGTCATACTCTAAATTTTTGATTTTGATTGCATTTAAATAGATCCAGATATAATCTTTTTACCATATCGCCCATCCTCAAATCTGTCTGTTAATACGAAGCTCCAACCAGCAGCTGGTTGTCAACACACAACTGCCTTGTAAAACTGCAAATCATTTTGCCTGAATTTATCCTAAGCTATAAAACAAGCTGCTGAGTCAAGCTTTATGTTCAACAAACAGATATGACATTTCCCAAAATGTCAAACTATTGCTTTTAGGCAATCTTTGAGCTTAATGGCAAAATATTTATTTACCTTTGTTTTTGGTCACGTATAAGATCAGCCTGCTGCTAAGACAAATGATCCTCTGTGCATTAGCAAGTGGTCAGCAAAAGGTTCCCTGTTAATGAACTTAATAGATTCCCCCGAGGAGTCCATCTACTGTAGCTCTGGATAAACACCACTTGCCTTGTGTCTTAGATTTGGCCAGACGTCCTAGGTAAAGGAGTAAGCCATGGTGGATTGATGACGTATATGTAATGTATGGTATAGAGTCCCTCTTTGGCAGGCAGATTTGTAATACTCAATTGTGCTTCCTTCATCAATACTGCAGCCTGGCTAGATGGAACTGATGGCGGGTGCTGAGAGCAGAGCATGTGAGCTGCATGTAGAGAGAAGGAGAGAGACAGAGAGAGAGAGTGAGGGAGACAAAAAGGGGGAGAAACAGCGAGGGGCATGCTGAAGGCTGGAGAGGTGGAGCAAAAGATGAAGAGAGAAAAAGAGAGAGGAGGTCTGACGGGTGAAAAGGAGAGTTTGCATGTGTGAACACGTGTCTGACCGACCAATAGCAACAGGAAAGCCGGGGATGGAGAGAGTGAGTAAGGAAAGTGGAGAGAGGGAATTATTAGAGGATGCCACAGGGCAGCTGAAGGCAGGAAATGAGGGTTCGTAAAAACTGCTGCGTTAGACACAAGGGGGAAAGCGCATAGGTCGCTGAATGGCAAGCAGCTGAATGTAGAAGCAGGTTTGAGAGCTCAAAATTCCCATTTACATACAAATATGACCAATGTAGACTGCTACAGGTCTATGTTTGGTTTGTGTATGCTATGTTTATCCAGAGTCAGTCACAACCTTTGAAATGTGTCATTACAAGTCAGACCTGCGGGACAACAATTTACACAGCTTGTCTTTAGCAGCTTGATACAGGGCAGGAACCAGAGTGAGATATGTATTTGTTTCTTACACTTTGTTATGAAGGCCACGGAGAAACCATCCACACCCACCGACTGTCATGTCAGGATTGTGAGGTGGAACCAACAATATGTCATCCTGCAGCACTCGACTGTATAGTCTCAGCTGAGCAAAATTATATATTGTAACAGTGAAAATTTATGTTTTGATTGCTATTGTTTTCGTATCACCATATCATATGTGCCTGCATTTTGTTTACACGTGCATTAGTTGATGTTATGACCACTTGGGGGCAGCACAACAAGCTTTAAATACAGCATTGTCATATACGTATTTTGTGAAATTGACTATGCAAAACTGTTTCCTATTTACACATCCAGCTACATTATCATTCATTTGTAGTTGTGTTTCTGGTCAACTGATAAATGTAGGTGTGATATTTAGATTATCATTGGTGTTTATCTATGCTGGTGTTCTGTCAATTTGTGGTACCTTGCTATAGCGATGTGCACCATCCCCCAGAAATGTAACTGTTGCAGTGATGCAGAATGCACTTGGTAGCATCTCATTTTCTAGCTTCTCCATTACTTAGTGGCAATGCTGACATAGGTAGTTTCCCCAGTAAACACACCAACCTATTGGGCTGTTGCAGTCCCTCTTGCTTGTGGGTTATACTCCTCTCCTTTTTTTCCTTGACTAAGAAATCCTAAATAAAAAAAACACTCTCATTTGAGATAAGCCATAGACCAGCGGTCCTCAATAGGCGGCCCCTGGGCCGCATCCGGCCCGCCAGCCTCCTGTTTGTGGCCCCCGAACTGTTATTTCTTCATCATGTGTTTTGGTTGGGTCAGCACGTGTACACCGGGACTTGTCTCCATGCCAACGATACACATACAGCTGGGTCACTCACCGCTGCGATCGCAACTTTTAACTTTCACTTTCGTTTTCGGAGCAGTTCGCGTATTCACATTTTGCCGGTGGCAAGAGATTGAAATGGCGTTTTCCAAGTAAACTGCTATAACAAAGTGGACAGTGAGAATCAGCAACTCATAGAAATAGTAACTTAAAATTTGCATTCATTCTTCCTCCAACCAGGACAAGACCCACGGATCTGACAGTGCTATAATAACACACACTTACGTTGTTTAACAGGTATTAGCAAGTTTCATCATGTATTTCAGTCTAACGGACGGGGAGTTTCTCCCGGCAAACACCCTTTTACTCACGGTGCCAAAATTTGTATCATCCTTGTTAAAACTCAACACCATTTAATCACAGAACAAATGACGTGAATTAACCCACAACCATCTTTCATATCATCTTATTCACAAACACATTCATGAACCATAATTACACCAACACCAACAGAATACCCAAGAGTCATTGCGCCACAGTCCACAAGGGGCGTTACAATATGCCAGGAGAAGCTGTGATGAAGATTTCCAATTTGAAACGGCATTATGAGACGAAGCATAGGAATTTTGAAGAGACATTTCCTCAAAATTCAGAGATGAGCACAACACCAATAAATGCACTGAAATCGTCATATCAAGCTGCAAGCAGGATCCTTGTCACATCTATGTCACAATGAAATAAAATAATGCATGACTGAAGTGATGGACACAATGTTTGAAGGCAAACAAAAAGAGGAAATATTCAACTATGTATTTTAATTTATGTTAAAATGGAAATTACATTTTATTTTAGTTCGTATTTTGTTGTTTAGAATGAAAAGGACATTTTGTTTTGAATATTACAGTATTATTGCATGTGGCCTGACCAACCTCAGTACATGGACCTTTGAGTCAGTGAAAAAAATCTTTGTGGCCCTTTAAGATTTGTATTTGAGTACCCCTGCCATAGACTTTTGCTCCAGCTATCTCTCAGGCTACAGCCAGCTCGACTTACTCATTATTGATCAGGAATAAATGAGGGAATTAATAATAAGTTAGACCAATAGAAAGAACCGACAATGCTGTCAGTATCAAACAAGCAATTGACTCTTAAGTTGTTGGATTGTCTGCCATTTGATGCTGGGTAGGTAGCGTACATGGGGTTTTATAAACCAAAGCTGAAAGATGCTGCCCCATAGAGCTGCTGCGAACTGCAGAGTAAGGTGACAGTCATTTAATTGATACATCATCGATGTTAATTGATTTGTGCAACCATAATCCAGAAGGAAAACTGTTTAATGCAGCTGTTATGTGTTTTAACGTCATCTAGCTACATATAGGAGATCATGTTTCAGTCTGTCAAACTTGATGTGTCAGAGTTAAAATTAGTCTTAATTTGTGACTACATTTTTACTACATCTTTGTCTATAATCTAATAATGTTAGAATGAATATCCCAACCAGGAATAGAAATGAGATTTATGTACATAGACTCATGCTGTCAGACTGATTAGCCATGATCCTCACAGATCATTCAATGAAATACACTGAATTGTAAAATGATATAAGCTGCTTCCTCTGTGGTGTCTAAGTGGGAATGATTTCCTCCCTGGTGGCCACAGTACCAGTATTATTGCTGGCTGACTGGCTAATTCAATAAGCTGTAGAAGTAGGCTAGAAGTAGGAAGCGCTCGCAGTTTAAACTCACCGTTTCAACAGTCATTAGTTATAGGTGTGCTGGTTTTGTGAGCCATCAGGTTGCCTCTGGACTGAGCACTTAACAAAGCTCAAATTGAGTGGTTGTTCTTTTTAAGCTCTGACAGCCAGGCAACACTTATCAAGCTCCTTAAATCTACTCGTGGCTCGTTGTAGGAACCGACAAGGTGGGTTTTTCCATTGGATTTAGCTCTTTAAATGAGATGTTTGTCTGACTAGGGGAGTGTGAGCTCGTTAAGGATATTCCCCCAGCTTTCCCAGGACCTTAGCCAGGAGAGCACAAGATCCGAGCAAATCTACCGAGTCGATGAGACTGAAATGAGGAGATGGAACAAGAGTGAATTAAAAGGAGGGATTCACATGTTCAGAGTGTGTGTGGTCCAAATAGGATTTGTTTTCAATGAGGTACAAGAGGCAAGGATTTGTTCCTCCCGTGTAATGCCTCTGAAGTGTAAGTCCAGCTCTGCAGTTGCAGGCCAGTGGGTCATCACGGAAGGAGGAAGGGAAGACATTAATAGGGCATGTAATTCTGTGAGGACAGGAGCTTCTCACAGTCGGGGAGGCTGAACACCACACAGTCACCCTCCACTGCCACCTTCTGGCTATTTGGGAAGGAGGAACTGTCTGCGCTCATGAAATTACATCACTGATGGATGTTATGTCAAATTCTCAAAATATTTGGTTGTTTTACATCACCTATTATCATTTAAATAAACAATAAAACAAACAAAAAACAGAGTTTGTTTTTAACTGAGACCTCAGGCAACTAAGACAAAGTAGACGTACTTTTTTTCTTTTTACATTTTCACACTTATGAAGGGGACAAAAAGTGAGGTGACACTGGCAGCTTAATTTCCTCTTTCTTTATGCATAAAGTGCCGCCTTTGGGTGTTTCGCGTTCTTAAAGTGTGATGCAGTTTTCTTGACATGCAACGCAAACATCCTTTACTGTTACTCCGCCAAAAGCATGGTTATTTTTTGATGAATTATCTGAGCTTTGTCTATGTCATAATTGTGGTTGTGAATTATTTTAACACACAACCTAGTGTTGCAGCAGACTATGACAGTGGCACATAATTCTGTTTTCATGATAATTCTGTTTTCATGATAATTCTGTTTTTTTCATACATATCTGATAGACTCACTAATGTTAAATACTTATGCAAGTGCAGTTTTTGGTTAAATCTGAAATTAGTTTTGTCCCCTAAAACCATACAGGCACGATGGAAAGGTGTTTTTTTTTGTTGCCTTAAAGTGAAACTCTCACCAAAATGCAACCTAGGGTCTTTTTGTGAATGCACCCCAGTCAAACTTTTGTTTAGAAGCATAATTAGGACGAAGGTGCCACTTTTAGGATTGACTGTATTTTCGTTTTTGGTCAAAACCATTTTCAATGGGAGTGCTAGGGGCAATACTATGATTATACTATGAAAAATTGCTATTTTTAAAAGACAAAGAAGGCTTGACACAGCATGAAACTTTGCTTGTAGTATCACCAGGGTCTCTACACATGAACACGAGCATTGAAAACATTGTTTGTGTACACAGAGCTTACTAAAAAAGTTTTTGAACAACTCAGGTTACCAGTTGTTTTTCCGCTCACCAGTGCAAGAAGTGTCGATCTCCGAATACGACATAACATGGAGGAGAGTTAAGGTGGAATGCTACTGTCTTCCGACAACAACAACTATCCACGCAAGATCTCATGTGACTTTTCCGGCTTTTGATTTTAGCATTGTTACTTATATGAGGCTCCTTTTTCAACTTCAAGGTCAATATTGTTTTTCACTAACGACAAAACAAGAAAATATCCGTGTGTTTATATTGAACTAAGCTTTAGGAGTGTTCCACCTTAATTCTCCTCCCTGTTACGTCGCATTCGGAGTGACTAAATCCAACTCATATTGTACAAATGAGGGGGACACGCATTGGATTTCCAACAAGTGAGCAGCAGAAATTGCTGTCTTTGTTCATTTTCCATATGTTTGTCTGTGTTGTTACTATCTCGGTACTGTGTCAGCACAAAACGTGATATTGCAGATCGCTTTCTTAAAAAAATAATCCAGCTCCTCCCTTCCCCATTTAATAGCTTTTGCACAAAGTGAACTACCACCAGTGATTTAAAGTAATTGCCCCCTTTAGAAGTAGGAAAAGTTAAACACAAACCAAAAGCCGCGTGGAAAATGTAGAAACAGTTTCAGTTGGAAGAGAAAACCTGTGATGATGAGATACCAATATGCTGCTTGTGTTGTCAGTGTGCTTTAATGGATTGGAGTGCAACACATCAAACATTTCCCCCCATTCACTCACCGATAATCACAGATAATATGATGAATGCGGACACAGGTACAACAGGGCAGAATCAATACTCATTCCTATGGTGTTGAATTGCTTGTGTCGGCTGTAATCACTGCTTCTCACACTTGCAATCTTGCCTCAAGGTGTTTGTTTGTCTCTACAGCACACTAACCCAGATCTCTGGAGAGTGTGTATACTGTATGTATACTCTTTGTGTGTATTTTTGTCCTTCACAGTCCATGCATCAGCTCAATTCCATCTAGACTGCTGCTGCTGCTGCCATTGTAAACATTGACTAATTGGCCACACTGAGCAGTCTCATGTCCTCACTTAGCACCGTTTTGAAAAAAACCTGGCTGGAAATTCTTGTGAGATCTAGAAGCATCTGGGTGCGTGACTAACACGTAATTATGAATGAAATGGTGGATAAACCTCCAGTTGGTCAAATAAACCAAACCAAACAATCTAAAACGTATACAGGATTGATATAACACCTTTGTTAGTGTGTGAGCACTTGTAATGATGCAATTTCTGTGAATAAAAGGAGATACACTGAGTTTACCGTCCATGACATCTGTGATTACAGCTGAAATAGCCTATTTGATGTTGTGCCGTTATTCCATCTAAATGTCAAAACAAAAGTGTTTGTTTTTTTTTTTTTTACAAGTAGTGGTGCTGTTGTAAAGCATTTAATCTAGGAATCATCTGATTATTGGCCTGGCCGAATTATCGTATCCAATATTCTGCATTTTTCTCATTATCGCCATCTGTGTTGTCAGTTTGCAGCTAAAATATTACCTTGCTAGGCAGCTGGATTCGCAAGATCAAACCATCATATGATCTCCCCAATCTATCTTGTTTGGCTTCAAGCTAAAATGTGGCGACCAGTGAGAGAAGGGATTGTTCGTTTGGCAATGGCGACTACTGAAGAGGGTTGTATGTATAACTGGAGAATATATTAAATAGAAAGAAGAGCAAAGAATAGCACCGAAGACTTTTCTCTAGGGAAAGATGTGGGTCTTCTTTCGAGGGGGCCAGCTTATGGGAGTACCCTCTGACTGTTGATGTGATTGGTTAAAGTCAGCCTGTGATAGACACTGTAGTTCAACTGATTACCTGGCAAGCATTAATGTTATCAAATAAATGTAGTGGAGTAAAATGTGCAATATTTGTGTCCAAAAGTGAAAGAAAAGTAATAAAAACTCAGTAAATACCATGTACCTAAATATTGTACTTAGTTTACTTGAGTGAATTGTACTTACCGGTAATTACATTCCATCTTTGGTTATTCCATGGCATGACGACTGAGGAAGGAGAGAAGGGCTAATACGGCTGCCTCAGTATTTGCATATTTATTACTTGATCTTGAACAAAGTTATTGCATGTTGCTGATTTTCGTCCTAACTCGCAGGCCTAATTCCCATCAACGCCAGTTGTGAGTGGTTTTTAAGTCCTCAAGGACCAATTTCACATAACTGTTGTTAAATTAAAAGGTCTTTGAATCTGTCTTGAATAATTCTGGTTTCATAGTCTTGTTTGATGTTACATTGGAATTCTGTAGAGTGTTTTTCCAGTTTTCAGACATATTTTTCCAGTCTGTGTTTTGTCTCTTGGCTGCCTCTTTGGCGTGATTGCTGCTTGACCCCATCTAGTTTGGATGCAAAGGGCTATAAACTCATGTTTAAACTTATGGAAATATTTGACCACCAGTCTCTGGCTATTTCGGCCCCATTACAGCAGTGTCTCTGCTAACTGAATTATCACATTCATTGTGTTGACATGACGCTTGCTGGTGACCATAGGCCAGCCTTCTCTCTCTCTCTCTGTCTCTCTCCCAACCATGCTGCAGGGCTCTAATCATACTGGCAGCACAGGGCACTCATTGTTGAACGCCTCCTCAGCTTGTGGCCAGTGCTATTTTCTCTTCTCACCATGCCTTCACTGTAGGAAAAAAACACCTTGTTACTTTTTTTGTTTATGTTTGTTTGGCTTCCTAAAGCAATGCTCATTACTTCCCCCCTGTGCCTTGTATCCCATTACGAATGCCTTGTATCAAGTCAAGAGTGCACTCTGTGCTGGATTGGGTGCAATTCTTATCTTGTCCAATAGAGGGGAGCCATGTCCCAGGATTTAGTCTTGTGGTGAAAGGATTCTTTGTGGTTACTTTTCTCCCCCTTCTTCTCTTTGTCAAGCTGGAAATGATTGAATACTTTAGCTTTGACCTCATTGAAATCATCAGATTCTGTGTGTGTTCCATGATAGATACAAGGCTTGCTGTTTTTTGTGATTCAGCTATTCTCTTTCACTGCTTTTATTCTGAGCCTCTTCTGTAAAAAATGAACCTTTGGAGAAGGGCCTTCTGATTTGGTGCTTGGGGTTAGATAGACCTCTCTGTAACAGGAGGGACAAAGGTCACTAGATCGATCAGAGCAAGAGCTACGTTAGGGTCAGTCGAAATAAATTGCCTGTCATAATACTTTCTGAAAGGCAACCCTAACTAACTGCCAAGCTCAATCTGTAATAATGTTTGGTATTTAGTTTAAATGATTTATTGATTCATATCATTTTCTATATTGCCATACGTGCTAACACCGCCAGTGTTGCACACGAAAAAAAACAACACATTTATACATTTATGCATGCAGAATAATATACACATGAGCAACAAAAACATGTGATGGATCTCTCTAGTGCAGAGGCTATCATAGTCCATTAAAAAAGAGAAAGAGAAACACAATTATTAAAAGGATGGCAAAGAGAGAAAGAAGGGTCATCATAATTAAATGATGAGAAGCTGGAACCAGCAAATGTTTGACATTTTTTGTTGAAATATTACTGCAACAATTAATTAATTATCAAAATATGTGTTGATGTATTTTCTTTCAATAGACTAAACAACTAATTGACTAATTGTTGCAGCGTTAAAATCTTCCCCTTGGAATTGCAGTTCAAGATGTCTTTAGAGGGACGCATGATTCATAAGCAAAATGGAAACCAGTCACTTAGATTTGTGTATCCATTACAGTACATAGATCACACAAACGGGGTATTTCTCAGTGAAGGGTTGATATCAGGATATCTGTCCCGTCCTCAAGCGGCAAGGTGAAAGGGTGTTTAGAAACAGTCAGCCATTTTGTGGGTCAGTTTGATGTTAATTGTTGCCCACGTGTGATAGAATCCATTTAAACATGTCAGCCCAGCGAAGTAGCTGAGGTCAGAGTGCAGGAAGAGAGGGTGAAGGTCACCTGCTCATCAATTAAACACACTCAGCTAATGAGCTCTCACTCACATTCTCTCTTTCTCTCTCTCACTCACACACACACACACACACACACACACACACACACACACACACACACACACACACACACACACACACAGAGCACAGCACCGTTACTGGTCAGTGTTGAGTGCTCGTAATTTATCCAGACATACACAGGTAAGCAGCTTGCACTTTCTGTGCCTCATTACTCTGGGGAACGCATTCTACAGCAATATATTTGAATGTGTGCACTTTGCAAGCTAAAGCAGGAGTGTGTGTGTGTGTGTGTGTGTGTGTGTGTGTGTGTGTGTGTGTGTGTTATGCCTTTTGTCGCTGGAGGAAAGCAGAGTGACAGGACATGAGTAAAAACTGGAATGGTTCAAGGCAAATGCCAAGAGTAAGACTGAAACCTGTGATTCAGTCATTCATCTTCATGTCTGGTTATTAGACCTTATAATGGCAGAGGTGTGTGTGTGACATGTCAGAGAAAGAAAAGCACAGGTGTAATTAAAAACATTCTTCGAGGCTGCCTGCATTGCGCTGATGTGAGCCAGTTCCAGGACCTTGTATTGTGCAGGCTGGGTCACCACCATGGCTTACTGGGACACTTAAATAGAACACATCTTGTAACTAAGTAAATGATCCAATAAACTACTGAACATTAAATATTTCCCATGTATGCTCTAACCTTGATAGAACTGATTGATGCACCTATTAGATAGAATTAACTGTAAACTAGCCTCTAGCTGGATGTTTTATATTTTTAAGAGTTAGTCCCCTATGATTCAATCAATTGATTTCATTTAGGCCATATGTCACTTGATTTTCTGGCTTTAGTGTCCTCATGCGTGCTGGTTGTATGCTCATTTATGCTCAACGTTAGATTACCATACAGATACAGACAGGGCCTTCTTTCCGTATTCTGCATTAGTTTCATTTCCTAACTGTAAATGTTCCTTTTCCTCTGGTTTCATCGAAAAAATAGATCATCAACACTTGTCTTGTATGTCCATAATGTGTTACAATGCATTATAGATGTAGGATTCATAGAAAGTGTTACCACACTTTTGCAGGATTGTGAAGGAAAACATATTTTCTGCTAAAAGCAGGGCAGAACAGGATAGCAGTACCAGTTCTAAAAATGTGTACATCATTGACCTGTTATTTATGGCAACCCAATTCAGTGCTTTTACACTCATATAAACAATGTAAATGACCTCTGGCTTATGAATTTGGAGACATTTTTGCATTGAGCACTTGCAACGCAACCTCCATGACCTTTTATTTTTGCTTGTGTGTGTGTGTGTGTGTGTGTGTGTGTGCAGATTTACATCATGTATCCACAGGCTATGTCATGTAGTCTGAATTGCAGAGTCCCATAGGCCAGTGAGCTCCATATGGAAGTCCGTAGCAAAGAAAATGAGCTGCTCTAAGGGAGACCTGGGGCTATCAGTATGTCAATCAATCTGTACACTGACACACGCATGTGCACACACATACACACAAAATTTAACATGAGCCACTTTGTGTGTGCTTGTGTTTTGCCACTCGGGGGCAGTGTTTTCTCTGCAGACAGTCACAACAAGGCAAGCGTCAAAGAGCAGCGTCACTACCGTTAAAGTAGCAGCATCTTATTCGTCACACACACGCATAAAAAAAGACAATCCACTGTATATGTGTTTGTCTACTTGTGTAGGTATGATTGTGCGTTGTGGCTTCACTTGCTTCAGTTGTGTGCCCACAAGCAATTGTGCAGTGTGGCCTCTGTGTATGTGCGCATATGTGGCCTCTGTGTATGTGCGCATATGTGGCCTCTGTGTATGTGCGCATATGCGCGTGTTTGCACGCATAAACCCCGTCCGTCTCCCCAGCATCCACCAGGCAGTGAGGAGAAGTAGGCCGCTTAAAGATAGCTCCCGGCAGCCTCAATACCGGCTCCCAAAATATATCTGCTCATGAGAGTCATCATCTCTCTCCCTCACCCTCTTTCTTATTCTTCTTTTTTGCTCCTTCTCCTTTTGAAAATGGAGCGAGCATCAGGCTTTGAATTTGCAAATTGATACCCTCAGTTAATATCCTGAGGTGTGAATGTGTGTGTGTGTGTCTTTGCACGTTCATTGCGTGAATAAGATTTTCCATTTTTCGGGGGTCTTAAGGAAGTTATCCCCATGGAAAGATGACATCAGGATTGTACCAAAACGTCCAACGAAATTAGGGGGGGTTCACTGAAGCGCTCACATGACATTCCCACTGCTCTGACCCACATGTGTACTTAAAGCTACTACTTAAAGTTACTATGTAACTTTGATATTTTGCTGATTTTGGCCACAAAATATATGTAAAAAATGTAATTATCTAAAGAAAAATCTGCTCCTGCTTCTTCCACCTGGCTAATGTACTACTCACTGTAACTTTGTCTGAGAAGATGTAAACACAGGCTTTTCCAGTCTGCATGCAGACACTAGGCAGATGTAAGGTCTTGATGATCTTGAACAGTTTGAGTAATTTTTTTACTTTTTTTTACCTTTGTTTTACTGATTCATTCTGATTCAGGTTTTAATTTGAATATTTTTTTACGGTTAATGTGGTTTGATATGGTTAATTATAATGGTTGGATATGGTTTCTTCCAATTTTTTTTTGGTTTCTTATTTTCCTGCTCCAAGGGTTATTTCTAGAGAGTTTGGTGTGGTAGGTGGATGGCAATGTGAATGTGATTTTAAGCTTTTAAAAAAAAACTGACTTGACTTGATTTGATTTTCTGGTTTCTTCACTTCTGTAAGACAGAAAACATCTTTGGGTTGTGGACAAAACAAGACATTTGTGGATGTCATCTTAGGCTCTGGTGAAAAGTGATGGCATTTTACATATTTTTGGAAATTTGATAGACCAAACAACTCATCAACTAATGAAGGATTATTAAAAAAAAAAGGATCATTAATTGAAATTCTAATTCTTGGGTTCCTTTCAGAAAACAGGGGAAAATCACCTTGGGCTCTTTAAATGCCTAATTTCCCAAAAAATGTTCAATTTAGAATGTTAAAGAATAGCAGAAAATGCTCACATTAGAGTGGCAGGGAGATCACGATTGTAAACAATGCATCAATTAATTAATTGGTAAGGTTGTTGGATTTTCTCTGAAACAGCTAAAAGATGAAGAGACCAAATGTTTTCAGCTTCTGTATTTAGTTGATGTTTGTCTTGGCCTCATCTTGTCTTTTCTTCCCCACACAAGCCAATAACACGACAGTCAGATGAATTAGTGCACATTTGCAGCTATATGAATTCCTTTACTCATGATCATTCTTGATGTCTTTTTCCTGCATTATATCCAGTGAGTGCCGAGATAGACTCCAGTCCCCTCCCCCACTTCCCATGACCCCGAAAAAACTGGGTATGGAAAATAAATGAATAAAAAGTCGAGTGCACCCTCTCACATTAGCTCAATATTCCTCTTGCTGTGTGCTTGCACGGAGACCCAGTGTGTTCTTTACCCCCCATTGGCCCACATCCACAGAGAATGAGGACAATAGTTTGGCTCAGAGACATGTGTGCCTAATGTAGTCCTTTTATGTGGGAAAGTGGAACTGTACGGAGATAGCAGAGAAAGGGGATTATTGTGTTCCTGTTTCCTTTCTGTTCCTGTCTCATGCGTCTGATAGCTTTCAGATATACAGTGTTTGTACCAATACCATTAGAACATATTTGTTAGACATTTTATTAAAATTGAACCTGCAGCAGCTTGTGCAGAATCTCTAACTAGAATACATCTTTATATGGCTGGTTAATAATTCAGCATCATCCCATAACGATTTTTAGGGGAATTGTACAATATCAACTAATCATCTCCGTCTTTGTTTTATAGAATTATTTGCAAATTATGATTCCCGCCTAAACTAAACTAAAATAAGATTTTATTGTTTACATGTGAGAAGAGGCAAAGTAGTTAGCAATTAATATTCATTCGATTCATCAAGCAATCATTGCATCTCTAAAAATTGGCCTATATATCACAATACATTTTAAAATTGCCACTGTGATATCTATCTTAGTATCGTTAATTTTCTGGAAGTTTAAGAAAGAATCTATAGGGCATAGATTAAAACTGCAACAAGACTGATACAGTCACACTCCAGCTAATATATAAATGCTAACATGCTCACAATGACCAAGTTCATCTTTAGCAGGTATGATGTTTATATGGTCACCATCTTCTGTAAGCGTCAATGTAAGCACAGATGAAGCTGATGATAATGTCATTAGTTTATGTCAAGAGCAGTGTCACTACTCTACTACTAGCATCTGACTAATTTAAATTAAAGGAGAAATATTACGCCTCCCTTTTAGAAAGACAAGGCGGCACATTGCCGCCCTTACCTTGGAGCAAATGTGCTGCCGTTTCTATCTAAAAATGGCTACTGAGACGAGGCTTTCAAGAATGTGCATTAAGTAACATCCTTTGGACTGACGTGGAAAATCTTACCGCAGTCCAGCAGCATTAAACAACCTAAACAAATTGTCCACAGGCTTTTATAGGCACCCAAATGAGATGGGGAAGCCTTGATATTGCACGTGTTTCACATGTTACAATGGCCAGAAAAAGTGATTTAACGTTTTTTAATCTCCTCTCATGGCAATCCATGTAATTGTATTGTCAACTTCTTGTCAAGAAGGTCATCTCCTCAGTGGTTCTAGAATAAAAGGAGGATCACAAAAGTCAGCAGGATTCATCCTCTGGGCACTATGAAGGTTTGTTGTAAATTGTAGGGCAATCCATCCAATCACTGTGTAGATATTTTAGTTTGGATGTGTGTTGAACCAGCTGACTGACATTGCCATCCATGTCATGTGACCAGCATGGTTGATGACCATTAAGGGGAATTAAATACCTGATAAAACAAGATACTTCATCACACTGATGGAAAATCCAGCAAATCTAGTATTGCCATGAAGCAGCCATGCTTATTAATTTGCAACATTGCCCACGATGACCTTAAACACACAGAGAAATTAAAGGGACAGTTACCTCTCTAAAATCATCTCATGGCAGATTCTGCCCCACGTCACCTATCTTTATCAATCCGTATACCTTTGCTATCTAAGTCTCTTTTTGACTAATTTCATAATGACTCAAGTATTTTAAAGGAAGAACCTGTAGATACTGTAGATATTGGTACTGTACGGGTTTCCCAGTTCACCCTCTGAGCGACTAGTCAGCCACATTAACCTCAGGATGCCCCTTAAACCCCCACTGTGCATTTTCACACACGCACATCCTTATAGATGCGCACATGTACACCCACACACTCACACACTCACACACTAATATTGAGGTCAGACCGAGCTATGGAGACAGACCCCCATTATGGCAACACCCTCTGGCTACCTCTCTGTGAGCTGTTCACTCATGTAGAAGCAGACCCATCTGCCCTGAGAGATGGCGAGAAAAATAGAGACGGACGGGATGGAGGCAGGAGAGAAACACACACACACAAACATCAGCATCCAGCCTGCGAAAAAGGCAGAGGTGGAATGGGGTTTTTTTAGAGAAAAGGAGGGGAGGATGCCAGATAGAGAGAAGACGGGGGGGGAGAGCAAGGCAGATCTGTGCGGCGTTGCCCTGAGATACAGGATGTCGTAATAAGGCAATTGGAAGAGAGAGAGAGAGCGAGAGAGAGAGCGAGAGAGACTAAATTCAGAGGGGAAAAGGGGGAGGAGAGTGCACCTCAAGGAGAAAGGCATTAATTTTCCTGTTGCCGTGACAAGCCGACACCCCTCTGCCTGTGCGCAAAGTGGAACGCTCCAGCTCGCTCTGGGCTCTGTTGTTGTGCAGAGCTGCAGAAGGCCTGATAGAGCCAGCAGACAGAGAGAGGAGGAAGGGAGGGATACATAGACGGAGGCAGACACACACTGTGGATCGAGAGCCTGTGTATTCAACTCATCGGCCAGTTCAACTAGCGACACCAGAGAGGAAGGAGACAAAGGGAAGAGGAAGACACAAGCGGAGTCTCAGTGAGAGCAGGGAAAGTGAAAGAGAGAGAGGCAAGGTGAAAGAGGAGAGGGAAGGAAGGAAGGAAAGGGAGGGAGGAAGGAGGCTGGGGCATGAGGAGGGGCGCCTGACTGACATTGCTGCTCTCTGCTATCTGCTCACACACACACACACACACGTTGACGTCGGCAGACGCACACATTCAGCCAGATTGTGCACTGCACAGTTGCTGCTCTTTTTTTTTCCTATCCTTTCGCCGGAGTCTCGACCTCCATCCTTTTCTTCTCCTCTGAGCGAGAGGACAAGAGAGACAGAGAGAGGAGGAAGAGGAGGAGGGAAAAGGACAAGGAGGAGGAGGAGGAGGAGGGGAGGCAATAACCCTCTCCTCTCCAGACACACAGCAGAGAGAGATAAGGAGAGACGAGTCAAAAAGAGAGAGAGAGACAGCAGCTTTCTGTTCTATTTCGCCGTCTCCTGTGGTCCCTCGGCCAGCGAGCGGCTAACAGGCACCGCTCATGTCCGTGAACTCGGAGAAATCCTCGTCCCCCGAAAGGTAACACCTCCATCCCCCCTCGTCTCCTTGTCATTTCATCCCCATATGTCTGTGTCCTTCTCTCTGTCTGCTATTCTCAAATCTTCCTCACCCCACCAACCCCTCCTCAGCACCTCCGTGTTATGTGTCTCCTATCTTTCTGTTTCTGTTTCTGTACCCGTAGCTGGTTTTCTTCTATTGTCTGGGTCACAGCGAGGGAAAAAAAAAACGCATTAGTTCATTGTTGCATGGTGCTGTAATGTGCTACAACAGAACATACTGTACATGTACATCACATACAGTACACAGCATCATCCTGAAGCACAATTCACCTCACACACACTTCAGTTGCCTCCTTAAGGCCAAAACATCTCCTGTGATAACAAAAACAAGGACACCACACACAGACACATACTGTCTTTTTATGGCGCTGGAGCTTACACAGCAAGAGTGTCAACACACGTCAACATTAGCTCAGCCAGCAGCAGCGGCAGCAGCAGCAGCAGCAGCAGCAGCAGCAGCAGTGCATCACAGCACCGATGCAAGACAACAGCTTTCCACATGACGCACCTCAGTGCATAGCTTTACTGAACAATGGCACCTCTGAACACAACTTCTACACATCACACACACAGGCGTCTATATCAGGAATTCGACCAGCTGAAAGGGCTGCAATGCATCGTAGATTTACATATTGTGAATAAGCATGGATAGCAGAGGCGCAGGCAATGAGTCACATGGCGGACTGTGGCTAATTGAAAATACATACAGACAAAGACACACACACACACACACACACACACACACACACACTAGCATCATTTAAAATTGTCTTGACTCGATATTTCACAATGCATGGCCGACACCTGTATCTACCTACTCTTGTTATTCAATAGAGATTAATAGCCTTTAGTCATTTCGACTTAATTATGCCCTAATTAGGCCCTCTAATGCAGCCTTACAAGACTGCACTAAGCACTGTTTCCTTTGCTTCCATGTTCCTGATATAGGAAATATCTGACTAAGTGACTTATCGTTCTGGGAGTCACTTCAGTCGTCACTCAGTCGATTAAGGAAGCACTGTCTTTTTATGGAAAAACAGTCGAGGAGAGAAATGTTGCAGAATAAAGGCCCTCTTGTTGGTATTTTCCTGCTCTGTTTTGAGCAGCGGATCTCAAAGTCATGATGTTTGTCCAAACCTCTTTTCCTGCATGCGTAAGAGGCCCGTATCCATTCAGATCTATTTGGACCAAGCCCACATTCCTCTCTGTCAGTGTGCAAATGCGGAAAGAGCTCTATTTGATGGGTGCTGGAGGGTGAGGAGGAGCAGGCAGACTGGATGACTCAGGTAGCCACTGATGCTGTGCCAAGTACGATCAGGCAGAGCCGCTGCCGTCCACACAACTGAGCGCCAGGCCCCAGACTGGCACTCTCGAACACAGCGCAGTGGGCACACAGATAGGCAGAAGTAAATGGGCACTAACAATATCAGGCGTTATTACATGGGCAGTTGGGCACAGAGGAGAGCGGCGGTGCATTGGCAGTTTTGAGTGGACATGAAGTGAGGTTTAATTTGGAAGTGCAGGCAGTAGCAGTTGAAACAGATACATACTAAGAGTGAATCTAGACACGTGCTCAAATGAGACACAGACGATAAATATAGAGTATCATCTGGCTGCCCTGGCGTGGTGAGGTTTGTGGATTTCAACACTGTGCTAGTTTTTCCCATCATCTGTTGTGTGGGTCACAGTCGCCCGCCTGTAATTAAGAATAATGCAGCGCTCCCTTGTTGCACAGCAGGTAACAACAAAGGGCCACACTCGTACACACACTGCTGCCCTCTTTAACGGCTGCAACGTCTCATATGACAGCTGCAACAATGCAGAGCAACCGTCTGTCTCCTCTATCTCAGGTTGACTAATCTGGAAGTAACAGAGGTGTTGGTATAACTAGTCATGAGGTTTTTGTCACAGGTCATAAATACATAATGACACCATCAAACTCAGGGGTCGGCTTGCTGCTAATGCCTCTACACTAACAGATGTATTTGAATGCCACAAGCTGAGCTGTGTGAAGAGGATCAGAGGGGAATCTACAGATTTGCAAGTGTTACGTGGCCTTTTGGCTGCATACACGAAAATAACAAACACATCAGTCACTTCTTCATTAAATTATAAACACATGCGACATATTGTTTTTCATTCGCAGGAGCACATGAAAGGCAAAGAATATGTTGAAATATCAAACTTATTAAGATACAAGTAGGTAGTCTATGTAAAGATGGCAATATTCAGAATCCTGCTGCACTTCTTTGTTGATTAATGGATTAGCAAGTCAACGGAAAATGACTCATCAATTGCTATGATCATCATTAATCATTAATTAATTATCATTAATTTGATAAATTGTAGTCATTTATCAAGCAAAAATGGCAAATATTTGCTGCTTTCAGTTTCACTTTCTGTTCTATATCACTGTGAATGGAGCTCTTGTGATGAGTTTTTGTGACAAAATTGCTTGATGGAAATTTTAATGGTGATAAGTAATTGACAGTTTTTGCACTTTTATCCTGGAGTTACAGACACCTTAAACTTGATTATTTTATCAAGATAATGGAAATAGAATTAAGAAATATTTGACTGATGCATGTTCAAGTCCTTGTTTTAAGTCCATCAAGCAAAATATCCAGCTTTTGCTGGTTGAAGCTTCTTAAATTAAAAGATTGTATACATACATTGTACATTGTATACAAGTTTAGAGCTGTTAGTTTGAAAAAAGAAGCAATTTGACTTTTTGGAGCATTATTAACAATTTTTAGAGCACTTAACAAATCATCAATTCTTCTTGAAAATGATTGGCTGATTAATCAAAGCCTTAATAACTTGTTTTTTGCAGATAAAGCAACATGACCTAATTTGGAAGATGGATATATTCTTTAATTGTATTTGTTGTTAATATTTGTGTATGGACTATAATGGGCCTCTGTTTTGGGACATATCAGCACAATTTCTCTGTTTACAACACCATCTGGACCCCAGGCACTGTGCATACACACACTGACATGCACACACATGCACACACACGCAGATCTGGAGTGACTCATTAGGGATGTGCAGTAACATGTTTGTCAACAATAAGGCAGAATGGATTGGATAATTTCTGTGTGTTAAACCAAAAGGATGGATGGAGTCGGGGCCTGAAAAGAGCAAGAGGCGACACTGTGACAAATTCCTCTCGGAGCACTCGCATTAGGAAGACGATCCCTGTTGTGTAACTTGGCACTTGAGGCATGGCGGCGATAGAGATGGATGGCGGACAAGAAAGTGGGTGTGTGTGTGTGTGTGTGTGTGTGTGTGTGTGTGTGTGTGTGTGTGCATGTGTGTGTGGCTGTTTATAAGGATATGTAAGTGTTTTGACATCCCCGTTGCGTGTGGGCATCTTTAAGCGTCTTTCTGTGGGGTGACGGCGCGTCAGTAAACCTTAGGTCATAACCAACGCTGTTGGGCGGAGGGCTTATGTCCTTTTGAACAGACTTTCCTTGAGGATTAAACAAAGTTGAACAAATGAACACAGAAGGGTCAAGAGTTTACCGCCTTTGTTGCAAAGCTCGCTTGTAGCTCTTGTGGCTGTCGAGAGACGGGAGAGCTGAGACGTGTTGGATAAACCTTGCTGTCTTTTATGCTGATTACCTCACCTCTAGTCCGTGTGTATTCTGCGGTCCGTGTGTTTAAAGTGTAGTGTTTTGCTCAGAGTAGCTGTTCAAAGAGTCATGTCCACTTCAGACATGACAGATGGGTTTATTGTTAAATTAGCAGGTAATCCATATACATGATTTGAGTGTCATTGTACGTGGGCGTGTGAGTGTGCATCTGAACCTTCCTTGTAAGTGTGAATGGGTGATGCATGATTTTCACTGCGATTACTGAAGCTGCCACTCTTCACGGATGCAGAAATGGAAGAGAAGAGGGACATAAGACAGATGACGAGAGATGAAAGGTAGCGTCACAAACAAGAGCCAGATTGATGGGATAAACGTTGTCGCCCATGATGTGATAATAGATAAAGGAGGTCAGGAGGAGCAGCATCATTTCCAACAGTACCTACATTTTTTCCATCTCGTCTCCTCTTCCATCTACTTGACACCAGTTGAAACACAGGTCACAGGATACATCCAGCTACACAGCCTCCTTCCTGCTTCCTTTTTTTCTCCTTATGTATCATTCACAGCTCTTTGCTGCTAAAGTAATGATTATTGTCATTATTGATCAATCTGACATTTTTTTCCTAATTAATTGGTTAATCTTTTGGATAATATATGAAAACTAGCCAAGATATCAGCCTGATTTTCTGAGAAATTAAGGAATCTCACTGAGATTCAACAAACAAACAGACAAGGTTGAGAACATAAACTAATAAGGAAAATATGTCTATCACAAATTTCCAGAGCCCAAGATGATGTCTTAAAATTGCTTGTTTTGTCCCAAAATATTAAATTTTGAGCTACACTTATGTGCTTATTCATTTTCCAAGCAAAAATGCCAAACATCCGGTCTTTCAAATGTGAGGATTTGTTGCTTTTGTCTGTCATGTTTGATGGTAAATGAATTATCTTTGGGTTTTGGACTTTTTTTTTTGGTTTTGGGTTTTGGGTTTTTGTCCGGTTTTGGACAAAACAAACAATTCAAATACGTGGCTTTGGGCCGTAGGAGATTGTGATAGGCATTTTCTTTGTTTTTAGACATTTTATGGTTTTTCAAGCGGAATAAGGGAGCTATATGCTCATTTTCAGGTCCATAATATTATGTTGGGTAAATACCGGAATAGGTTTACATGTTTTAATGCTTAAAAAAACATTGTTTTTCTCATATTGTCCAGTGCTACAGGACTGTGTTCCCCCCTTTATCTGAAACGCTCTGTTTTATCTCCCGTCTCTTTAAGTCCCACACTCAAACCACAGACTGCTCTGATTGGTCAGCTCAGAAAGCTGTAACCCTAAAAATATATCTATAGAGTTATTAACTTTATTGTAGCTAATTGATTAATTGTGTAATCTTTTAATGGTAAACAAATCTGCATATTAGAAAAAACCAGAACAGAGCTGAACAAGTTTGAACGTGGGCAAAAGAAATAAGGAAGGACAAAAGGGCAGATAGAGCAGACGAGGAGGCTGTGTGAAGTATTGGAATGTGTCCAGTCGGTCAGAGAGCCAGACCGATGCAGCAGAAAACATCCGGCTCTGGCAGAAACGTGTGATGGCAGCCATCACATTCACACAGTATACATGCAGCTTCGACTGACCTATATGGCCTCCACCATCTTCTCTGGTCAGACCCACATCGCTGCAGACACACACAGGGCACAGAAACACACACACAGACACAAGCAGTCCCAGCCATGCGGCGACATGACAATAGCTAATGAAGCGTGGCAGGGAGCTAGCTTGCAAACTAGCTGGCCTGCCTTGCCTGTCTGGCTTTCTGGCCTCCATTATCCCCACCAGCCCCCCTCTTATGTCTGGAAAGAAAAGATGATTGCGTGTACTTTCTCTCCTACCACCTCTCTTTTTTCTTCGGGACGGACAGAGAAGGAGACGCCTTCCTGCATGCCATCCTTCGTATCCCTCAGAGGCTTTAATTGATGTAGTAATGGTAAATAAAAGTGTCTGTGGGAGCATATGTTGGCAAAAATTCCATCTTTCAAAGACTTGCAAATCTAACCTGACTGCAAAGAACTTTGTCCCCGCAGACAAACGCTGTGAGTTTCCACCCTGCCCAATGAAATCCTGTGTGGTTAATCAGTAATAGGAATCACTGAGTCAAACATCTATCAGCTAGGAACAAGACACCTCACGTGTAGCATGTCAAACGCAAATCGCCATGGCGATACCCCCAAGGAGTGGGTAATGTGATCCGGGCCTCAGGCACCTGATCTGCCGGGGGTGCTTCGGCTCCCGGTTGTGGTATCAGTCAGTGCAGCATAGGGTCAAAGGTCACAGTGTGGTGTCAGTAGATGAAGATCAGAATGTATGAAAAATCTATACACTGCAAGACGATGCTAGTAATGTAGAATATCCTCTTTTTAAGTCCCATATCATATGAAAAAAATTTAAAAAAAAAATGCAAAAAAGAAAAATATTTTAGTTAAATCACAAAACATGATATGAGTATCAGTTTGAGTATTCAGGCTCAGTGGTGCCTCGAGCTAAAGATTCTTTTGTCAATTTTATCTATGATACGGTAAGTGACTGTGTGACTACACACACCAGCAATACTACAGCACTACGTCTAGAGAAAGCCTGGATTCCAGAGTACAAACCCTTTTCTCATTAGTTTGCCTTGTAATGTAATATAACAGCATACTGTCCCATTGTTGGCACTACTGCATTCCACTGTGAAGCTCTGAGTGAAGTACCACCAAAGTTATGTTACTTGGTATAAAAAAAAGTTAGAATTTTTGCCATTGGATCCACATGACAAGCTGAGAGAGTGCTTATTATTTCACTGTGTTCATTCCTCCACTGCTCTTGACAATGTGTGCTTGTGTCCAGCGCTCCCAGCCCCTTCTGACGCAGTGTGTTTACATTATACAGCATTCCAGTCTTTCCTGTCCTGCTCCGGCCATATCAAAAAACGCTTACTCTTTTCCCTCTTCTATCTCTTCATCTCTTCAGCATCTCCTTCTGTTTCTCTCTTTATTCTCTTCTTTTTTGAACTTCCATATCTCCCCTCTGTCATCTGGTCTTGGTGAGGTTTTAAGTTGCTCTGTTGGAGCAGGATCTCATGCAACACCTGTCTTACAACTAGTGGAGGCATAGCGCTCCTGTTTGTTGTTGTTGAGAATGTTGCTGTGAAGAATTGTCTAACGCATCTTGATAAACATGTGCACCACACGCTCCGTTTGTGCGACTTCGAAACTGAAACTAACAAAATGATGAATGCAGACAGTAGGAATTGATAAATTGGTAGCCAGAGCTGCACTAACTTTCCTTTACTGCATACACGTCCTATTTGGTTACAATAGCGATCTCATTCTGGGCCCTTAAATGTGTCATGTTTGCATTGTTTGTGTACTGACTGCACAGGAGGAACTCATTGCTTTTGATACGCAATTCTAATAGTGCTAATAATAGACTGTTTTCCCATCATGCAACGAAAGCTTGTGAGGAAAAACATTCTCCTTTAGTTCCCCTATCTCCCTGTAAAATGCCTTTAGCTGCAGTGTGGCTAGTTAGCATGCAGCTAGGGCCTTTCCCCCTCATTACTTTACCAGCTATCTGCCATCAGCGTATTAGCCTTTATGAAGTCAACTTTGCTGCTACGACACTGTGTAAATTATACTCAGCAGAAACAGGGAAATGGAGGTAGAGTTAGAGAAGGGGGGAGAAGAAGGGAAATCTGGAGATTTTTTCGGAGGGGAGAGATGAAACTGATGAAGTGAGAGATGCCAAAGTAGAGAGAAAAAGACCAAGATAGAGACATAGAGAGCAGAGAACAGGAAAGGACAGCTGAAACCTCAGGAGAGAGGCAATGCAGACAGCTGGGGATAGACTAAGATAAAAAGCAGAAGGGGGAAGGAGAGGAGAGGAGAGGAGAGGGAAGATGGAGGGAGAAGATAGATGGTTCTCTGCAGACTTGCGCAGTGTGTTGGGTAACGCTAGGTCACCGGGGGACTAATCTCTACTGATGCTGCAGCGTTGAAGCAGAGGAATGATAATGGCCTGTTTGTGTTGGTGTGTGTGGGGAGGCATGTGTTTGTTTGTGCGGCTTCGCATATGCATGTGTGTGAAAAGATAACACGTTTGCATTGAAAGGTGCCACTTTTTGTGTCTCCTTTGTCCCCTCGTACAGTCACAAAGCAAACACAAACACATAGACACATAACCCCTCTCGTCAGCGCCTTATGCCCTGTGGGACTGAGTCACTCGTCTGCTGCATAACTGAGAACAATATTCATCTGTTGTGTCTGAGAACACTGTTCAACTGTTCGAGCGTCTCGTTCCGCAGCGTGGTTTGGGTGTGTGTTTGGGTTTTTTTGCATTGGTTTTCTACATCAGTCCTGAGTAGGTGGGACTTCTTGAGCTCTGGACCCTTGAAACACTTCCAAATTGTCAACTTGGCAACACTGCACACTCCGGGCTCCAGTTTCACATCAGTAAACTACCAGGTAGAGTCTGGTAAGTAGGGCTGCAGCTAACAGTTATTTTTATTATTCATTAATCTGCTGATTACTTTCCAATTTACTAAGTAATCATTTTGTCTAAAGATTTAAATGTCCCAGAGCCCAAATTAGCATCTTCAAATGGCCAACCAACATTTAAACCTTCAGACTCTTCATTTAATACCAAAAATGGAAAAGCAGCAAATCCTAAATTTAGTATGAATGTAAGAAGCTGAAACCAGCAAATGCTTTATATTTTAGCTTGAAAAATGACAGAAACAATCAATTTAAGGACTAGTTGGCGATTCGTTGTCTTTCAAGCTATTTTTTTAGTGGTAAAACCTAGAGCCTGTTGTAATATACTGACTTGAGTGGCCACAACAACAAAGTCACATGGTATAAATACGGTACCAGAGCGGTAGGGGAGGTTGCGATCTGCACCCTTGCCGCCTCATGCCTACACACCAGTCCTTTAAAGGTCCGATTTGTACGAATTGTTGAGGCTCATTCGGAGCACGTCAAAAACTGATGTTTCTTGTTGGTGGCTGGCCAGACCTGCCAACTCCGAGCATTATTATTTGATGAGTTTGGAGTGAGACTCAGACACAAACTAGCTTTTTTTTTTTTTTGTGCAAAAATTCACAAAAACTGGTTGAAGCTTCAAATATATGTTTTGCTGGTTCTCAGTCAGTTCAGTTCAGTCCTTCTTACCCTGCATGGAAAATTTGGCTTTCAGCTTGGCAAGGATAGACATACAAGAGCAGACTCATCGTACAGTAAACAGATTAAAAAATAAATAAATCACAAATAAAATGAAATGTCAAAAAGGAGTAATTCTATGATAGTAATACTGAATTTGTGGCTGGTAGATTTGCAGTGGCTATGTGGTGAGTGGCTGGTAAAATATGAAAATTCACGAGCCATTTTGCCTGAGGACAGAAAAGTTGATATCGCACCCTACACACATAAATGGATTTGGTTAGTTAAGCCACTAAATGAAACACAATCTTTTTGGGGGGGATAAATATCTGTGTGTAAAAGCTGATGCATTGAAGTAGTGAGCTGAACTTTTATACATTAAGTTCTGTTAGCAGTAACAAAGAGGCAGATCCTCTTTATATACACCCTTCACAAGGGGACAGCTCGTCAGTTCATGCCTCATCTTGAAATGCATCTCGAGTGAGCACTTACTTCCCTGCTGTATATGCAAAAGAATACGCACATCGCTGGTACAGTAAGACACAAAGAAGGAACTTAAAGAGTAACATATGCCGAATTTACAAGAAGGCCTAAATAATTTAGAATTTTTCATAGACATCGTTTCACAAAGTTTAAGTTTCTCCTCACTCAAAAAGTCTAAAAACTGATCAAATTATAAGGGAGTCTGGGTATTTCTTCTACTTCTTTATCTCCTTGTTGTTGTTGACTGTAGTTAATGTGACTGTCAATGTTTTTTTTTGTCTAAGGTTGTCATCTGCTGTAGAGCAAAACAATTGTTGTTAATAGCTTTCAGATAGAAAAAGTTATCCTGCCCATTCAAGTTAATGCAAAAAAAAGCTGACCCGTCAGAACCCCCGAACTGTGACTGAGTCCTGCGTCCCTGAACTGTGATGGTGTTTACAACATTAGTAGCCTGTCTGGCCGGGACAATTATTTTTAATTACCTCCACCCTGCACAAAACACCGCTGGTGTTCTTGGCAGTTCATACCACTGTCACACACCATCCTGAAATTGGAGCCCCCAGTTCCACTCTGTATGTAAAGTTTTGACTGCAGACACACTGGTATACTAATAAGCTGACATTCAAATCACATTATTAAGTATTTTGGGGAACAGTGTTGTCTGGAAGCTTAATTGACTTTGGATGTGTGTTCAGAGTGTATTTCAGGTAACGAGGCTGTGCTTGGTGGGTGTTGCATTTCTGAACTCAGTGTGAGATATTATTATTATGTTTGTGCTCATTTGTATGTAAATAGATGCACACATACTGTGTTATAGTATGTGTGCACTCATGCCTATATGCCTACACTTTCCAAACTCAATCGGGCATTGAGACGGATCTTTCGCAGGTGGGTGTCACAGTCCCACGTGACTTCAGCTGGAATTCAAGGGCTGGGTTCGTCTTGTCCCCGCTCTGCTGTATCTGTGAGTCCGCAGCAGAGAGCCTCAGCTTCTGTGTTCTCCATCCGTTTGTCCATCCTTCCATCCCTCATTCTCACCCTATGGAGTTAAGCACGGATCTGACCCCGAAGAAGAAATGGGGCCTGGCTATGTGGGTGCTCCGCCTGCGCCACCGGGCCCTCCGAAACAGGTAGAGGGGAAATAAATTGTTGAAGGGGTGCTGGATTGACACAGCTAATAGGCAAGGTTCAAGATGGGGTGAGAGTTCTGGTTTGCGCCTGGTGAAAATACGTTTTTACACAATGGTGTGTGTTTTGGCTTAAGATTTTATTTAAAATTCCTGGGCGAGAGAAAGTGAACCTGTGGGACTGGATTGACAGGTCTAATAGGCTAAATAATTATTTTTATCGATGCACTGGTCCAAAAAAAACCTCTGAGGCTACCCTTCCTTATTGGTGGAGATTGTTGGGGTGCAGCCTAAAAGTAATACCTGCAGACAATACTCAGGGCAAAAAAAGAGACTCTGAATTGCGTATTTCATATAAAAAGTAGTGCATTGTTTTAAGGAAGTTTTTTGGACAGGATTTGCATCAATACATTGTTAAAGTCAACTGATCCGTTGATGATACTGATACTGGTCCGTTGGCATTAAGTTACCTCTAAAGTGAGGATTTTACTATTACATTTAGTGGAATGTTGCTATATAATGATTTTTATCTATTTGTATCCCTTGCTTATGGGATACGGCTGCAGACAATACGAAGGGCTAATCTTAAATGTTTGCGTTTATTGGTTTTTAATGGCTAACGTAACTTCTTGCCAAGGGACAACAGTTGAAAATTAGCCTTCTGGCTAACATTTGCACATTTACAGTGATGTTGATTAATGTGCACTGTCCCTGCAAAATAAATAAACTTAAACTTAAATTTAATAACGTCAAGAGCAATGGCATTTTATTTTCTATCTGAATATTTAAAGTTTTTTTTAATCAATAATTGATTGACTAGTCAATTGACATAAACCTATCTCAGATGTAAGGATCTGTATTATATCAGTATAAACAGAATATTATTGAGTTTTGAACTGTTTGTAGGACAAAACAAGAATAGAATCATGAACTTCAGCCCTAACATGTTTTGTGTCCAAAAGTGCAAGATTTCTCTTGGTCTAGTTCTGTTTATAGATCAGTATTTGTTTGTGGTTTCGTACCAAATGAATGTACACAAAGAAAACAATAGGACAACTGTCTGGCGAGCGTTCTGTGAGGGTGGTTTTCGCATATCAAAGGATTTGTTTAAAGATTTTCTTTTCAGAATGAGAGAAACAGTATTAACCAGTTCTACTACACTCATGTTAATGTTTTCAAAGCATTGAATGCTTTTAATATTTTTGCTTTTTCTGTTGCTGTTGACACATTTGAACGGGGAAAAAGCATGTGGTTTGAATCCAGCCAAACCATGTATTCATTTGTGTTTCTGCACAATGATAGCCGAAAGCAGAAAACTGGCTTGGAAATGTCATTCCAGAGAAGGTGTAATGATCGATGCTATTTATAAGACATCCTTCTTTGTTTTGATGCAGTGAGGTGAGTCTCAGGAACACCTCTATCTCTGAACCACATCAAAACATCAAGTCATTTCTTTTTCTTTCTATATAGATTTTGCAGGGTATAAACTAAAACAATGAAGAAAATAAATCCAGTGGAGACCTCAGCAAATTTACCATTCTGTGGAAATGTCATTATTGTGGTTCTGGACACGTACATAGAAAATTGTTCCACATTAAACCATGAGAACAAGCCCTCCATGTTTACTCTTCCTCCGACTGACAGGTCTATATTAAACCTTATTATGGTTCTGAGGCACTCACTCATACACTATATACATGTATATAAACCTCATTAATGGTGATATTCTCTTGGATTGGCATCAATTAACAGAAATGATTTGGAGCCTCCCTCAGAAAACTAATAACCTGACGCTACTTTTTCAGGAGGATTATTGTTACCTAGCGTGAGGCTTTGCTACCAATGAAGCCCCTCGGGAGTGGTGAGCAGCAGCAGCAGCAGTGCTAATAATTAACTGTCTCAAACCATCAATTACATGATTTTCTCTGTGTTGCTTATAATGACTGTGGACTTGAGCAGATTAAAACAAAAACTGTTTTTCGGTAATATCCTCCTCAAGAATGTATTTGTGGGTTTTAGTTACTCCAGGACATTTCAGGAGCAATGTCAATGCAAAGTTGAGTCATTTATTAATACACAGGAATTCTGGTTGCTGTTTGTTGAATAAGTGAAGCTTCATGAGTTGTGTAAAAAGATATTCAGTGACCGATGATCGTGACATTAGAGGACTTTAAGCACTGTTTTCACCAGTTATCCCAAGTGCAGAATTTTACCTGCTGTATGTAAATTATTGCTCATTGTTGTCTGTATTTTTCGCATGGATTTTTTGAAAAAACATGATTTATCTTGGAAACTATAAATGTTATAAGAAATTGCTAACAGGCCGCAAAATCAGCAGCAGTGTTATCTCTGAAGGCTTTTTGCCCTGTCATAGTGCTAAAAGCGCTTTTTTATTTATTTATTTTTTGGCATAGACAGGCTTAGATTGTTATTTTAAGTGTCTGACATTTTGCAAAGGATCCCTGCAGAGATAGACCTTTTTGTCAGAGAAAAGGACTCCTTTTTATTTAACCAAAAACAGCTGCTATTGCTCTAGCCAAAGCCACCAAACTCCATTTGCAGAAACAGTAATTTTATTGTCGTAAAACACACTTTATTCAAACTTGAATACAAAAACTACAAAAGTAAATCTCACCAACACCAGCTTTTGTTCATCTTTTACACTCTTCCAACAATCACAATCTGGAGAAGAGCGAGATGAAGAGGGCAGATGTATTACTGAAGCAGTGGAGGAATGAGCTAGAGTCAGTGATGGTTGGAAGTTGGAACTAGGAAAAATTACTGTTTCAGCAAATGGAGTCTGGTGGCTTGGGTGAGCAGCTATTTCTGGTTTAAAAAACTGAGCCTGTCATGGGCAGAAACAAACACTTTTAGTACACAGACTTTTACAGTGTGTGATTGTCTACAATTGATTACATATTGTAGTGGCTGCAACATTCTTGCTTGATACAGGGACCAATTCCAAAAACTCTGTCCCCATTCTAAACTTTGATTCAAAGACATGGAAAAACTGGGTCCAGCCTGTACTGAAATGTAATATGTGACTTAGTATATGCCCTATATCAAGAGTGATGCTGCGGTATGTGTTACCTAACAGGCAATATATGATTATTACATGCATACATCCTTGTGTATGTTTTACAGTAAATGGGCTGACATAAATGCCAGAATATGCAAGTTACACACATAGTTGTTTATATATACATGTACATATATTACATGTGCACACGGGAGGTTGAAAAATACAGGAGTTACCCTAAAAATTACTGATTGACCAGGTCAGAATTCAGTACTGAATTGAGTGTAATAATGGTTTGATGTCATTAGATTGTTGTGCCACTTCTCAGTTTTACTTAACAAGACTCTCCAAATATAAGCATTCAAAAAATGCTGTTGTTGGAGTGATGATTCCATTAATTCAGTTTATTTTAGAGCTCCATGGGTGGTGGTGAATAAGAAAAGAAAGTAACAAGGATGTTGGACTTTTACATAGATGCACATGGCTTCTTGTGACGCTCTTGCCTGCTGAGTGTGGGCGGATGTAACCTCCACAATAACAAGCTTTGTGGCCTGGCTGACGTCATCGGAATGTATAAATACAGAATGCAGCGGGTGAATGCACTATAGAGAGAGAGGAGTGAAGAGTGTAAAGTGCAGCACACAATGAAAGATAGAGCAGATACCCATTGGCTCTGTGTGTTAGAAATGTCACGTTTCTTTACCGAGCAGAATAAACCATGTACCTCACACTAATGGCTTTTTGTGCAACGGACAACAGAAAACACAAACAACACAGGGATATGAGCATGAATGTGATTTTCTTAGTGTGTGTGTGGGCATGCATGTGTGTTTTTGTGTGTGTGTGGATGTAGGAGACAGAAATGTGCTTGTCTTACTAGGTCTGCAGTCATGTCACTTGACTTCCACTGCCTCAAGGCGTTGTGTGTGTGTGTATATGTGTATGCGTGAGTGTGTGTGTGTGTGTGTCTGTGTGTGTGTCTGTTTTTGGGAAACACATGCGCACATATGCCACCCCACTAGCCATGTAGAACAGCATTCCTGTTTTCCAATGCAAATTTTATTCCAAATCAACTGGTTTTATCGCAAGGGCTTTCCATGCAGTCACAGACGGGCGCCTGCCTGCTGCAAGTTAATGTTAGCACATGGACATCTGTATTTTTGTGTGTGCTATCCAGGATTGAATGGCTAGTTTCTTGTTAGCCTTTGTTGCCCGTCGTCTTTAAGTGTGTTTGCATTTGTGCTCCTGTGTGTCGTGTGTCTGCTGTAGAGTTCGGTCAATGCAGCGTAGCATGTGCTCTTCTATCCATCGCCTGCCTGTGGGCAATTTCAGCCACAGTCGATTCAGCCTCTATAGATTGGTGTGGCCTGAACACGGCAGCACACAGGAGAGTGTTTATGTTTTCTGTGCCTGTTAATTAGAAGCTACAGTATTTAGCTTGAATCCTGCAACCCTATTTTCATTGTTGCAACATTACGTTTCAGATTTTTGCCATTTAGCAGCTTTTATCCAGAGTGACATACGGGTGAAGGTCCTGTAAAATGCATAGATTTGTTGTTCTTTTTCTTGGCTAAAGTGCTTTTGTTGATGATGCTATTGTATCAGTGCCTGTAAGGGAAATTCAATTGTTACAGCTGCTCAGGGAAGAAGCACGCAATCCAAATCTCAACATGAAGAATAACTTAAACAAGAAATCAAAAAAATACTCTACCTGTATGAAAAATAAATCAAGTTTTGTGCAGCTGCAGCCGCCAAAGTGCTGTGTAATGAATAAGTAAGCAGTGTTAATAGCTTATCTGATGACGATGATACTCCTCTATTGATTTGTGCTCTGAGGAACCAGCAAGATTTCACCATCTCTGCTGCCTTCTAGATAGGAAACATGTAGAATAATTTAGAAAATCGACCTCCCGCTTCTTAGTATTAGAACTGCAAGTTGATCTTATTACGGCATTTAATTAATCTTACTATAAGACCTCTGCACCCTTTGGTGATTGAATTGAATTGAATTGGTGAGTCATCAGAGGACACATGGATGGAGCAAAAGACCCAAAACACTTTCAGTACACAGCATTCCTGTTGCAGCCCTGCATTTTGTGGCGTACGCAAATTGCTGAGCGCTTCTCGCCAAGCTTGATGGGCTGGAAGGTGTTGAAGGTCACGGAGAGGGCAAAGGGCAGTAACCTTCGCTGCTTCTTGGGGATAGTGAGCTACATGCAGCACCGCCCAACTGCAGAATATACAGATGTTCCTTAGTAGAGACCCAAGAGAATCAGTCTCTTCAGCTGTGGGAGTTCAGTGTTACTGGTTTTGAGTTAGATTTTATGGGTTAATTGCATTGGTGAATTATAATCTTTTTATAATCTAAAAATGTTTTTTTTTTTTGGGGGGGGGGGGCACGCAGGTAGTCGAGTGGTTAGAGCGCATGCCAAGAACGCAGTGGACCCCGGTCAAATAAAGGTGTCTATGCCTCAAAAAAATCTTTAAAAAAAAAATGCAAGTCTCCTTTAAAACAATCCTTAAATGCCTTTGTTTTGCATGGCAACGTATATTTAAAATGCCTGACAAGTGTTAGCAGTTGCTTACACACCTTCCCCGGCATTCCAATACCCATACGACCATACTGTTTAGTATGCCAGAAAAAGATGTAGTATGTCACATCATGAAGTATACGAAATGCAAAATGCCAAAAATACCAGGATGCCTTTCTTGCTATTCTGACCCTCAATCCTCTGTGCTGCGGAAGATACGGCACACATGTCACGGTGTGTGTCACGCAAATATAAACAAAGCCGAGAGAGCACAAAAAAAAAGGAAGACAGGCGCTACAATGACAGATGAAAACACATTTGAGCAGAATAACTTTGTTTTTTGTACTGGAGAATGTCTTGCTAAGGTGCAAGAGGGTCAAAGTTCAAGGTGCACTGTCATGATGAAGTAGCATGTCCCAATTGTATGCATACTGCATGCAACAGTAGCTATGTACCTTGCAAGGGCAGCTGCAGTACGTGCTAAAAGTAATACGAAAAGGGATGCAATCCAGAATGCACCACTAGATTATATTGCACTAATGTGTTGAGTGAAAAGGGGGTTTCCCTATTACTGTGCAAGCCCATTGGTCACAAACAAGGAAGTGAGGCAGGGAGGGAAGAGAGATTACAGGAAGGAGAGAGGAGAGATTAAAGAAGGAGTAAATCAGTGATTAAAAAGAAAGTTATAAAGTTGCTACAAAAAAACTAATATCATCTCAACCATAACGGTGCCAATAAAATACAATATTACAGTATTCAAACTACTTGCGGTGTTCTTTTAATTTTATGGAAGCTAGAACACATGGCTTTTTACATTGGAGTCAATTTCATTTTCTCTAATTTATTCCAGTCTGTACATATTTTTGGCCTATTTTTACTGCTTTTGTGGCGAGTCGTCCCTCCGCAGCAAATCAGTAACTGAACTAGTTAAAAAGAATTCAGCAATTGCTTGTTTATTGCCGTTTGCTTGTGAAGGAATTTGGCTCTTACTGTGTTTGCCCCATTTAATGACACATATCTCCCAAGCCTGAAATAAAAGAAAACATCAGTGAAAAGACATGATAATGAGATACTATAGGGACTTTTTTTTATCCTTTGCTTTGAACACTGTGTCAGTCGTGTTCCTCCAGCAAAAGTCAGGCCACAAAAAACATGCAGTCATGAAACACATAATTACAAAAATACATTATTTCTTGCGTATCTTATTTGAAACGTAATTACAACATCTTCGTCTGCTATAGACATGACGTGAAAAATATTAATTGCTCGTCTTTCCTTTCTCCCCTGCCGTTTGCTTAATTGAATCGAATAATTTAATCTGCATGCCCTCTGAGACTTGACATCAGTGACGTATCCTTCCGTTAGTGACAAAGGAAGTCCCTGCTAACACATCTCCGACCACTGAGAAGCTGCACAGAACAGCTGACCGCTCTCCAGTTCAAACTTGATGACTCATCCTTTAACATGTCTCGTTATCACCAAGGTAACAGGTATTCCTTAGCAACAGGAGCCGCATCATCCTCCACTCTCGATGCTAAGGCGTGGGCTTTCAGACCGCGGGTGTCCTTCAGCTCCGCTTCGCCATTCCGATGGTGGCGTCTCTACCTCTGATTGATTCATCGTTAATCTTTCATTCTCCCTCAGTCTCTGCATCCTGGCCCGTGTCGGCAGGACAGCTGACTCATTCTCTCCTCTCCTCCAGAGTCTATGTGGAGAGCTGAGATCTCACCGCTATTTTCAGGATTCAGCCTGCCGTCACTGGCTGCGCTGCCCCCACATAACCTCTCGCTGCATATTATGATTTTGCAGAATCCTGATTTATATCACCAGCTGATAATTCAGTGTATTATCATGAGGTGCAATGCAAGCATTTTCTTGGTCATTCGACATTAACTTAACTAGGTGAAAAAAACCCAACACATTTTAGTTAACTGAAATTAAAACTTGACTTTAGAATTAAGCAAAAACTGAACTGAATCAATGATGTGTGCTCATAGAATTAATATAGAATGCAAGATATAAAGGAAAAGTTTATGTTTTTATCTTTTTCCAATTTGGTCAAATGAGAGCTCCAGAGGTCTGGTGAACTCGCTCAAAAATGCTGCCTCTACAATTTTGATATTGCACATCATAGTGCACATCATAGTGCACATCCAGAGTGCTAAATTGCCATGTGTGGCACATTTGAAAAAACTACAGGGCTGTGTCATTTTAGCTTATTATTAATTAAGATATATATGAAACATGTCTTCATTAGTATGTCAAAAAAATGACTAGATCTTTGTTCTGTTATTTGGATGATTTGTGTACTAACTATGTTCAAACCCAGAGAAGTCTGTCAATTTGTCGCCTGTAGCTATGACTCCTGAGGAAACATGCTTCAGTTACTTCAGAGACATTCCACGAAACGTTTCAATATATCACCTCGTCTGTGAACCTTATTTCTGCCTGAGTCACATCAGTCAGACTTTTCTTTGGGAAGTATGCTGGTCTAACAGTGAAGACAACAACTCCCATGATTCCGTGCTACTTCACAACATCATCAAACTACATCTTACGTTGTCACTGTTTTGATTGAGGGACCCCTAGTGGCAGAAATGACATACTGTATTCAAAAGTGAAAGTAAAAAGTATATTCCTGACCCATTGTTTTCCTGACAAAGATGTATATTTTCAGTGAAAAATAGTGTATTCATTGATTAATTATGACATAGAACTGATTATTGATTTGAGTGACACTGAGGCACTGAGTGGTTGTTACAGCCGGACTGATCCTAGATTTTTTAAGTTATTGATGTTTGGGAGACAAAAAATCTGAGAAAAAAATGACAGTACACTTTCCAATAGTATTTTTGTTTTTAAACATAAACATGTTTATAATAACAACCTCTATATTGAGTGCTTTCTGGTGGACAGACTATGCACTGTAATGGTGACACTTTCTACATTACCAAGAAATGTGCTGATACCCGAAGATCTGTAATAAACTAATTTTGGCCGGAGGATTCATCTGTCTAGCTTGAGCGAAGATTCATCCACAGCCCATCAACCAGAGTCCCATATCAAAACAATTCATCATCCTGATGACAGAGGATTCTTGTAATCGTGGACAAAAAGCTTTATTTACACCAACGTGAACGTTTGTTTTGAGTGAAATCTCGAAGTTGTTTTACCTCTACACCAATGATATTTTCAGTGCTGCCCTGCATGTCAAGTCAGCAGTTTGCTGCAACAAAGCTGCTCAGGCACAACTACACATTACAGTGTGGTATGATGAGGAATTTACTGGGAGGAAAATTACTTTTTATGACGGGTGAAGAACCTAGTCTTCAGTGGTGTCTCAGTTTCCATCTCCTCTCTGTGGATTTTGTCAAATGAAACACTTGTGTTCTTGTACAACACACTTCCGCTGCAGTCATGAGCTGCTGCATGACTGATTTGCAGGTGTGAATGATGAAGCTTGGACATTGTTCTCTGCTTAATAGCAACAAGACAACTCATTCAACTAGGCTTGTTTGAGCCAATTATGTTGAACATGAATCCCTGTATGTGGGAAGGAAATTGTTTTCTGTAGTCGTTCTTCTGTTTGCTGATTTGCTGGTTGTGTGCCAAAATTACGCTATGCTGGATCCAGAAAAAAAAAAAACATCTTTGGCTGTTGAAAATCTCACACTGTTGTTACAGATGCCATTGCGGGGCGTGAGGGAGGAGAGGCTGAGGCTGTAAATGGGCAGCGTCTGTGTTCACACCTGTGCACATCACACTTACACTTGGGTTAGGGCTTAAGAAGCAGCCTGGGCATGTCCACACATATAACAAGACACATTCTGCACTTACTGACTTCAACAGTACAAGGTTTGGCTCAGAGGCTCCTGTCTCAACTTGTGCTTTTTAATCACATGTACAGGAACAGTGTTACGAGCCTCAAAACAGTGTTTTAGCAATATAGACTGAAATCCATTAAAATATGCATTTAATGTCAATTCACACCTTGTATCAACATGTGTCTTGAGTGACCACTTTACCGCTTTATACGCAAAGTAGGCCAAAATAGTTAATAGATAACTTTTTCTACGTACGACAACGACGTAGCCTTTATTAGAGACTGTTTACTGTATTTGTAAGATTTGACTTGATATGATCTTAAACAAATTTGTCACAGCTGTTTCAAACAAGTTTTTTATGTTTCTCATCATGCAGCAATTCTGATTTGTTTAGGGAGTCTGGCAATATTTTGCTTACTTGTTCAGTTGTTAGTTGAATCATGTTCCCAAACATCTGCCCCTAACAATGACTAGGAAATGATCAAGAGAGCATAGGTGTGACATATTTAATGGATATTTCATATTATATTCAATGCCTTACAATAACAGTGCAGAAGAACTAATAAACTTTACAATTAACCTAAATTGTTTATTTACATTTTTAACAATAATACATACTTAACAGGCTTCTTTTTTTCCTCTCTCTGATGTTTGGCTGTCGTTCTAGTAGCTTTTTGTTTGACCTGCATCATTGTCTAATGCAGGATGAGGCTGTTTAGTAGAAAGTGAAGGCTCTGTGAGTACAGCCAGTGCATTATATCCACTTTAAGGTAGTGCTGGGTTCACTGTGTATCAGTGGTTGAGCAGGTGACTGGTATTTCTGCAATGAGGAAAATGACTCTGCTGTGTCATAGTTGTAAAATGTATGGTATTATGGCACACACACGTTTGAATATAAAAGGCACCAGGTTTAGAAATGCAGATTCTGTCCTGATTTTATATAGCTTCTTTTTTATTGTTCTGCTCTTTATTCAAACTATTTAAAACATAAAAAACTGGCTCAAAAATAGGGTAAACCAGCAATAAAATGATCTGAGGTCTAAATGTGCTTTCACAGGCGAGGTAGAAGTCACCCTGTGATTGATTGAGGAGCAAATTGATGCTCCTAGTGTGCAAATTGGTGCCAATAAGTGGAGGAAATTGATTTCTACACCTTTAACCAGAGGAGGGAACTAATAATAGCTGATTGTAGCATGAAACCCTGAATGCTGTTGAAGCTCAGCGGCACATTTTAGAATCAAGCTTAAAAATACTGATTGTAAAAGCTTAGTTTACAGATTTGGACCCATTAAAATCCTGATCTGAAACTCATTAAGAAAGGATACAAATCACCAGGCTATAAAACAAGGAAATAGTTTGAGTGATGCATCTTGTGTCGCGCTCTGCAGAGGTTCAGCAGTACAGTACTGGACTAGCAGGATGTCTGTAGACTTTGGCAGCCATTAACAGCCTGCGGGGGGCAGATTGGCATGGCACAGTGCCTGGGTGAAAGAATTAATGAGTGAAAAGTGAATAAATGCAGTATTAGGAAGTTTCTCTTTGGAACTATGCAGTGATTTGCATCTTAAAAAAAAAGATGTGACACCCCAAAAATCATAATCTAATTACACAAATGACCTTAGTTCACTGTTGTGTTTTGGTGTTCAAAGATGAGCTAGTTGTCAGCCTCCTGCTTGTGTTTTCCACTAATAGCTTTCTCCACCTGCACCGGTTTTTCACTGTAATTTAAGGTGGATTGATGAACAATATGTATTTGTCTCTGTGTGGATCGATGTGTTGATAAAACCACCCACAGTGATGTTGCACTCTCTGTTTTGTATGTTTTTCTCCCATTTTCTGTCCATTTTGTATTGTTCTGTCTGTCTCTCCTCTGTTTCTGTCTGCTGCTTCTGTTTTACTCAGCTTGTGTCTTTGCTTTTTTCTGACTGGTCACTCTGCTCATCAGCCTACAGTATACTAGCCTCATTCTGCCTTTCTGCCTCTACATTTTTCTCCGTCTCTGCTTTTGTTTGTCTGCCTGTCTTTCTCTCTCTCTCTCTCTCTCTCTGTATACTGTATTTTTCTCGGCGTCTCTTTCAATCTGTCCACTGAACGTTTTCTTTTTCAGTGTCTCCCACCTGTCTCTCTTACTGTTTTTGCCTGCATATTTTTTCTGTCTGAACCTCTCTCTATAGCTGAACTCTTGTTTCTCTCTCCTTCTTCCTTTACCTTGTCTCTCTTAATCCCAGTTGACCGACTCGATTCGTCTTTATTCCGTCCCCTTCCTTCCTCTGCCTGTCTGTCTTTCAGAGCCGTTGCGTCTTTGCTGTCTTAATGTTTTTACAGCTCCGCTCGGGTCCACAAAGTTATGTGGGGCTAAGTGTTCGTACAGCCAATGGCGAGATGAGATGTATAAAAGCACTGAGCTAATAGACGTGATGTAAGACTCGATACGTGACTTCTTTGGTAAAGAAGCAGCATCCTACTGCAAGGACACAGCCTTCTGCTGCGTGTGTGTGTGTGTGTGTGTCAGTTGTGAAACAGCAATGAAATCTCAATGCCAAGTTGTCTTCTGTCTTCGCTACTGCATCGGAAGAAACATCGTTGTTGTGTGTGTGTGTGTTTTGGCCTTGCCACCACGTTAACACTTTGTGTCCTGAGCCCCCCCCCCACAACTCCTCCCCTCCCCTCCTTGCTCTGCAGTTGCCATGGCAACGCACCAAGAGGCTCCATCATGTGTCTGAGCCTGTGACCGCAATTTTATAACAGCTCACAAGCGCTGGCTTTGTGTGTTGATGTGTTTCTGTGCTTTCTGTCTTAATTTAGCTTTTGATCATGTTACCAGCGCTGCGAGGTGCGTTTGTCGGGCTCGGCGTCAGTCTCACGGAGGTATCATTGAAACAGCTGCGTTGTCTTATGTTAGAGATTCGATCGAGTAGCGATAAGACATGACAGCCAAAACATTTGACTTACCCCCTGGTGGCAGGTGTCACTTCAGGTCATAAACCTGAACCCTCCATGGCAGTTTCTTGTGAACTTCATTTGCTGTAGTTATGGTCTGGCTAGGTCTGGACACAAACACACTGTTTATGGTTAGGAAAGTATGTATTGGCTTAAAATACCTGTTTATTTCGGTGCAAACAGGGCTGTAGATATCCTGTCTTTCTGTCAAATATATGATGCTACAAACAAGGTCTCGCTAAAAAACACCCTGTCTTGTCACCATAAACGCAGATTCCCAACCTGACCTTCAGGTTGGGAATCACAGCTCTGAAAGACTTGTGAGTGATAATGAACAGAGGGGTTATGAAACCAAAATAGATTACGTGCATAAAATTTGGAAGGACTACCAGGGAGTAGAAGTACGATAGTTTGCAATGTCACAGTGGGAGGTTGGTGTGGAGGTTCGCTAGGATCGTCCCAGAACAGAAACGTCACAGGCATGTTCCCAAAAACTCAAGCACAAATAGCCCTGTGTGCCGTGGCAGGATCCTAAAGCAATCCGCTGAACCCCCGGCATGATCAATCATTGTAAGTCAGCCTGAATAACAGTGCCAGCTAAATGCTCAAAAAATTGCAGCGAGCACGCCTGGAGCAAAAGGCAGCCTGTGCTCTGCAGCCTATTTTTTAAGTATTCCCTCTCATGGGCTCAGTTCCATTTCAGACAAAGCAAAAGTAAGTGGAGCAGGTCTGGCAAATGACCACGGACATAAACCCTGAAAAGCAAATCTATCAATCTGTCATTAAATTCTATTATTAATCATAATCTCAACACCTGCTTGACTACCTCGAACAAGACCACATCTTTTTTACATTTTCCCAAGTTGTGTTTCTGTCTGATGTTGGATGATATCCACTTTGTCTGCTGATTCATGTCTGAGGTGATGGGTGGGTGTCGATTGGTTCAACCTGACTGTCTGAGCTTCAAAGAATATATCACCCCTCAACCAATTGCAGGGCGATATTTCTGTTTTGTCTTTTATGGTGGCTCCATTTAATTGCATTCAAACAAATTTCTTATACTGAGACATCTCAGGTAATAATCATTACTTCCAATGAAATCATGTTGAATCTTATTGAAATATGTCATAAAATTAGATCATGTGTGTGTATATATATATATATATATATATATATATATATATATATATATATATATATATATATATATATATATAACATTTGGAATGTATTCTTAAAAACACAACACACCAGCTAAAATCAATGTGACAACAATGACAACCAAGTGCCTTAATGATTACGCAGACCTCTCTTGAGTTTTGCTCTATTGTCAGTCTGAAAGCAGCGCTAGAAGTGGTCTGATACTCACCGGTATGCAGTACTGGCACTTTTGTTGAAGCATGCCTTTTTTCTGCTTACTGGCACTTCTCTAGCTGTCAGGTTCTCTTTTCATAATGCCCCTAAATAAACTGCATCACCAGGGGGAACCACATGACACTTACCTTTCCATTCTCGCCTGCTAGCTTTTCTCTGTAGGGGCTTGAAGTGCTTCATTTGTGCGACACTAAAATTAAAGAGGCGGTTTCCAGGCTAACGCCAGTCAGAGACACTTGTTCCACTGTTGGCAAACTCCCTCGCCCAATATGTAAGTAAGGAGGGCACTGGAACTTTTTTTCCACTTCAAGCACTGTCTGAAAGTGTCTATCTCATTGCAGATAATATAAATGAATTCAAAAAGAAAAGGCGCTACTTTGGCAAAGTAATCTGGACATCAGCTAGTAACTACGGTTATCAAATAACAAGTTCCTCAAAGTTGTACTTAAGTACATTACTTGAGAAAATGCATTTAGTTATATTTCATCAGTGACTGCCACAGACATGCACACATCACATCCTGAGCTTCTTCTCCTCCGCAGTGAAGACCTGTCTGACACAGCGTGTTCAGAACAGCAAATATAAAAGCCTTCATGAACTTGTTCCTCGATGAATCACTGTTGAATGATGGCAGTCAGCAACAAGTTATTATTTTGATATTAGTCATCTTCACTTAAAACTCTCAAAGTCTGCAGTCGCACTCGCTGTGACTCACAGCTGAAATAGTCAATGCAATATGTAAAATGATGAGGCTGGGTGGTAAAAAGTCACCTGGCAGGTTACTTAACTTCCATCCCTCTGCTGTGTTTACAGGCCTGAGACCCAGCAGAAAGCCCCGGTGAGCACCCCTCCTCCCCCACCCGCCCCCTCCACCCCCCCCTGAGCCGGCAGGGCCCCCGGAGCCGGAGGAGGAGATCCTGGGCTCCGACGATGAGGAGCAGGAGGACCCCGCAGACTACTGCAAAGGTCAGACAGACAGACAGACAGACAAACACGCAAACATACACACTCACACACACACACGCACGCACGCATGCACGCATATACACTGAAGTCATCTGTCTATGCCGATTACTTCTACTCTCCGCATCTGTCACACAGAGCTCAACAATGGCTTCCCCGTCTCCTAGCTCTGCTTTTCTTTTCCTCTTTTCTCCCTCCATCCTGTTGTTGTAGCCATCAGTTTGAAACACGTGCTACTTGTGACAGCAGCGTTTCAAGGTTGTTCGGCTATTGCCAGAAAGGAGCGGCAGTCTAGTTTCCTGCAGTGGCTCGGGATGCCAAAGTCTAGAGGCTCATTTTCATCACACAGCTCTGCATCAAAAACACAGGAGAACATTACACTATCATTCTGTATCCACGGGACAAAGCAGTGCCACATTTTTTACATTTTATTAGGCTTTTAACATTCTAAATATAACTCGCTGTCTTGAATTGTATGCAATGATACAACATGGAAAGACATTCTGAGGTTGTTTTGGAAGAAGCACAGGCAAACTGTCAGATCTCACTTCAGTGAGATGAAAGACTAAAGAACAGAGAATAGATCACATCTCTCTTATGTATTTTGGCTTCTTTTCATTAGCTTTCTGTTCAAAACAAGTAATTCTCCTCATAAATACCTTTTGTTTATTAAGAACAGTTTAAACCTGTAGGAAGGAGTACACATTTAGTTTACTATTAATCTCATTATTTTTAGCTGAAGTAGTATTTCTAGTGTTCAGTGTACATATAGTGACTGGCCCACCTTTGTGTTTGTGCGATTTTATTTAAAATTCCACATATTTACGTTTAATAAAATACACCTCCAACAAATGTAACCCTGGCAGGCGAGACTTCTTTCCCGCCAGCTGGTGGTGTCACTGTAGCAAGAACAAAGAGGATTTTGATGTCTCATTAAGGTAAACATATTCAGCTCCAGGTTGAAGCATTACAAACTATTACTGAGTAAGTTTCTGTTTAATGACCTCTTAATGTGTGCCTCCGTTTTAAATAAACACAGTGACACACACACAAAGTAAAATGGTTACTGTTGTTGAACGCATTCAAACCAAACATACAGATGCGCATACACAGTTAAATGCATGCTTTTTCTGATCCATTTTTCATTTACTGTACTGTCTTATGTGCAGTCCTGTTACAAAAGAACCAGCTATTGTTGCTTTGATATTCATATCTCAAAAAATGGTTCACACGGATAGAATCATGAGACTTTTTAACAATTTTTGTAACTTTAAACTGAGTTGAAATGGATGCCTAATGGATTAAGAAACTAGAACAGCACCCATCAGAGCGGCGTACCTCCACCAACGTCTAGCTGTCCCCTCAAATTCAGTTCATTTGAACCCCAAAACAATCTTAAGCTGCTTGATCCAGATTTCTATTTATATCCATATCAAATTGTACTCACTCGTGGATACCAGCCACCGTAATACACCAGATTTCTTCATCAAAATCCATGCATTATTCCGGAGAAATTAATGAAAATTTTAAAAAATCTGAATATTTAAGAAAGGATCTGTCTCCTTTTCCGCCTCAGCACCAAAAGTTAGTAGGATCTATTCTGGGCCAAGACCCATCCTCCATCTAGATTTTATGGAAATCTGTAGGTTTGTGTAATCCTGACAAACCAACCAACATACAAACATGGGCAACAAGGGCCTTCATCTTATCAGTATACTATAATCATGTTTCTGACTCCCAAGGACAGAAAGTGACTCTTTCAATCCAAATGTTGTCCTTGACTTGGTTGTTGAGGTACGTCGTGGTGTCTGTCATATAGAATTGGATGTTATGAGACAAAACCGAGAAGGTATTTTTACATTTAGAACTGGACATCAGCGTAAGAACCCATAAAATCAGGCTTTTACTTTGCATTCTAAAAGCCTTGACATAGAAGACTAAGAAAAGGAAGAAATCGTCTGTAAAAACAAATCCTGAGTAATTTCACTTCAAAAATGTTGCCTCCCAGATATAAAAATCAAATCAAATGAATGTTAAATATAAAAGAAGAGAAACATGTTCAACTGCTTAATTGATCATTTAAGTAATAATTGTATTGATAAGTGTTATCAGGTTTAAAATGCAGCATTTCAGATTTATTTTTTTGTGCTGTCCTCCTGCTTCTTCCTTTTTATTAATCCACAGCACTTCTCTCCTGTCTCATCTTCTGTGTTTCTGACCTCCCTCCCTCTCCGCTGCTCTCGAGCCACTTCTTACCCACTAATGGATTTCATGTCATTGCCTGGTTATCACTAACCGTCGTCTGTAACCTTCATCTCTCTCTCTTTATCTCTCTCAGGAGGGTACCATCCGGTGAAGATCGGGGATTTGTTCAACGGGAGGTACCATGTGATCAGGAAGCTGGGGTGGGGCCACTTCTCCACCGTATGGCTATGCTGGGACATACAGTGAGTCAAACACACACACACACGCACACACAGAGTCAGTGCAGTATAGGCTAATGCATATAGACTTACACACACACACACACACACACACACACACGCACACACACACTCACCGCCACAGACACATCATGACCCAGAAAAAAGCCTGCAACACACACGTGCACACAATGGCTCTTGACTTCACCTTCACTTCACCTTGCTCTGTCACACTCTCTCTCTCTCTCACACACACACACACACACACGCACACACACACACACACTCTTTACATACACCACACATGCACCTGTTGCCACCATGACAACGGTTGCAACCAACACCACCCTGGCCTGTGCTTTGCACTGTAACATTGTTTCTGTGTTCACGTGGCAACCAGGGTGGATGGATGACAGGATCATCAACCCAGTGTCACCTTTCACTGAATCTCCCTCACACACACACACACACACACACACACATCCTCATTAATTTGTATCACTGGTGTTAATTACACTAATGGTGGTCATAAACTAGTGAGCGCACTGTACAGTCACTCACTGTCCTTGACACATATGTGAAGGGCAGTGGTGGAAGAAAGACTCCCTCACTTACGTAAAAGAACCATTACTACAAAGAGAACATTTTGTAGTCCTGAATTTAGAATGGTGGATTTTGATTTGTATTACCCTGCTGGCCAAATGGTCACAGCCAGGGTTGGAATTTTGTCATTTTAGGGGCAAGGACATTTGGCCTTCACTTTTTTTTTTTTTTCATAACATCCTTTTTTTTTTACATAACATCCTAATTTATATTAAGACATGGATTATGCGTTAAAACGTTTTTTGATACCAATATCAAGTTAATGTTACATTAGAAAACAGTTTTTTTAAAGAAGGGTTAGGGTTTGGTGATTTTGGTGACACTACACTGAATAATAGTGAAGTTACTGAATATTTCTCGTAGTATCTCTTTTCGGTGTTTCACTTTGTAGACGGTCCCTGTGCCCTCGTCTCACAGACGGCTGACCATAGAGACCAGAGTTAATGTCCAGCCTGGAGGAGCATTCGTTTTGATGAAAATACAGTTGTAGCTCGTTGTCTACCTTACTACGGCAGAAAAGAGTCTTCATTTGTATTTTAACAATGTTTCGCTTATGAGTTATTGATCGGGGAAGTTCGAATCTGTGAATATAACTCCAACTTTACAGACCTAAATCCTACCACATAAGTCAGTTACGTATTATATCAAAACCGGCTGAGCTCGCCTGCGTACCTGTGCTGTAAGTGTCGTTCTTCCGTTTTGAGATGCATCTACTGTTTGAGAGGCTTTAACGTGAGATCATTGTTATGGTGATAAGACTCCACCTGCGCGAACCGCAAACTCACTGAAGTTCTATTTAAGGCAAGCCCACTACGCTGCATTGGCACTTGTAACTTGGACAGGGCCAGTGGCACAAAGGTCACTGTGGCCGTACAATGATTTTTTTTTTTTCATGGGGCATCAAGGCCAACGTGCCGGGCAACGGGGGACATGGACGCCGTGGCCGCCTTGAAATTCCCACCCTGGTCACAGCACATGCTGCTTCACTGCAAAAATCTGCAAGTGACTCACATTCAATACAGTTTCTTCATCAATGTCATTATAAGATGTCAGTGTTTTAGTTATCAGTTACATTCACTGAGTCACTGAGCCCACCGCTGACTCACTGCTGACTCAAAATAATTTTAGATACTTGAACCTTAAAATAAGGATGGTATTTGAATGTCAACACTAGCTGTTTTCTGTTGAACAGTAAATATTGATGCCTCTCAAAGGCGATGAACTGCTATCTGCTGCTAGCAGTAGCTGTCGTTAGCCAGTTAGCTCAGTTAGCCGTGCAGCTAGCAGTCCTGACTGGGAGCTCGAAGCATTGGGGAAGTGTTGGTGTTTACACTGCTAGTTCAGGAGCTTTCTACTGTGACGGGCAGAGGCTAGCTGGTTAGCATGCTAACTTCATTAAATATCTTCTCAACAATACATCATAACATAAAAAAAAACTTTTTTCCACATTCTGTTGATAATTTTAGTAAATTTTTTGGATGTTCTCCACTAACATATTTACATATTGCAGCTTTAAGTAATTGGTCTATTATCATACACATGTTTATCGTGTGAATAATCCAGTAAAGATGTCTGGTCTTGTGCATCTTTTGTTTATGAGTTCATCTGGTTGCCTTTTCACGAGCGATTGATTGTAACACTTTCTCCACCTCCCTACTTTGTATTTTGAGGGTTATTTATTTTTGCCAAAAAAAGAGACAAAACACACAGTAAACAATGCTAAAGATAGATTTCATTGTTAGCATTTTTATACATAAAAGAGCTATAATAATTTGTTTTGCCAGGATAATCATGTTGTGAAAACATCCTTCACTCTTACTCAAGCATGTTCTTAAAGGATCTTTATAATATCAGATGCTTTGTTTCTATGTTCTTCTTTGTGTTCTTTGTGTATTTTCATTTTATTTACTTGGTAACTACAGTGATCTCTAAGTACTGCTGCACTATTTCATTTTTCAAGCAACATTTGCTGGTTTCAGCTTCTTAAATGCCAGGATTTGCTGCTTTCATTAGCAATTTACTGTATGATAGTAAATAGAGATTCTTTGGGTTTTTATGTTTATAGACTAACAGTTGATTAGTTGCAGCTCTGTCATACAGGAAGTTACATGACTTATTAATGGACAAAACGTGAGGAAGCCTCAGCGACCAGCCTGATAGCCAAAAACATTTGGTGACTAAAGCATGGTGTGCTGGAGAAGGGTTGTGCTGCATGTTTAATTTTGATTGACTCTACCATTTCTGTTATGAAATGCCTCATAACTGCATTTGCATTTCCACTGGCAATGTGGGCAGTGTGAATGATGGCTGAGCAAAGGTGCAATGAAGGCACAGTGAGGGACATTTCATAATATCTTTGACACATGAATCAGCATTACTTGCTTTAATAACCCACCGGGGTGTGAGTTAACTGAAGTGACTGTTTGTGTCTGTGTCACTGCAGAGTGAAGAACTTTGTGGCGATGAAGGTGGTGAAGAGTGCCCAGCATTACACAGAAACGGCCCTGGATGAGATCAAACTGCTGCGATGTGTGAGGATCTGATTAGTTTGACATTTTAAGTGTTTGGGATTGTTATTCTTTTTCTTTGTACTGTGTTATCCTCCATCTCTGCTCCATTTTCCCTTTTGTTCTTCATTCTTTCCTACCTCTGCTCATCATCTCTTTACACCTTGCATCTGCCCTTTCTCTGTTAACAAGAAGCGCTAAAGATACCCTGGTCATTTATGTTGCATGTTGGGTGTAGAGGACAGTCATCTCTGAATCAATTTTTCAGCACTGTTCTCTCTCTGACATCCATCTTCCTTTTCCCCTTCCTTTCCTCAAGTCACCCCGTTCCCTTTTTCTTCCTTTTGTCCCATCTTTTTTCCTCCAATAATCTTTGTTGGTATCCAACCATCGTCTGTCCCTCATCTTCTGTTACTTCTTCCTGTCACATTCACTCATCTTTTCTCTCATCCTCCAGGTGAGAGAGAGTGACCCCAATGACCCAAACAAGGACATGGTGGTTCAGCTAATAGATGACTTCAAGATCTCCGGAGTCAACGGCATACGTATCCCAATCAGTGTTCAAGAGTGTGCATTCGTGCGTGTTTGTATGTGTGTGAGTGAATGACAGAGGTATGATAATGTGAGACCTTGACTCTCCAACCCAGATGTGTGTATGGTCTTTGAGGTGCTTGGTCACCATCTGCTGAAGTGGATTATTAAATCCAACTACCAAGGTCTGCCGCTGCCGTGTGTCAAGAGCATAATCAGACAGGTAAGGGCACACACACGCACACACACAAACACACAGACACACACTGACCAAATCTATTTATAGATGCTGTAGTACCTTTACAGATACTGCTGACCACTGCTTACCAGTATTCATAAAATAACACACATTACAAGGACGTGGGTGTATGCTCTACCGATGTTCAATTTACATATTTGTTACATCTGAATTGGTAGACAAAGTTGATATAAAACCCTATGTTTTGTTTTCATGCATTTATTAACAGATTGCATGTGAAGAAAATTATGTTTGTGCCTTTTCTCCAATCCAGAATGCATGTTGTGTTTAAGTGCTGGTAGAAAAATCAGACGTCCAGCTTTTCACTGTATTCACTTGGAAGAATTATTGTTTTTCCCTGAAACATACAGTAGCTTATGGTAAAGTGTATGTTTCCAACTTCAGCTACACTGATGCTACTAATTCTGCTAGGTCAAGCATGTTGTTTACTTGTTTGTTTGTTTTTTTTCAAGCATAAGAAGCAATCTGAGAAGTAATTGGATATTACTTCTTATGTGTTATAAGTTATGTGGATCTTTTTGGCAGAATAAAGAAAGAACAAATGAAAAATTATAAAACAGTTAAAAAAGAGCAAGAAATGGACTTAGACACCCAAAATAACACCCCATACTTTATCCCTACAACTACAGTGCATGCTATCGTGCAATTCACACTTCAGACGAAAACACAGGCATTTTCCCCTCAGCCACCTGATGAGCATGTGAAGTTGTTGAGCCATTTCAGCCACTGCCAGCCTCTCTGCCAACTTCGGTCTCAAAGCCTCTGGACAGAAACAAATATAACGGCCTCTCCTTGCCGTGCTCAAAGAATGACAAGCATTAGAGGAACGGTTCATTTGGCTCTAAGAAAGAGAGAAGGAATGAAAGTAGGAGAGATAGAAGGAGAACTGAACTGGATTTTTTGAGTGTGGTTTTTAAGTAATAAAAGATTTGTCTGTTGATCTGATTGTACTTGTAGGTCCTGCAAGGTCTGGACTACCTCCATACGAAATGTAAAATCATCCACACGGACATCAAACCAGAGAACATCCTGATGTGTGTAGACGACGCCTTCGTTAGGCGTATGGCCATGGAGGCAACTGAATGGCAGAAAGCTGGAGCCCCCCCACCATCTGGATCAGCAGGTAGACGCAAAAACAACACTCTCTAAATGTGTGTTTTAAAGAACATAGTTCAAAATTAAATGAAGTGTGAGAGTTAGATCAATACAACTCTCAGACAAGGGCATTGCAGATAAACATTGACACATAGGGAGAAGCATTGTGACATGTATCTAGGCTGTCTATCTGAAGCTTATTTTCAGCCCCTCATTCAGATTAAAACAGCGAAACAATGGGTGAATAAAACAAATTCAAGATGAAAACAACTGAATCAATGAACATAAATGTGTGTTAGTTGATGTAAAAGTGTCTGTGTGTATGTGCAAGAGGGAGAACAAAAGTGTTACATGAAAACGGAAATAATTTGAAATGTATTAATACTTTTTTTTGCCCCCTAAACTTGTCTTCCAAATAAGCATTTTGTTTACTCTGTAAAGTTAAGGGTTTGAAGTAAGCAAACTTAAACTTGTTGCTGTAACATCAAACTTACCAGAATCAAAGTTCAACAAAAACCCAGGAAGCAGCTAAGTTGTTCGGTTTATTGTTTTATTTATGGAAGTTGTGACGCTTCTTCATCAAAACGTTTGATTTTGATTTTGAGTAAAAGGAAAATCTTGCAGTTTATATTGTAGGTTACAGCTCATATTCCTGATTAGAAATTGGTATTCATAGTAAATGCAAATTAATAATGATTCATCAATGATGTGTTTTTTACCTCTAAATGATCATGTTTGATACTGAAGTACTCAGTACAGAAAAGGGATTCACAGAGAAGCCCGTTGTGCATATTCGGTTTCTCGCCTTTTTTTATACCACACAGACATTCCTTCCTTTTTCATCTCCTGTCACTAAGTTCCTCCTCTGAGGAAAATCAAGTTTTAAAAAAAAACTGTCTTGCCAAACTCAACATGAACCCTGTCCTCTTGATGAACCCCTGCCCCATGAGCTGTCAATTGCTTGCATCAGCTGAAAGGAGTCACTTTCAGCTCTAGGGTAACCAATTACACTGCTTACATTTCAACGCCATTAAAGGCGGGCACAAGATGATCAACTGTCAAAACAGGAGGACTCGCTGGTGACATAATCTGAAGAGACCAAGTAAATAAAGACTTTTACTGTCATTAACTTAAGTGCAGACATTTGTTTTATGTCTGAATGTCTCTTTGATTGCTTCTGCTTCTGCTATAGAGGATGAAAATAGCAACATACTGATTGTTAGAGTTTCTGATACATTATTGTTTTGGATGAGCTGAAGCCCTTCAGTAGAAGGCGAAAGTAATCAGTCGGGACTCACATTTTATATCATTCTACTGTAATTCTTTCTAGGTTTATTATCTATATTTGGACAGATGATCAGGTGAGAGAATTCTGTCCTATAAGAGCCACATTCTCAGGCATGAGAAGAAAAAACTTTAATGTTATGGATCTGGGACAAGCAAGTAGGAGTGTGAAAGATCTTTCTCTTCATTTGTTTGCAATTCTCTCGCTTCACCTACACATTCTATATGTATCAGGTGCATAAAAGGGAACGTGTACCAACCCTAATGATTTTCTTTTTTCCGGTAATGATATTGAACGTAGCGTGAACTCGGCTGTGTGACGGCTTGGTGCTGGTGCAGCCTCTGATTTTCGTTGTTTTTCTTTCTGTCTGTCAGTTAGCACAGCCCCCCAGCTCAAACCGGTGAGTACAACAGATGTGAGTATGAAATAAGAGGAATGCACACACACACAAACATAAACACACACACAAACACAAATACACAAAGGTACAAGGTACATGCAGCATGTCACATCGTTTGGTGTGATCTCTGTGACGGTTAGAGAGAGAGGGAGGAGCGAGTACTTATTAGCAACTGTTTAAGCTGCTTCAAAGCTCCTACTGCTCTACTTTAATAAAGATGTCTGTTCAAACGATACTAAGTGAATAGGGTTGCAGCAAATGTTCAGACTCAGTTGCATTAAAACTATACTTTAGTTTCTTTGACATTTCCCAATCAGAGAAACTTGATGAAAATATGTGACGCCTTCCCGTGAATTCATGTTTCTCCAAAGTGCCAACTTTTCAGAAAGAAGAATAATAGCCCTATTCTCTGCTTTGTGACAGTGCATTTCTCATATAATCCAATGGGGTTTAGAATGGTTTATTTTAGTTTAAAGCCCCTAAAAAAATCTCTTTGTAATATGAAATATTTATGACAAAGAAAGGCAACAATAAACTCAACAAAAGGCATCCTCAGTTATAATTTATGAAGAGTTTGTCATGCCAAAGCTCAGCTAAATCGGCCATCAGGACCATTGTTGCTGTTCGTTTGGATTTGTTTGTTACATGAGAGAACAGCTCCACAACTCTCCGCAGACACTTGATGACACTCCGATGTGCTAAATCCTGACTGGTGCGTAGAAGAAATGTGACATGAGTCCTGGCCACTTTGAGAAGAGCATAGAAGAGCACAAACAAAAACAGAAGTGCATAAATCTCTCTTAGAATAACCAAAGCTGTTCTAAAGCTGGCACAGTTTTCAGTGTCTTTAATTTGCTTATAAATCATAATCCAACATTCCATTAAGTATTCAAACTTTTTATCGTTGTATACCTCCTATTCATATATCCCCGGTGACTCTCTCTCTTCCTCTCCTGTCCTGTTTTTTTTTCTTTCTCCCAGGTGGGCAAGATCTCCAAGAACAAGAAAAAGAAGCTGAAGAAGAAACAGAAGCGGCAGGCTGAGCTGCTAGAGAGACGGATGCTTGAGATCGAAGCCCTGGAGAGAGAGGCCGAGAAGAAGGAGGAGAGAGCCAAAGACGGGGGAGAGAAAGGAGACCACGAACACAACCCGTCATCACCGCTGCTGAAGCCACCGCAACTGCAGATTGGCCCCAGCATGGCCCTGGGAGAGAGCGACGAGGATGATGACGATGACGAGGATGGGGAGGATGACGAGGAGGAGGGAGGAGAGAGGGAGAGGCCCATCAGGTTGACCAATCACACATGTGAGTTGTGTGATCTGAGAGTTTTCCCCATGCTCAGTAATGTGATTTTTCTGACAGATATAACACTAAAATATAGTGTGATACATGTGTTTAGATGATTAGAAATTTGTATTGCAGAGTTTTTAACGTTTAACGTTTAGTGTTTAACGCTCCTGGGCATCCAATTTCCCGAGCTAGGAAGTCACTCTTCAACTTTGGTGTGTTTATGTGGAAAAGATTTGTTGCTGCACTAGTACAGTCCAAAACACTTCTGTATCAGTGTTTGACTTGGGCCCAATGCCATTTCCAATTCTTACACCCACCACTCATTTTCAAGTGGTTGAAATCTCCCTCTATGAATTGTGACAACCCCTTCAAGACCATCAGTAGTCATCGGTAGCATTAGCGTAAACAGAAACAACCGGACATTTCCAAAGAATGAACGTTCTAAAGTTGTTCACAACCTCCCACTATCAGTCGGGTCATCCAATATGAAAGAACTTTTTAGGCTTGCTTTTTAGGCTAATGTAAGCAACCCATGCTTCCATCCTGCCAGTCTGCACTAATATTTAAGGAGTGGTATGAACTTTAGCAACTTCACTGCTGGATGTTACTTTTGGGCATTGCATACTAACAGAGGGGGAGATTGCAACATTGAAATATGTCAAAATGTGGGAATGTCATGCGCAAATTGACAATGTAACAAGATATATATATATGTACATATATATGTATACATATCAAAAGTGTCATGTCTGGTACAAAAAATTTAGTAAAGTTGTTCTTTAGACTTGAGTGGGCATTCATGTGAATTTTTCCAATTTTTACATGCAGTTGTCACCATAATGCATTGACTTTCTCCTTGAGTGCATCTCTAATTTGTTCAGCAGAACTGAACTCAACTGAACCACCATTTTGTCTCATTTGAAGTGAGACAATTTGGCAGTTCAGTCTGATTATCAGGCTGGCCTTGTGAAATGTAAAATGTGAAATATTCTCGAATATTCAGTCCAAAACTGTTAGTACTAGACTAACACCTGAAGTACAAGGGCAGGCATGTAGATGAACAAAAAGCTAGATTTAATGGTTTGAAGCTGTATGAATGCAGGCCTGGTAAACTAGGAGGACTAATAAGGAACAGGTAAAACTAGTAAGGCAATCAAAAAAATGGCAAATAAAAAACACGAAGACATTAAACGTAATTTCAGAAAGACACATGACACAAAACCTACACAATAAAACAGGAAACACTGAAACTAAAACCAAAAACAATGATAGTCAGCTTCTGAAAGCTTGTATCAGCTGAGTTCTTGTCTTTGCATTTGTTTAAAGTCTCCGGTTTGTTATTTTTAGTTCATTTAACATACTTGATGTGTGGACATTCATTATTGATTTAAACGGTGTGGTGCACAGTCATTTCTTTCATTATGTGAAATGTACTGTGAAGGGGAAAAAAACAACATATCTTTTTTCTTATTCTGGTTTTTATTGTCTGATTTCTAGTTTCTTTACAGACCTGCAGCGTGAGTGAATGTTGAGTGTGTGTATGCAGGTTTGTGCAGTCTGTCTATGAATGAATAGGAGGTGGACTGGCTCCAACCAGTCAGCCCACGCTAGGCCCACTGTGTATGGGAGGCTAGGCTGATTCACAAAAAAACAGTCTTTCTCCGTCTCCCTCCTCCGACCTCCGTCTCACCACCTTCTTTCTTCTCTTATTCTCTCTTTTGCCTCCTTCTCCAATCTTTATTCTCTTTTCATGCTGATTTCCTCACTGCCTACACTGCCTTTGATTGTATCTCCTTCCCACCCACTTCCTTTCCTAACTGTTAATCTTGTCCTCTGTCCATGTAAGGCGCAGCGCCTCCCCAGGAGCAGAGCGAGGCACCCCGCATCACTGACGACGACCCTGAGGAGGAGGCGGAAGAGGAGGAGGAGGATGAGGAGGAGGAGGAGGAGGAGGAAGAAGAAGAGGAACCAACACCTACCGCTGAAAAAGAAACCCCCATTCCCCCCACCACAGGAGAAGGGAATGGAGAGCCAACACAAGCAGAGGTAGAGGACAAGGAAAGGGCAGAGGAGGTGGAGGATGAGGAGGAAGAGGAGGAGGGGGGATTGAAAGGGGCAAATGATGAGAATGAGGAAGAAGAGGTAGAGGGGAAGGTAGAGGAGGAAGAGGAGGAGGCTGAAGAAGAGGAGGAGGAGAAAGAGCCAGAAGAATTGGAGAATGAGACAGAGGAGCCAAAGAATGAGAGCAAAACAGGGGAGGAGGCAGTAGTAGAGGAAGAGGAGTCAAAGGATCAGGAGGGAGAGGACGATGAGGATGACGAGGACGATGAGGACGAAGATGATGATGAGGATGACGAGGACGACGACACAACCGCAGATCTCCTCACGGACACCACCTCGCTCTCTGTCCAGACCTACAACAACAAAAACAATTCAGCCAAAACTAACGGGCATGTTTTGTTGGGATCTGAGGGACTGAAACCAAACCCTGGCACTCCTCCACCTCCCTCACCCACCCCCGAGCCTCTCCTCTGCCCCCTGGTGGAGTCCGAGCTCAGCTACACGGACAGGGACAACTCTCTCAGCTCCGGGTATGAGATGATCAACGGTGAGCTACCCGAGCCGGGCCTGACCAACGGCTCCAGTGACCGCGATCGAATCAAGTTGCCAATCTTCCCCGACTTGCCCCTTGATCCATTGCCGGGTAACCCCATTTCTGTTGGGACAGCAGACATCGGAGCAGGCCCGTCACCCAGCAGCCCCCACGCTGATCGCAGTCGCACTGTGTCCTCTTCAAGCACGGGAGACACACCCAAAGGTAAGACATAGTCTAGATATATATATATATATATATATTTATATATATATATATATATATATATATATTTATATATTATTTATTTATTTATTTATTTATATATTTATATATTTATATATATATATATAAATATGTGTATATATATATATATATATATATATATATATATATATATATATATATATATATATTTATTTATTTATTTATATATATATATATATATAATATATATATATATATATATATATATATATGATTATTCCCCTCACATGCAATAAAACAAGTAACAAGCCTGTTTTCGGAAATGAATGGAGTGGAAAGTACAGATATTTGTGTTAACATACATATAAACGAATTGCAAAACACAGGAGGGCTAACTCCTCATGTAGACATCTTGGACAGAGAAGACAGATCTTCTGAAAGAGGAGTAAAAGAATCCATCCATGTCAAACTGGAATGTCCGTCTTCGAACAGAGGAGGTAGCCTGCGACATTACTTATCACCCACCTACACTGCTGTGCTGAGTTCTCTCCCCAGACACCTTAACAACCATTCACACCTGGGCTCACCGAGCCCTAGCAACCCATATGAAGGCCAGTTCGGTCAATGACCCACAAGTGGCCCTAATGACTCCGAATGTCAGAGCTCACATGTGTCACCGTCACCCAGCAGCCCCCACAGAGTTTAAAAGCCTTCAAACTCCCCTCCACGTTACTTAGAACTGAAGAATCCTGAAAAAAAGTATTTTGGTTACTTCCAACCTCTGCATATTTGCAACACATCAATAATCATGATTAATAAATCGTGAATTAATAGCTAATGAAACTTCAGTTAATAGTAATTTAAATGTTAACACTTAAATGCTTTATAGAAAGTAATTTGTGAGTTATCAGTTGTAACTTTGCTATAAAAAAGTGCTTTATAAATGGTTTAAAAAGCATTTCATTGTTAATAGTTAAATAACTTTGAACCAAAGTTTATGATCCTCTCTCTCTCAGTGTAAAAATATCAGCAGTGGGAATTACCCTCTGTAAATAATATATTTTTTTAATTTCATCATCATCATCATTTTTTTGTCTTTGTATCAACAAATGATTAAATGCTGGCTGATTTATGCTTCTGTCTTGCCAAGGTCTCTGTTGAAAATATTTAATCTACATGCAAATGAGAATTTGAGTTGGATAGATAAAGCAGAGGAAAACAGCGTAATAATAATTAGAGTTAATTTAGATCTTAGGTGAGGTAACGGATCAGCAGTACATGAATAACCTTGAATAACCACAGTGTTTTGATCTCTTATAAATTATAGCTGCCTGTGAAGATAATCCAGTTGCTCATGATTACGTTTCAGTCTCCACATATCTCCTCTGGGTATTATTAATGCGTCATCAGCACCATTACTCATCCACCCACATGGTTCATTTCATTATCAATAACTAGGACTCAAACTTTGAGGTCACTTTGAGGATCACATCTCTTTTCTCTTTTAAACAAAAGCGGAAAAAAAAGTCTGTTTCCCTGTTAAATAACCTAAATAGTTCACAGAGATGAAGTTAGGACCAGTTTTCTCTCATTAGGATTCCTATTAGCACAATATGGTGTGTAAACTCTTCTTATCCATACTTACTGTGTGTATTAACCTTGTTCTTTTCCTCTTCCTTCTCTCCCAGTCAGGGCCAGAGCTGCAGATCTCCTTATCAACCCACTAGACCCGCGCAATGCTGACTCCATTCGAGTCAAAATCGCTGATCTTGGAAATGCCTGCTGGGTGGTAAGACACAGTATCTTGGAATTGATCTAAAGCATATATTTTAAACACACAGGTTTGCAGCCTTTTTATGCTCTTTTAAACTGATACAACTTAGTGACAACCAGTAGGTCACAGAGAAGCAGACGCTTAAGAAATCATTTACACAAAAACTAAGTACTCTGATGTATATGTATTTGTGTTTATTGCTGTTTTGTATTTATTTCTATTTGTATGCCTCTGTGCCAGCAATAGCCGTATGTTTTCTGGTTGTCCGTGCATCTTATTTTTATTTTTTATACGTGATCTCAAGAACTCCTTGAGGGAATTTCTTCAAATTTGGCACAAAAGTCCACTTGGTCTCGAGGATGAACTGATGCGATTTTGATGGTCAAGGGTCACTGTGACCTCACAAAACACATCTTTGGCCAACAAATCTAAAGGTGATATTGACAAAAATTAAGTGATGACATCTTATATTCCAAAGGTTAAAGGTTAACTTCACTGTGACAACAATGTTGGAAAACTGTTATTATTAAAAGGCATGGCTCAGGAACAGAAACTTGACAGGCATGAGGTGATAATTCTAATTTCTTTGATGCCTGTGACAAGTTTGCTTTTGTTGCCATTATACATTCATAATTTAAATCACAAATGTACAGTAAGCCTTCTCCTCTCCCGTCCTCTCCTCTTCAGCACAAGCACTTTACCGAGGACATCCAGACTAGACAGTACCGTTCCATTGAGGTGCTGATAGGAGCTGGTTACAGCACCCCTGCAGACATCTGGAGTACTGCCTGCATGGTGAGACCAACACATACATGTATACAGTACACTATATACATATATACAGTATATACAGTAAATTACATACATATATACAGTACATTACAAAAATATATACAGTATATACAGTACATTACATAAATACAGTACACTACATAATATATATACAGTAAAATACATACATATATACAGTAAATTACAGACATATATACAGTACGCTACATACATATAAACAGTAAATTACATACGTATATGCAGTACACTACATACATATAAACAGTAAATAACATACATATATACAGTACACTACATACATATAAACAGGAAATAACATACATATATACAGTACACTACATACATATAAACAGTAAATAACATACATATATACAGTACACTACATACATATAAACAGTAAATAACATACATATATACAGTACACTACATACATATGAACAGTAAATAACATACACATATACAGCACTTCCTTACTCTGCTCTGTCTGATCTCTGGTAGGCTTTTGAGCTAGCTACTGGAGATTACCTGTTTGAGCCTCACTCTGGTGAAGACTACTCCCGTGATGAGGGTGAGTATTTAAATCTCCATGACGTACACACACCGGTTTAATTTACAAAAACAGAAACACAGAATCTTGTAATATGAAAGTTTCCCACAAGGGAATTCTTGCTGAATATTGTAAGTCAGGACTTGAAAGCTGGATCTGCAGTTGTTCAAGATCTTTGCTTAAGGATGACAAATAGCTAGAAACGTTGAATGTACAACAGAAATACAAAAGCAAAGTGTTTTAAATGTTTCATAAGCTCTTCTTATAAAAAGTTGTAATCAATTAAATGTATTCCAATATAAAAATCTGTATTTGTGAGCTACTTAACCTCCATTGTTCTGATGCGTTGCTGCTAACGGCTCTAATACTGCAAATGCTGTGATGCAGTCACTTCAAATGAATTCTCTGATTATTATTATTTTCAATTTTGTTGTATTTAACAGTTTTTTTCACTGTCAACTAAAATGTTGATTAATCTCTTGATTCATCAATTAGTTGTTTGCTTTACAAAATGCCAAAAATAATGAAAAGATGTCAACCAGCTTTGCTTAAGTCAATCTTCATATGTCTTGTTTTGTCTAAAACTCAAAGATATTCTATTAACTGTCATTAAGAAGGAAAGACACAACAAAAAAAACTTTCACAATTAATATTTTCTTAATAAAAATTGTGTGCAGCCGTAAGTCAGTGCAACTTAATTGAAATAAGATTTGAAATGTTTGCGAATAAATAAAAGCATGTAAATGAAAAGAAAAACTATAGTCAAAGTACATAAATCCTTGTTTTCTACATGAAATCAAAGCACATCTCGCTGAACTTGACAGTATGAGAAGTTTTGAGAACACAACACAGTTTGAATGCATTTGTTGTTTTTTAAGCAAGTCATCTCTTCTCAAAAATGGGACTGTTGTTTCCAGCAATGCATCTGAACAATAGACAAACACTGTATGAGATTTCTTATGATCAATTGTATTGCAAATTGATTAAAAAATGGCAAGTGAGCTTAGTTAAAGTTATAGCCATCCCTCTCCCCAAATCCCCCTATCCACTGTCGACTGTAAATCCTGTCCTTTAATTCTGCTGCTATGCCTCCACTCATCTTCACTGAGTTGTTCAAACGTTATAGATACACAGAGTGCTCACACATCTGTCATTGTGCTCAACAGACAGATGTGTGACAGATTTCCAACATACTGTAAAGTGATGGCAGTTAATTAAGCATAAGGGCAACATTAGCCAGTTACTGTATCCTTTGAGTATATGTGTATCTATATTTAGTCACGTCTAGTGTATAAAGCAGTACAGTCCCTATATTTGCATGTCGACTTCAGAGTCATTACTCTATGTCTCACAGAATACATTTCAAACAGTGCGCCCTCATCCTCACCTCAGTCCTTGATCTCTTCATCTCCTGTGATTTTTGATCTCACCAGCATACTGGGTTACTTTTCTCACTGCATGCGACCCACAGTTAACCTCATCTTGCATGTTTTGCACAGGCAATAAGCTACCGTCACTTTTATCGTGACATCCTGATTTGCAGAGATACACTTTTGATCTCCCGCCATTGAGGCCAAATTGAAAATCTAGCTTTGGGTTCCCTGTTCACTCAATTCTGCATCTGAAAGCACGTCAGTTTTTTTAATACCATGGCTGATCATTTCATTTCCTCACCTCTGCTGTGGAGGCACAGCTCACTAACACAGGTTTTTCTCCTTTACTGTCTGTGACTGTCTCTTTTTTCCTTCCTTTCCCTTCTCTTATTATTCCTCCCTTACCCCTCTGTGATCTTTTCTACCTGTCACTTCCTGTCCCTGTTTCTATTTCTTCCCCACAATCCATCCTCCTTTTACTTTCATTTGTCCCTCTCTTTCAATTCAATCTCCACTTCCTTGTCTTTACCTTTTTATCTCTTTTGCATTTCCTTTCCTTTTTTTTTGTTTTGTTTATTTTTCCTCCCCCTTTCCTCCCTCCCGCCTTCCCACCTCCCTCTCTCCTCCATAGACCACATAGCCCACATCATAGAGCTGCTGGGCTGTATTCCGAGGCACTTTGCGCTCTCTGGAAAATATTCCCGGGAGTTCTTCAACCGAAGAGGTAGCGCTGGCCAGAGAGCTGATGGGACTGGGACACACACATGTCTAAAAGAGACAGAAATGGATACTAGCTGAAAATCAGGACACAATAACAACTTCAAGCTTGTGTCGCTGAGGATTTGATTTGGGGAAATGATTGGATAACAATGTGACTGAAAACAGTGAAAACAGTGGCCACATCCATCTGCGAGTGTGTCCATGCAGTGCTCCGAGGCAGCAGTGTGTGTCAGTCCTGTACAGCCAGTCGTGTTAATGTGTGTGTGCATGCCGTAATGCTGAACCGTGCCTGTTCCCTCTGTGATGTATGTGGTGGTGGGCAGACCACATCGCTCTGATCATGGAGCTCCTTGGGAAGGTCCCACGCAAAGTGGTCGCTGCCGGGAAGTACAGCCGAGAGTTTTTCTCCAAGAAAGGTAAACGACACCGTGGTTAGTGGTCGGTTAGGTGGAGGGTAGACCTGCTAAGGGATAGCTGTAGTTCAGGACTGTAGTCCACTGACTCTTGAGTGTTTTTTTTTTTTTTGTAGTATAGTTTGTAGTCCTGCCCTAGTAGTCTACATTAAGTCAGTTCAGAAAGTTTCAGGTAAGTTGTCAATCACAGCAAAAATGAATGTTTAATTGTTTAATTGTAGGGCTGGATGATAATTCATTATAATTGATTTTCATCCATCATGAGAGGTTTTCCCTGACCCTAGATAATTGAGCCACTTCTCACAAAAAACCCAGGGTTAACCTAAGCTAAGGTTAAATCTCAGCTAATATTTACATTTTAGGATGCTGTGTGACTACTTTTTACTTTAGCTCCATATCTCACTGGCTCCTTTTAGCCTTGTGTTTGCTTGATTTTCAGTGGATAACGCCACAAAACCCAGGGCTAACCCTACTCTTGAGCCGGGCCAACAAGCCCAGGACTGTGCTAATGGGACCACTTTCATAGCCCTTTGGCTAAGTGCAGCGTGAAAAGCCTTATAGTAATTTGATGACATTGTATTCAAGTTTCTGACCAAGGATTGTAATACTGTTATTTCACGCCTGAAGTGACCAAACAAAACAACACACTCATTGTCAAGGGTAATTACGTCACTGAATCTTGCGTTGTTGCCAGTAGATGGTGCCTGTTGTACTCAAGTCAATGGAGAAACACATCAAAATGCAACATATCTACGTCGTATTACTTGGGATGAAGAAATGCATCCAGAAAATGAGAGAACACACACGTCAGATTTGTTTTTTTAAATGATTAACAGGACTAAAATTCCGTGGCTAAATGGTGCAGGTCTGACCAACTATCGCTGATGAGACTGTAGTTGCTCTGCTGTGGGGAGCCTTTCCCAAATGAAGGAAAAAAACAAACAACATGTCGATTAAAAAATACAAAAAAAAGGTTGTTAACCTACTCTCTGAAGTGTGTTTCTCCAAAGAGAGATTCAGTGGCGTGATGACCCTTTCTTCTTTTTTTAAGTTCCTTACATCGTTAGAATTACAAGCATTTTAAAAACTTTCTTCAAAATGATGAATCAATTGACAGCTATAATTACTTTGAACATCTATTTAATTGGCCAAGATTTTCCATGTTGTAGGATCAGAACAATTTTTCTTTATGTTGTAATATTTATTCCCACTTTATCGCTCATCCCTACTGAATTGACATTCAAATACCTTGTTGTGATTGTCTGAATAATCTGACACTGGACTGCAGCAAAATGGTCAGTTTAATTCAATCAGAGGCAAAAACAAAAGAAGAGAGAAGACATTATTTTTCTTAATGATCAAAAAATGTATTATCTGAATATAGGATTCATAAACAATAGATAGTTGGATGTTTTGCCTTAATAATTATAATATATATGTAATGACAGCTCATAACAGTCTATATATCAAAGTTAGGATCAATAGGAGAATAGTTTACTTTATCAATGATATCAGTGACAGTAAGTCATACACAGCCTATGAACAGAACAGCAGGGCTTTAACTGTGTCATAACACCTCACTGCTCATCTGTGAGCCTGGTAAGTGTATGGATCTGTGTTTGGTACAGCTGATAACCCTTGCACTCTCTCATTTATTCCCTTTTTTCTTCCTCTCGATCTCCTTCTCTTTCTGCTCATATATTCTTCATAATGTGTCATGAGACCTGAATATTACCCTTTGATGTTGTCTCTATCCGAGGTCTGGGGCTGCACTTGATGTCTCAATGTTCCCCCTTTTATCTCTTGGCGCTCTGTTAATCAGGTCTGAATTTCTCGCTCTGTCTCTCTGGGCCTCGCCTGTCTGCCAAGCTGCCTTTAGCCTTTGCAGTGCAATCCAGGGCTCTTTACCTTGTTTCCTAAATGCACACACTGACACTCACACTCACTCTCACACTCACACACACTTTTAAAATAATATAGATCAAAAGATTTAAAGAACATACAACAATGTTATGACCAGCAATGCCTTTTTTATATGCAGCCAAACAGCTGTAAAGGTTTATGGTCTTATTTTCTCTTGAACAATATAAGGAAAGTCTTTTTCCTCAATCATACTCTCTCCTCCAATCAGTGTATAGGAAGGTTACCATGGCAGCGGTGGTTTGACTGGACCTTTGCTCTTGATCGCTTCTATCATTAATCATTCTCTCATACTCTTTCCTTCACTGTCTGTCATGTGCTCCCAGCCAATCATTTTCCTCGTCTCTTCAATAATGGACACCTTCCTCTCCTTGTCTCTTTCCATCACACCTCCTCCTCTCTGTCTCCTTCCATCCACCTCTTGCCGTCTATTTTTGCGTTTTTTTAGCCATGACTCTGCAGGTTCTCACTCCATCGTTACAGCACGTCACTGACTAGCACTCGTCCGCACAGAGAAGGTGAACTAGTCTGTGAAATCAGCTGCTGTAGCGTGTTGGCTGGAGCCTGCAGAATAATGGCCTGCTATGGCATCTGGTTAAAGGGTCAGTTCACCCAAACGACCCAAAAAAAATAAAAAATATTACCTACCTCTGGTGGAATGGCTTTAGCCAGCAGATAGCTTTGTACACATTTTGAGATATTTGGATGAATTTTCGTTTGTGTACACAAAACATTTTAAAAAATACACATCATACTTCAACAGCAACATCTTTTAACAAAAAATAATTAGATACTACTGATGCTAATTCTTGTTGGAGTAGCAATACTAGTTTTAATAGGATTGTTACTGAAATAAAAGACTCAGCTTCATTTTTCTTTTTTCAAGTCTGAAGACTGAATGCATTAGTCTGTCTCTCCATACTTTATGGCTTCCCTACCCTCTCCGTGGCACCGAAGCCCATTTGTTCCCACTAATAATACACATATAATAATTATAAGTCATTTTCTAAAACAGCTGGGCATTATATTTATAGGAAACGTTAGTCAAACGGGAGTAAATTCTTGAGTTGATGGGTCCTATTTTCAGCTGTGTGTTGATAAACATTTGATGGACTGTTGTGTATTTACCCCGGCAGGCAGACAGTTTATGTGGAACATGTCCATTTTTTGGATAACAATGGAGCACAGAGGAATACGCTAGTGTATACTGCTACCGTTTTTTGTTTTTCTTGCCATCAAATAAAATGTATTATTATATTATTATTATTATTATATCAGGCGACACAGACTGTACATGTCTGTAGGATCCATTCATCATTGGTTTTGGTCTTTTGGGTATTTGGTGAAACTCATTTTGTTTTTTTTTTGTTTTCATCAGTCATATCTTGTCCTTGAATTAAGAAAAGATGTTGTTATTTGGGTGAACTAATCCTTTATGCTTTGCCGCTGTCATTTCCTCCCACATCTTCCTGCACGATAACTGACTATGCTCTCTATCCCCCCCTGCAGGTGAGCTGCGGCACATCACCAAGCTGAAGCCGTGGTCCCTGTTTGACGTGTTAGTGGAGAAGTACGGCTGGGCGCACGAAGACGCCGGCCACTTCACCCACTTCCTTTTGCCCATGCTGGAGATGGTGCCCGAGAAGAGGGCCTCGGCCGGCGAATGCCTCAACCACCCCTGGATCAACTCGTAGCCACAATCTCTGATCAGACGCCCTCCTCCCCTTGTCCCCCAACAGTTAGCCCGAACAACACACCCTGGTGGCAGCCTGTGGAACAACAGCATGGAAACGAACTGAGTCGGATTAGATGAGAAAGACTTAATCTTTCCTGCCCTATCCCTCACATCCATAACATGCTTATCCGAGTAAGTCCCACACACTTTCCCTTAAAGGAATGTAAAGACTGGGTTATGGACATTAAATGGCATAGTAGCTGTGTCTTCCGTAACATCTCCCAAAAAGAATCAGATTATTTGATGATCGATGCTGCTCACACCATAAATGGGAAAGAGACGTGTTCTCTTCTTCTCTTGTTCTGCCGTAAAGCTGTCAGCTGGTCTCGTCCATCTAATCTCCTCCTAATTCTCAGTTTTAACTTGTTTGGTTTTAGTCGTGGGCATCTGACAGCTGCTGATCTCTTCAGTGACGGGAAAGAAAAGTCAACAAGAAGCCCCATCACAGTGCCGACGGCCCAGAGCTCCATCTGCCATGACCTTTACATAGCCAGGGCCTCCAAGACAGACAAGTGTGTGTTTTTGTAGGTGAGAATGAGCACAAGCCTGTGCTCAAGACACGCCTGTCCTCTCTTTCCAGCCCAGTTGCCCTACCTCCCCTTCCTCCCTCTGCTTTGGAAGAAACACGTCATCGGACTAAAAGTTTACACCCTGGTTTCTTCCACAAATCCAGTCCCAAAAAGCGCCTCTTACCCATTTTTCCTTCCACTTAAATGAGCTGCATGCTCCTGCCAGGGGCCACCTCAGAGAACTGGAGGGCAGCCAGTCCTCCAGAGGGCACCACGCTGACAGTTACCACTCTGACAGAGACAGAAAAAGTTTGCGGGATGAAGGAAAAAAAAAAAATACAATCAATTTAACAGGGAGGAGGACTGCTTGGTCTACAAAGACTATTTTTAAAATGCATGGAGGGACTGATGGATCAGCATGAACGGATATGACAAACGAACGGATGGATGCGTTATTTTATTTGTGCATTTCGGTGGTTTCTTTCCCGTTTCATCGCCTCTCTTGGACATTCTGTTAGAAAGAATTATGTTAGGATATTTTGGTGCCCCCCTCTGAGGAACTACATTACAACCCCTTCTTCTCCAGCTTTTGACATTCCTAAATCTTTGGTCCATCATTCCTGACTTTAAGAACAATTCTGTTGAGTCCTGCTGCGGCACGTTTACCTGATCTGATTGGTACAATTCCCCCCCCCTTTTTTCCCCCTATAGAGGAACCCTTTGATCCCTGAGCTTCTCCAGAAAGGGGATGGTCACATGGAGGTTGCACTTGTCTTTGTAGATGTCCTTCAGGGATTTGAAATCTTTGTACATAGAACTGAGATCTAACAACGCAGATGAGCGACCGTGGACAAAGTTTCAACACACAAGCATCATTCCAAAAAGTTGTTGGCATAACTTGACTTCCTCTGATACAGTGGTTGGAGGTTGAGCCGCATTGCTCCGGCCCGGGAGGAATGTTAGGACTGAACCGTGCCACCTGGTGGCTCAATGAGAGTACTGCATCGCCACACACTGCTGCTGCTCTCAGTGCCAATGCTCCAAGACGTTCCACTATATCTCTCCACTTAATCTCTATTTCTCTGTCTCTCTCTCACACACACAAACAGACACACACAAGAAAACTTGCATCATCACAATTAGTCCAGTTGCCTATTTTTCGCAATAAATGAAAAAAGATGAGTATAAGTAAATGGTGAGATATTTTTAAAAACTATTTAATTCATTAAAAAAAAAGAGGAAAAAAAAGAAAACAACTTTTCTCTGGTTGTCGTGACCGTGACAGAATCTCGTCTTATACTGAGGTGATTGTGTTTGTCTATTAGAGATGTTTTTATTTCTTTTGTCATTATTATTATTATTATTGTTATTAATTATTATTATTATTGAAAGATTTTTTTACACAGTTGTCACCTCTCCCCTCCCTCCTTACTTGAACAGTGCTGCTCTGTCTGGGCTCTTGATGGTGATGAAAAAAAAAATCAACAGTTTTGCAATAAAGGGTATGTGATGAGTTTTTTTGCACCAAAACCTCCTGATCTCACTCTTTCAGCCATGCTGACTGTTCTTCCTGATGACATTGACAGAATCGCGTCTCTTGTCTGTGTTTTTCATTGACAGATTTAATAAAATTGTAAATTAATGGATCCCTTGCCCTTGATGTAGTGAATTTTTCTGTTTTGAAGCTGCATCATTTGACGTTACTGAAAAGGTCAGAGAATTTAAGACTAGGGGTGGGAATTAGAGTAGCTCACAATTCGATACGATTCACGATACGTTACCCATGATAATGACAGTATCACGATACAGCGATTCTGCAATAATCCATACATTGCAAGACAATAATCTAATCATACATCACGATATGTAACTGGGGAATGTAAAATAAAGGAATTGTGTATTTATTCACTGCATTGTTGTCAATTTCACAGGATCTGACAACAACTGAGATGTGCCAAGATGAGGTATCTCAAGTGGGAGTATTGTGACAAATTGCTGTATTGATATTTTGTCCCACCCCTACTCACGACTAGTCACTAGAGGAGAAAACAGAGGAAAGCAAAAGATCAGTTAGCATAGATTCCCTTTTTATTAATTTGCACAATTTAAAATGGGAAAACAAAAGACATGGGTCAGCTGTGAATACAATTAGCCAAAGCCTTCACATTGTCAATGTTGAAATGTCAGTCTGAACAAATGTTACTAGGTATTATGATTCACACCAGATATGTCCATTAGACAACATTATCTAAGATGCAATAAAAGATGGAGTAATAAAAGACATCCTGAGATCAATATCAGTCATTAAAAAGTAAAAAGAAAAGTGGGAAGTATCAACTAGGGATCTTATTTTATATCATAAATCACTACAAATGGTCTCTGAAGCCGCCGGTACATCTGACTATGCATCCGACTCCATTAGCACTCAATAAATACGTGGTGCCTCATTTAAAACGCATACACTCTCCTTCATTAGGCTCGGTGAGTATTTCCTTAAAATGGATTATGGTGGGTGGAATTTTTGTACTACAATCAGACAGTTCATAAAGTAAAATTCAAGTGCAACTGTAATAAAAGTGTAATCGTCAACAATTTAAAACTCAATGAGGTAATGATGGCATCAGTACTGCTAAAATGTAGTGATGAGACAGTGAACATGTGATCCACAGAGGAATCGTGCATTTTATGGTAGAAGACAACCCATCACTGATGCATAAGGACGATAAAGTATCTTCTGATGGACTATATAGTAGTGTATAGTGTTGCTGTTTATGTGTATGTGTGCGTCAGAGTTGTGTATAGTTCTTTAGCAGCAGGGGTTTGGCTGAATCCAGGATGTCCAAGTTTGGATCGAGTGACCTGCCCAGACCTTCCAACACCATAATGGCAAACACAATGGAGGCGAAGTTACTCTCAAGCTTCACCTAAAAAAAAGAGTACCAATGAATCAGTGAGCTATCGCATTACAGCACTCCTTCTAACTCTTTAAGTTTTGCCTATTGGTGGTTTAAAAGTTAAAATTCTTTAATATGCACTTATTCTTTTCACTCTCTGCATCAGTGAAGGACATAAACCCCACGTATTCTGTTCATTACATAGACTGCTTAGTACAGTCAGAGGATTTAAAGTTTAAGCACTGGATAGTTAACTACAAACCTCCACAACAGCAGTGGCTCTGCGTGGTCACCTGTCGTAACATCTCATAAAGTTTAAGCTTCTCTGCATGGAGTGTTTGTTCACAATAATGAATGTAACTTCCTGAAATTCTACCTTGTGTTGGATGAGTAGACCAAAGACTTTGGAGAGCAAGTCACCCACTTGGACCTGTGAACACAACAAAACCCGTCAACAGTAATCAGTAACTGTTATTTCAGGATTAACGTCCTCTACAGTAACATAATAACCAAGACCATCATGGTAGCTATTATCGTGTGGGCCTGCATCGGAAACACAATCCAGGTTTGTACCTTTCCTAGAGAGAGGGTGTTGCTGAGGGCTTGGTCCACCAGCTCAGCCATCTCCTTCTTAAACTGTGGCACATCTTGGCACTCATTGGCCCTGGCATGATTCAGGATCAACTCTGCCACACGCTCACCCTGAAGAAAGAAAAATCAAAACCACAATGACGGTTAGTCCATGCTGGTGTGGTCTGGCCTTCGGATTACATTTCAATGTTGTTTCTTTATTTTTTTTCATTGAAGAGGCACTTTTACGGAGTTAAAGACTGAATGTTTTTTATGCGCAAAAAGTTGAAAATGAACAGGCGACAATAAATAACCTTAACCTTAAGTTTTAACATATGTTCTGATACACTGCTGTAAAGTGAGAAATGTCTAAATTTCCCACATTTTCCTCTGAACTTCGTTATATTTTATTGATACATGAATCAAAAAAAGAAGATTATGGTGTTCAGCTGCCACAGCATGGAAACTTCATGTATGGTGGCTTTCCTTCATTACCTGTCGCAGCACCACAGCTGTGAAGACAGCCTTCAAGTTTGCAAGATCATGGTCACTAAGCTGGGCCACGATGCCAGCATCCAGCAGCACCAACTGGAAAGGATTGGGGTCCGGCCTGACGCTGATCACTACTGTGTCCCACAAGTCAGTGAGGGTGGTCTTACCATGGGCCTCCCCAGAGACACCAGTGCTGTCACTGGAACCAGGAAGAGGCCCCAAGCACTTGACCAGAATGTTCCCTGGATGGAGATCCGCATGGACAAAGTTGTCCACAAAAACCTGGAATATACAATGGAAATATCCAGTAAATATAATCTGACGTAACGAAAATGGCTGTCATTAACTCAGAACACATGAACAACAAACAGACAGGAAGACATACAAATTAGGAAACAACAAAAATTGTAAAAATCAATCAGATGCAACTGAAATGGAGCAGGTTTTATATCTCACCATCTTCAGGATTGCGTCAACTCCCAACCTGGCTATTTTCTGCTTCACGTCCAGAGGAATGTCAGAGCTCAGATAGTTGGATATGGGCTCACTCTCCTGAACAAAAATGTTGATTATATCATAATGATTCTGATTAAATTAATATCTTTAGAGTAAGTTTGTACTGCCTGGAAATCACAGACAGTGTGTAAAATAGGTTGAGCTTACTATAGTAGACAATAGTTCCATAATTATACAAATGTGCATTTGACATTGTGATATGTGTGACTTGCTTGTACTTTACATTTGGAGCACACTGTATCAGTCAAGCACTGAGTCACTTATTTCAATAGTTTCTGAGTCCATCAGCACTCACTTCAAAAGTCTCCACTAAAATGGTCCTGGTGACAAATGGTCGTAATGGAGTTGGGAACTTGACATACTCCACGTTGCGGAAGTTTTCCCGGAAACGCTCAATGTTCTTGGCCTCAAACCGGAGATCAATCTGAAATAAAAGTTCAGTTACATCAATTGAAATGAGTCTACCAGCTTCTATTCTATGAGGCTGTGTTTTCTTATACTAAACTCTGGTCTCTAGAGAAATGCTAATAAATCTAGAGCTGTATTTATTTCATAATATGAGGAAGTCTGAATAATCCTACTTGTTTGGTCATGAGCTTCTCAAACTCCTCCACTATCTCAAACAGACTGAGCCACTTGAGACCAGGCAGGCAGTGCAGAAGCCAACTTCCTGCTTTCATCAGCAGGAGGTCCATTTCAACCTGACTCCTTATGCCTGGATGTAGCACCTGTAATACAGCAGAAAGTTTTTATAAACATCTGCCGACAGGGTTAAAAAAAAGACGAGGAAAGAAAGGGTCAATGTGATCAACCAGGCTGCAGTCTCTCACCTTAATAGCCACAGGTATCAGGTGCCCCTTCTCTGCACTGCCCTCCTCATGCTGCACCTTTGGGTGATTTCTTTCCTCAAAGCCTTCCTCCTCCTTCCTCCCCCTCCAGAGCTGCCACAGGGATCTGGTAACTCCCCTTAGACCAGGTATCTCCCAAGCTTCCAGTAAGTCTTCTTTCTCCATCTCCTCCACCAGCGACTGGAAAGCTGGGTCGTCAACCTGGTCCGCATTCGCCCATCCTCTGTACACCTGGGCCACGCATCCCGAACCCACTGGCTCTTTGCTGTCGATCTGTAAAAAACTCCTCCAGCCCTCCCCGAAAGCCCTCCGGAGACACTGCTTGGTGTGGGCCCAGGAGTGAGGGCGTACCCTTACATGGAGCCTGGAGAAGCGCTTGCAGAACTCCTGAGAGAAGATGTCCCGTCTGGTGCTCGCCCACTGACCCAGCTTGATGAAAGTGGGCCCCGATGTTTCTGTCACCCATAGCAAAGCATCCAGCCAGCGCCCTGCCCAGCGAGAGGACACCAGAGCCAAGGGGGAGAGGAGGAGAAGGGGGCCAAATTTGAAGAGCAGCACCAACGCACGAAGGGTGAGGCGGAAGAAAAATATAACTTTGTGCACTTGGACTTTGGCTAGAGACTTTCTGTCAGACTTTGGGGATGGGAGAATTGCCTCTTGGCATCTTGCAGCACAGGATGATGCATTCACTGCACCCAAACATAACAATGTAACCTTGGGGATCTGGGTTAAAATCTGCCCTCTTTTGACAAAACATGCCCTGGAGTTCTGGATGAGTCTGGTTCTGGTAAAGGAGCCCGCTTTCTGGAAAGTGTACCTCAGGTTAAAGAGGACTGCTCTCGCTCCAAAAGTCAGCATGGTCATCACGTCAGTTGGCTGTTAGCGCAGCCATGTGTGTCAGTCTTGTACGAAACTCTTTTGCAAAACCATCAATAATAGGACAACGGGATAAACTGCTGCCTCCACGTGAAACATCCACAGATTCAACCTTAAAGGAAAGAGGCAGTCTGGGTTAATGCTACACTGAACTAGCTTTAATGTTTAACACATTCATGGCGATACTTTCACTTACGTGTCAGTGGATGTTACTGTCGTTTCCTCTGTAAGGGAGGCGACAGGGTTGCCTCTTCTGCAGCCATCGACGAGTGAAGCATTTCATGGTTCAGCTGATGTCACTGGCTGCCAAAAATATCTTCCATCTCCATTGAAAACAGAACATCCATGAAAACATTGCATTGACAGCCGCTTCCGTTCCGGGTATGACGTTTTCCGGCGCGGTCACGTGTCATCGTCTTAAAGGCGCAGCAGTGTGATAGAGTAAACAAAGAAGATGGATTATCTCGGCAAAGGAGAAGCGCTAACTAACACAGATTTAGACAGATTTGTGAACAACATTTGAGAGAAATTGATCTTTTATGAGATGTCCGTTGTCCGGTGGTATTTTGAGAAACATATCCTTTAAGCAGAAATGTGTCCGGGTTCTTATAGAAAAAAGTTTTAGATCTTTGAATTCAGCTCATGAAAAATGGGAGCAAAAACAAAAGTGTTGCGTTTATATTTTTGTTCAGTGTATGTCTGACTCATGGCACAAATTTAGATGGATCACAAACTTATTTGTCTCTCTCCACCACCAGTATTTCACAGCTAACTACACACTTTCACACGTATAGTTAATATTTGACTACAAAACTTTTCCCCCAATAATATGCAGAGACGTCAACTGCCCTACAGATGGAGACATAACACAAATTATTCTGGGTGCTCGTTCCGTTTGTCTCCCTCCTTTCCTCCCTCCTCCTATAAGAAGGACGCAAGGAAACCAAGGAAGGACAGATGAATGGAAAGTTTAGTAAAATAACTTACATATTTCTTTGCTTATAAACTCCTTTTTTTAATTTCAGAGCGGACGTTTGTTCTTATTGTAGGGAAAGCATAGTTGGAATTACAAACATGTACAATGGCTCAGTTACTTTAAAGTGGCACTGTGTAGTTTTGGATATAAATTGTTCTGCGTTTGTATGGCTGGTAACATCTGTCGCATGGTCATAAGGGAAAGGAGGAGACAGGGAACAAAACACACCCTGGGTTTGAATCTATTGTCATTTCCTGAGGTCTCGCAAACAGCCTGCGTTGCACCATCAAGGACTGAGAACTTGTCCTAGCCATGTTCCCAGTCACGGTGCGAGTCCCCTGGACAGTGGGCTCAGTGCGCTCCCAGGATCCCAGCTGTAGGCCTGATAGAGGACTCAGCAACACAATAAGGTGGGATAAACGCCAAACAGATGTTACTAGCCCCCACCTCCCACTCTCTTTCCCCCACCAGCTATTGATGGACAAGCCAGGCTTTTCAGATCTCTCTTGCATTTCAAAGGCGAGGTCAGGGTTTGGGCTCAGAGGTCAGCAGGATAGTTGGTCTGCTGAGGTGATGGAGGTGATAGAGATACTGATAGCTGTATAGCACATCTGTGGGGTGTAATTAAATTACAGGGCAAACCTGATACCCGATCGTGTGTGCATGTACAGTTTTACAGTTGTGTTTTTAGTGTAGCAATTGAGGTACTTGTACATTGCCTGAGTATTTCCAATCGATGTCAGCCGTTGTTACTATTTTCTTTGCAGATTAAAATTTTACATTCAAAACACGTGTTCAGATGTCACATGTGATCTCCATCTTTACATCACATTTCTAAGTGCCTTGTTTATTAGATAAAGTGCATTGAAACTACCAAACAGTGAGCAAAGTAGGTAACAACATAAAAGCTTCAGTCTACATTAAAATGCTGATGACGTGTTAATATATCAGATGCCATTAACTAGATCAGTTTCTTGAGTCATTATTTTGTCTACAAAATGTCAGAGAATAGAGAATATTAAACAGAAATTGAAAAAGAAAAAAAGAAATTCTCAAACTGCTGCAGAAGTCACACTCAAAATACAAAGTACAGAAGCAAATCCTGCGACAAAAATGACAAACATTTGCTTAAACAACTTTAAACTGATCTCAACAATTACAATTATTGAAATGCTTCTCTAGATCCATATTTGATTGGTGGAATAATCATTCAATTGCTAATCTCCATTCTTAGATCAAATTTCTAAATGCCTTGCCCATCATTTAATAACCCTGCCCCTGACATATGTTCAGTACAAAGATTACAGGTTTTCAAAACGTTCTCCTCTTAGGAAAATACATTTGTAATAATGGACTTGCCAAAGAGGGCCCATAGGGGGTGGAGAGGTTAATTATTAATCACACCAGTCATCAGTATGCCGCCCTTGTTTCCTGCTTTCTCACTTCTGTTTCCGACTCTTTCCACAGGACTATTGAGTAACTCTGCAGCCCAAGGCCCGATGGTGAGCTGGACACCCCAGTTTGTATTCACGCTGAGCAGAGGTCAGTGGTAATCAACCCAAACACTGCCAACCACCATTTTCTGTCTCACCCCGCACACAGCACTCAGCACTCAGCACTCAGCACACAAAACCTCTTTTCTACTTGTAGCTGGCATTGTTGTTGTTGTTGCTGTTGACTGGCACATGTGAACCAGTAAACAGAGATAAAAATTAAAAAAAGAAAAAAAAAAGATGAACATGTTGTCCCCTCATTTAGAGAGGAAGGGCTGCCCTTGGGCTTCTTTAATTGGCTCCCAAAGGAGGCTTTTATTTATGTATTCAGTCGTGCTCAGCTTTGCCCCTTCCTGCTCCAGTGCAGGACACTCAGTCTCCCCGGCAACTAGGGCTCCAATCGGCCAGCCAGCTGCAGATTAGTTCAGCGGTGGGGGGTTTGAGGTGGGTGGGAGGGGATGTGGAAGGGGGCGATGATGGAAAATGGAGAGGGAGGAGAGAGAGAGAGAGAGAGAGAGAGAGGGAAGGGAGAAGGAAGGAGGGGGGTGTCATGAGGGAAGGAGGGGTGGGAAAAGTTTTGAGAGGGGGAGAGAGACAGAGAAGGAGCCGGCGTCATTGAGAGATAGGAGTCCGAATGAGTGAGTGTGTGTGTTTCAGAGCTGAGAGTGGAGGGGAGAAGCTGTTAACATTTTAGCTCCGGAGGCTGGAAGGGAGGAGGGATCTCCCTGTCTTTGTGCTGTTTTCAAACTTTTTGTGCGCTTTGGAGGTGCGCTCTGTGTCTGCATACATGTGTGAGGTACAGGCAGGGGCCATGCAAAGTGAGAGAAGTCGGAGGCAGGGGTAAGGGGTGTACAAACTGTGGAAGAGTGAGAGAGAGAAGGGGGGGGGGGGAGAAAAGGAAAACTACTCTGAAGGAAAGGAACCATGCAAGTGGATGTTGTCTTCTGTGGGGTCAGGTTACGCAAAATGAGAAACTACTCCAAGAGCACTTCATCAGGGCTCACCCAGCTCAGAGAGGTAACGTAAACAGTGTGTGTGTCACAGTGTGTGTATTTGCATGTTGAAAAATCTTCTCCAGCCATGCCAGTAAAGTTGTAGTAAACACTGGGATTTCTTTCTATAGTATACATGTTTGTATGCTTTTTTTTATTATCCAAACTGATTTGCTCGGTCTAATCCATCTTCAAGAATGTACATCTATTTAACCCTTCTCACATATTCCCTGCAGTGTAAATTTACATCCTTGCACCTGCCCTTGAATGTGTCAGCATGCATGTGTGCGTCCATGTACAGAGGAAACAATATAGTTGGTTAAATGCTTGGATGTGGTTTTGTCTGTGTTTATCTGAGCCGTTTTTCATCCTGGACTACTTAGGCTCAAAGCACGCCTGAGTGTTGCTCAAGTGTAGCCAGTCTGAAACTATCTGCACAAAGTCCATTACTGCTGCCCACAAGAGACTCGTCTGTAACTTACTGGAGTATCTAAGCACACGTGAGCACACATACACACACCCGCACACACATACAGAGTCACACAGTTCAATGGCTGTCAGCTCTCATCTGCTTATTAAATGAAAACAAAGTGGAGATGGATGGTTTGGTGGCCATTTGGATAACATTCAGAGTTCACGCTCAAGCCATCACATTCCAAACCGGCTTGTTGAGGGGGAGAGGGAGAAAAGAGGAGAGGATAAGCGAGATGAGCATTCTTCACGGTGAACAAAGGCACCTCTTCATGCGGAGTCCCAGCGCCTGTATTGTTGTGAGTGGGCAGGCAGGGGTGGAGACCTCCCAAGGGAGGACAGAGGAGTTCAGGCGGCTCCTAAAAGCTAGTTTTTCAAAGATTAGGACTAATGACCAATAATACCAGGTGTTAATGAAAGTTTGCAGCTACTGTAGGTTTGCAAGTTTTTACTTTATACCTGCGGTCACACACAGGTACAATAAGTAGACAAATGCGATGCTGGTGAACCACCTTGTGCTTGGTGGCCTTAAAAGTAGTCACAGAAAGATTATGCAACAGCAGTTTCTCCGGATCAGATATACAAACAGGACAACTTGTAAGAGCAGCGACACACACAGCAGCTAAACAGACGCAGGAAACAAGACTTTTTCGACAGGTGACTGAATGAAGCAGAGACCACTTGTTAACAAAGACTCCGACAAATTTCATGAAGCTGAATCTGGTGAATGAGTGTTTGTATTTGACTTACTGTAAGAAGTCGATATGTTTCCAGAGAAATAATAATGATTCATATCATTTGCTGAGACAATATTTAATCTGACCAGTTTCAGTATGAACAAGTTTGTGTATTTTCCTCAGCACAATGCCACATTAAGGTCTACCAAACATCTTGAATGTATTTCTTGGCCCAAAAAACATTTTTTTTGTTTGTTTGGGAATAATTTGAAACTTGCAAGACCAAATCTTTATCCTCTTAATTGCTGTATTATTACCTTTTTGCCATCAACTGACAGTATGTTGAAACAGAGACAACTTTTACGTATCAATTCTTGACCCTTTTCTTTTATGGACGTTTCTCTTGTTTTATTGAACTGGCAAATACACATACAGACCTGACTAGCAACTCAAAAATCAACTATCTACTGTGCAACCAGAAGAAATATGTATGATGTCATGAATTTGCTTTTGGCTGACAATCTATAACTCAAACAAAATATGGCAGATATACGTGGTTTCATCAAAATATCACTCTACAGTGCCGCTTGTTGTCAAAAGCATCCACAGAACCCCTTTAAAGGATAAGATCTATATCCAGATCCAAAACTGTACATTCAGTATCTGCATGGTCATTATCTACTCAAGCCCCATGTCAATGTAAAGTAGCATGACGCTTTTGGAGCTTCACAGCAAAACAGTGTTGCAGCATTCTCTTTAACTAGTGATTGGACAACCAAAAAAAAAAAACATAAAATGTCTCCTGACAGCTTGTCTGGGGTAATCCAAGTCTCTCCTGATTGGAAAGACGTTATTTTCAAACAGGGTGTGCGCTTTAAGCTTAGCAGCTACAGTGAAGAATTTGGCTTTAAAAAAGGTGTAAATAACGTCTTCTGAAATCAATTTGCAATATCAGGGCTACCAGAAACATGGATTATTATTTTATGTTTTGTGTTTTTGTTGTTTTACCTTCTAAAACAAGTCTATAGGTCTGCTTCAGCTGCAATGCTGTCTTGCTGTGAGGCTCCCGAAATACTTTGTCGACTGACTACTAAAATGAAAACCAAAATTGTCATTTTTGGGTGAACTTATCCTTTAAGTTTGATGCACATCCATGTATCTTTGTGTCTCTCTGTGGTGTGACTCATCCATATCACTTCATGTGATAGAAAAGCTCCTCTGTCGCATGTCATACCACAGTGCAACAGGAATGTCCGCTGTGTCCTACAAGCACTGACCCTTAGGAGATGGTTATCAATCAGCCAACGTAATCCACCTCAGCAGCTTCCTCAGACCTTTTTAGTTCAGCCTTCTGGGCAATCATTAAACCACAGAGCAAGATCTATGGAAAATGCAACGATGGGACATACATGTATATTTAATATGCAGCTTCTTTGACTCAGAACAATTTTCTGTACTGGCTCTTAAATCCAGTGTTATTCTCATACGGCATAAATGAACCCCTTCTGCAGGTCAATGGGAGTTTTACCGACTACAAATCAACATTCCTGTGCTCTCCTGTTTCTGTCAGTCCTGAGGTTGTATTTGCTCAACTTGGAAGAGTTGAGAGTTTATTGAATTGAGACTGGCTGACTCTCTGGCATTGCGAAGAGACGGTTTATAGAGTTGGAGATAAAGAGTCAGGGACTGTCTGTCTGCTAGTCAGCAAGGTTGTAATAAGTGGGCTGCAATCTTGTAAAGGGACTCTGCTGTGGAGCCGTTGTGTGTGTGTGTGTGTGTGTGTGTGTGTGTGTGTCTGTTACCAGTGTTACTATCACACACACAGTGGTCTGTCAGATTGGGTCAGTTGTTTACATTCTGTGTCCGAGGCAGAGGCTAACTGTCTGCATGACTGCTGTGCAAAACAATGTGCACTGTGGTGGAAAAAGAGGGCATTTGTGACCTTGTATTCACCACTCAGAATATCCACAGTCTCTCCCTCTCTCTGAGTGATTCATTTCACTCCGACACAAACTCATCCGTTTCTCACTGCCATTTTCTCTAATTGCATATTTTTCTGTTTATTTCTCTCATTTCTGTCTTTCGCACCAAAATATTGACACACTCAGCTCCATGGCGTCCTCACTCACTGCTCGTATTTCTCGTCACTCTCTGTGACTCATGATTTCCAGCGTACAATAACGTCCTGACACATCAAAACATGAGCGACACACGAGGTCTACTCAACGAAAGTTAATGGATTTTTTTTCATACATATGCGTGCTTTGAAAGGGGGAAAAAAGAGAAAATTCCTGAAAACCTGAACGCCAGATGTTTAGTGTCGTGACAAGCCTGTCATCTCTCACAACTGAGTCAGCTTATGACTTTCTCCTTGGAAGCATGCTGAAGTGGTGAAATCGGTCTTGATGATTGGTGTGAGTCACTAGAGTGCAAATTTGTCCAGGAAGACAGTGTTTAACGTCACGTTGACACTATGGGCTCAAATTGGAAGGAAGTTAACTATTAGATACCTGTTAAACACACATATAGACAAGTTTTACACTCACGTTTTACAAACATGCACAGCAGATCTGTGTGCATGTATATATATTAGTGTGCGAGGGCATAATTATGAGTATGAATGTGTAGCAAGTACATACGTTTTCTTCAGTAGAGTCACAATACTGGAATTTCTTCTTCTTTACGTCAATACGTCATCAAAAAGTAAATATTTGATACCATATTCAATACCTTTGCGAAAAACTGACTGTAACAAAAGGCTGTAACATGACAAGAAGAAGTGACTTTTCTTTCCTCGGCTAGTGGAAGTGAACAGTATAATTTTTTTCTCTTCAGGTAAGCATTTCAAAATAACATGCGAGTGGCAACTCACTGTTAGAAAGAAGAGAGACTGAGAAAGCTACTGATGTATCAATACCACAGGAAATGACTATTGAAACAGTTTTAAATATCGAGAATAAGGTTGGGAATCACAGAATTATGTTATAATATGGTTCACAATACATTGCCCCTGATAACGATAGTATCACGATACAGCAATTCTGTGACAATCATTGCAACTTGCAGGAAAATCATCTATTGATACATGATGATATCTGACTCACTGAAAAATACAAAATGTGCCTAAAAGGCATTATGTATGTATTCACTGTATTGCAGTGTCAGTTTCACAGGATTTGACACAAACTGAGAGGAAACAATGTACAACAAGTGCACATAAGTCTCAGCTTTGTGCCTCTTTATCACACATACTGACGACAACCAAAATACTGATATTTGGCGCCAGATAACAAAAATCTAAAGAGGTAGTACCACAATATTTTACAGTATCGATATTTTGTCCTACCTCAAATTCTGAATCAGTATTTCAGTATTTTTGACAACACATCTCTTCATACATGTATTGTATTAACCTTCATGATTTGTCAAAGTTTCACTACAGTTGCGTTTTCCTCAGGGGTGTGTTTGTGTGTTTGGATGCAGTCAGTGACATCTGTCCTCTCTATTGTTTTGCACTCAGAGAAGTGACAGCAGGGCTTTAGGAGGTTACAGCCCGTGAGCCCCTCCTCTTACAGGAACTGGCCTTTGACGGGCACTCTGCAGGGCGGCCTGCAACTTAAAGACCCCACCGGGCCAATCTCCTGCCGTCCCCGAGTTGCTGTTGTTGTTGCCACAGTGACGTGCTCAGGAAGAATGTGTCCTGTGGTGACGGTGAAAGAATATCTCTTGGTTCAAAGATATGGTGTGCGTGGAGGGGGGTATTGTCTGTGATGTTGCTAGATGGCAATGGGTTTGATCAGAAGCAACCCCCTCCTCACACACACACTCAGATGCATGGATAATGCATACCATCCTAGACACCCGTAACGTTGTCCTTGTAAGACTTAAACCAACACACATACATGCGTTCATGCATGGATAATGCATTCCATCACACTGCGCTGGAGACGTTTATCCAGTTGGCAGCTGACCAGGCTTTTTTCATTAGATGCACCCTTAACCCTGACACACACACATATATATGCACGGTCTTTCTCTCAAAGCCGGTCGCTTGCAAGCTGTTGCTCTGTCTGGCGCTTTCGCTCTGCTAACTGTCTTGAGCTGTATTCAAAAAGAAATCAGACTATGGGGTTGAGAGAAACCAGTTGCTGCAACTCCCAATTAGGACATTTAACAAGATATGTCAGGCCAAATCCCCATCCTGCTGTTTTGTTTACAGAGACTGCACTACAGAACATGAATCTCTAGCAGAGTTCAGTCTGGAGAGAGGGGGCAAAGACGGCAGCTCAACTTTGATGGCAGGGGGTTCGATGTGGGCTCAGAGAATCAATCCAGCAAACCGATGCTGGTGACATGCTGATGAACAGCATGTAAAAGCTCAATGTTTCCATCCTGGTTTGGCTTGTTGCAGCTCGTGCCCACTGGCAGTGTGTGGCAGTGGCATTGGCCTGAGCGCACACGCACACACACACACACACACACACTCCAGAACATGCACACAGTCACATGCAGGAAAACAGGCATGGACACAGAAATATAGACCAAAACACATGGATACTTGCACATGAACATGCATTTACCATTTGCTTAACATCCCCTGCTTGAACAAAGAAATGCCGTCTGGAAAGGAATTTGTCCATCTGGGTTTAAAGTGTGACTCTGATGTGGCTGCACGGCTCGTTGATTCGGGCCCGAGTTGCCATGTCATAATGAGTATTCCAAGCAAAATGGGAAAAAGGTTAGAGCACGCTTTGTTAGTTTGGTTATGTGCAGCATGTGTGTGTAATATCTGAGATGGAAAAACTGCAAGAGCAATGACCTTGAAATCGGTCTTCTCTTCTCTTCTCTTCTCTTCTCTTCTCTTCTCTTCTCTTCTCTTCTCTTCTCTGGCTGAGAATGACAAGAATTTTGTTTACCTGTCAATTAAGGGATCTGCTCTATAATGAGAATGAAAACAATGTCTGGGGCTTCATCCAAGTGTAACAACTTAATGAGTAGATACTCCAGACACATGGCAGACACACAGGAGCTTTGATCATACCAAATCATATCTAAACACTGTCTTGTTAGGTTCTAGAGAGGGAAAGTGGTAGTTATATCTTTGTCTGTCTCCAGTCTAATGATGATTACAATGATATCATCCTTTATTGTGCTGCTATATAGTGTCCGTTGGTGTCAATCAGACTTTTTTAGTTCTGTTGAGATGTTTAATTTAGACAGGAATGAGCTAAACTATCAGTTTTTGTAGAAATTATTTTGTCTCCTTGTTACATTGCTCAGCAGTTCTTATAAAACGCTGCTGTAGTTAAGCGATTAGATCAACAGGTTTTTAAAGGTAACTTGTTCCATGCATTTTCATTTTAAGGAAACTGAAACTAAATGTTTGATTAAAAAATAACTTATTTCTTGGTTAACATGGGGTTAAAACACCTCATTACTGTAAAACACTCAGTGCATTTACATGCACAGTTTAGTCAGATTACAGCCATAGTTCGACTATGCTACTCAACCAGACTGCAATTATCCGAGTATACATGCCGGTGAGAAAATCGGATTATTGGCCGGAGCATGTCATACCAGGGTATGCTAGGTGGCGCTGTACCCATTTCAACTAGTGGTAACAGAGACACCTCCGGCTGACCTCATTACATCACCAGCTGCCTCGGCATTCAAGAAAGATGGCGTACGAAGAGCGAGACGAAGCTACATCTTTGTACACTTTGTATATGGTGTACATGATAATTACACAAACTAGGGGCACAATGGCTCTCTTTCTTGTGGTGATTTCGGAGGAAAGACGCCGCCGCCGCCACCGCCCGTCTACTTCCGGCTCACGGCCCCGGGGAAAAATCTCGTGCCTGCGCAGAGTGCAAAATGCACTCCGATCCGCTGGAACGTATACATGCAGGAGTAATGCGACTATCAATCGAATAATCTGGGTGCTTTAATTCGACTATGAGAAATCTGATCCGGTCCAATTTTAGTCAGACTAAGGTTATACATGCATCTTATAGATCTGACCATAGTCAGACTAACACAGTAATTTGGTTTTCTTGAGTGTCATGTAAACGCACTGACTGATTCCAAGCTGGGACACCGTGGTTCCTCAAACTTGCGTGTTGCAGGCATCAAATTCAGAATGAGTCAATATTTACGAAAAATGATCGTTAATCAGTTTGAACATTAAAGGCGAATTCTGGTATTTTTTAACCTAGGTCCGATATTTAGTGTTTAAATCATTCGTACTTATCAAAAGTTATGTAACCAGTCCAGCAGAACGGCTTCAATGGCTGCAGTGTAATCCTGTGGGGCAACTCTGACAATCAAAGTCACAGGCTTGGGTTTTTATTCAGTGTCTGACAACATTGCCAAAACCAATCCAAACTTTTTGTTGAATTAAGAGATCCTTTTTGTGACCAGAAACACAAGTGTTGCTCGTAGAGAAGTCTTGCTCTGAAATCTTGCAAGATGTGAGTTGTTGCAAGAAGATGACAGTGAAATCATGAATCAGAGTTGGAAAAAGGAGTTCATTTAGAGGAACTGCAGACCGGAATTTAATTTGAAAGTCATGGCTGTATATTTTACTGATTTTGACAGATAAGGCAACAACTTCAACAATTCACCTCACAAGGTGTCAGAGCAAGACCTCTCCTCGGAAGTTGTTTGCAAATCAATGCATTCTGTTTACGTTTTGCACAGTGTCCCAACTTTTTTGGAATTAGGTTGTACAACAATAGCAACAGATGTTGAAAAAAGATACATATTAGGAATGCAAATAAGAAACAAACAAATATAATGCTTTTAAATTTGTATTTTAATCACTCACTGTTTCTCAAGCATGTTGCAGTTGCTCTGATTTAATCTTCGCTAACTGCCTAATATTCAGACTACAAAGCATATTTGCCATGTGTTGAGTACAATTTGTTCTGAGGTTCCTTGGGAGATGACGATGAAAACACACACCCTTCAGATCAGTTTGGTTTGGCTTCCTTTGGCGGTGCTAAACACCCGTCTTTGTTTCACTCAGTGTTTTGTCCACTGGCGGTCTTGGCTGAGGCTCACAATTGTCGGTCACGGGGTGTGTGGAGGTCAAAAACGTCGGCTCTGACTCCGACTCTCGAGTTTACACTCCGGAAGAGCACTTTCCCAAGCTCTCGCCTTGCTCGGCTCCCCCGGGGATTGGCGGGTGAATTATAAAAATCTGTTTCTGTGCAGGCATGCAGAGGAGCAGGGGAGCAGGGATGGGACGGGGGAGATGGTGGGAATTCTCAAGCGGAACCCTTAAAATGTGAAGGGGGGATAAAACAGGAAGGAGAAGGAGAGGAGAGGATTTTGGCATCAGAGCTCAGCTCAGAGACTGCGGCTTGGAGGAGAAATTTGATCTGGAGCCCAGAGAATAATGTTAGTGTGCTGAGGAAGCCAGGTTATTGTTGAAAGAATATGTAAGTCCACTCAGGGCTGCACATTCACTGCGGCTGAGCCTGTTTTACAGAGGAAAGGTTTTATCATTAAGTTTCCCACATTGTGTGTCAGCACAATGTAATATCAGATAGCTGTAAATACTGCCCGCTGCAGGGAATCTTTTCTCTCCTTATGAATGATGGTGTATCCAGTGACACGTGTTGATGAGTGTGTAAAATCCAGGCCCTTTGGGTGTTGTTAACAGCATAGACATTCTCTGAGGTGTATGCCACGTCTGCTGTCTGTATTTAAGGGCATGGTGAAACAAAGTACAGCTGCGGTTGCAGACGACAGTAGGTGTGTGTGTTTATCACCTAGCATATTACCTGTGGCTGTTCATGAATGACCTCATCCATTGAAAATCATCACCGCCTGCCAAACAGCGAGGCGCCCTGCCAGGACGAACTCCATGGATTCTTTTGTTTGGAGAGCTTTCCTGTCAATGGCCTTACTTACTCTGTCAGTGATGATTTATGCTGGCTGCAGCCACAGGTCTCCAACCACAGGTGCATCTACACCATAACATCTTGTGTCTTAGGGCCGGATGAGGCCATGATTTGGGGTAATTTGTACTTGGAAGGAAAGTAGCTGAAAACAGAAATATTTAAAGGGACAGCAGACTTGTGAGATTCTTAATATTGCCACACATGAATAGATGGAAATATATCTTTGACTCAGAGTCTCCAACTAGTTGCTATGAGGATGTGCTAAGCCACAACAGTGATTTGAGCTAAGGTCACCATGCTAACATGCTCACAATGACAAAGAGGATGCTTTTGTTTGATTGACATACTATTTCTATATTCAACATTAAACTTAGTTTAGTGTGTAGGCATGTTGACAATTTCAGCTAAGCGCTAAATCTGAGGGATCACAAAAGTAATTATAACTGATCCCAAAAGAAACATGAATGTCTGTGCCAGATTTCATGGTGGATAAATTAAACTCAAAACCACAGGAAATGGCAGGGCTCACCAAAGTCATTAGAATAAACTATCTGGGAGCAATAGAGATAGAATATTTGGTGCCAATCCATTAAGTAGATGTTGATATTTTTATATTGATGTTTACGCTGAGATGGAAACACCTTTACCTAATCTATGTAACGTAGGTCAGTGAACGTTTGCAAATTACATGTTTATGTGACGTGAGTAACATCACTTTACATCACATAATTTTTTTTTTAACCCTAGGATGTTTTACTTACCCCAACCACGTAGCTGTTCTTTCTGAACGCTAACCAAATCGTGACAGCTTGACAGCTTTAATGACATAAAAATCATAATTTGTCTGTACAAACTGTGTATCAGCACCCTTCATTTTTGAAAGATTTTGTATATTACGTATTGTTGCTGACTTGACTGAGGAGCCTTTATTTTAAAAGTCCAGCCAGAATTTGCAAATGACATATTAGTGCTAACATGACAGCGGAGGCTTACACGTGCAAAGCAGATGCTAGAAGGGTGGGTAAAGCGTCATAATTTGAAGGTTATGGCCATTGATGAAGCTGGGAGTAAAAGCATTCATTTGAAATATTCTACAAAGACATTTGGTGTCACTAAATCTTACCATTTGGGCTGAAGTACCAAATGTGGATTCTTAGATCTCACAGAAGCAGTGTTTGGTGCGATTTGTAGGTCCAAATGAGAGATGTTTAAAACAGGTTGGCATGAGCACTGGTCTGTGGAGCCAGCAGAGCAATTGGGAGCAGACTAGGGATGAGTCAGGAGCTCTGCTGACGGGAGCTTTCTGTCTGTTAAGAGGAGGGGCTGACATGGCTGTGGGAGGGAAGCGAAGGACAGATGCTCCGACTCTGAAAGGAGACGTAACATGACACCCCCTCCTAGATGGGGGGATAGAGAGAGATTTGTTTGCTCTGCCTCCAAGACGGATTCATCCTCCTCCTCTAGGTCTTTTCCTCTCCTCATTGGTATGATCTTGTCTTCTTCTGTGGGAGAGAGAGGCTTCCCTTCTCTTCATTGAGCTAGTTAAGGCCTCTTTGTATTTGTTGGCATTAGGTTGAATGCCACTGTTGAGATGGAAGAACTCATTTGTTTTCCAATTTTCCACCAGGTCAGTCCAGGTTTAAAAAACAAAACAAAAGCTACACTTCTTCAAATCTTTTTCAATTATCTACTTGATTTTTTACTTTTTATCAGAACAGCAGTGTCAAAGGCCCCCTCTCCAAACTTCTATTTCTAGAGAGGGCTTATCTTTGAAGACTTTAGTGCGTCGTTAGCATGCAAGCAGCACCGTTTGCAGTCAGGGGAATGTGGAATGGAAGCCACAAACTCCAAAGGGAAAGCCTGCAGTTCAACTGTTACGGGATGGTCATTTGTAAACTCTGACAGGTGGAGCGAGCAAGAGAAGGACTTTAAGGAAGGATTTTGCTGAGTTTGTCTGCAGCTTTCCTTCCCTTTTCTGCCATTCTGACCTTGCGGTAGTCAGAGCTTTCCCATTTATCAACAATGAACTCAAGCTCTTGCTGTACGGGGGGAGAATTCTGCAATTCTGCAAAAAATCCTGGTGACTTCATTTCAGGAAGACACGAGAGGTCGGTCTTGCACCAACTTCCTGCAGGTCACATCACACTTCCTGTCTGTTTGTGGGCACAAACAAGAACATAACTATTCATTACATGCATAAGAGGCCTCGTAATGGTGTCACAGTCTGTCCCTTGGTTGTGCCTGTGCACCATAATTACATCTATATTGGCTTTCTCTGTGGTCCCGATTATAATTAAGGTTTGTTTATACATTTTCTGAGGTAATATTTTGGCCCATTCTTCTCCAGCTCTCAGCGGGATTGACTATAGGCACTCAAGCCGTCAGGAGTCTCCTCTATAAACAACAACCACAAAAACAAGAAATGCTACATGTGTGGAGTTGAAAATACAACAATGGAAACTTGTGTTATATTTTTAGAGTGCATTGATAAGCAAAAAAGCATGCAGGGACAAATTAATTGTTTGTGGTATCCCCCGTCAGTTCCTGTCTGGTTCTGCGGCTAACCCAGTTTCAATACTGTCTCACGTCCATCCTCTCCTAACAATGGAGGGAGCAGGGGGGAGGTGGAAGGGCAAGAGGACACAGCACAGCAGGGCTGGAGGGCAATCAATGGGTCTGTAGGACAGGACACTGGGCTGCTGGATGACTTGAACAAGCGCTGTATGTGCATGTACAAGCCATCCAACCCCTCAAGGCTGATAGGCATCTTTACTCATCATACCACACAGATCCCTGTGGTCTGTGGTTGTATATAGAACGGAAAGATAAGGAAAGGCAGCTGATGGAAAAGTAATGCGTGTGATAGAATTAGACAGCAGAGAGATAAAGAGATGAAGATGAGAGAGAAGTAAACACACCATGCGGCAAAAAATGGATTCGATATCTGGGTCGGCTTTTTTGGCTTGTAGCGTACTCTCTGGCTGTCAGTCGCAATGCATGGGCAGATACAAACAGAGATACAGGCATGGAGTTGGCCTGTTTGGCTCATGTCCAAGGCCCTGCTATGAAATCAGCTTGGGAAAGCAGCAGGGGCCCTGAACAGGACACAGAGACTGAAACAGAGAGAGAAAAAGAGAGAGGGAGACTGCCGAGCCCAGATAAAATTCCATTGTTTATTTGCCCGACCCTCTCCTTCCCTCCCATCTGTCCTTCACCATCAGCCCTTCCTTTTCTACTTCTTCAGGAACCAGGCAAAACCCTGTCAAAGCCTTGCAGGTCAAGGCAGCATGTCAGTCAAAACCCCTATATGGCTCAAACCAAGCACTTCATGTCAGATCTGTCAGATCTGGCAACCCTGCAGTGCTTGAAACAACTTGACTGAACATGAATTATCTGCAGAAGCAGGTAAGACTTTGTATGGTTTGGTATGAAAGAGAACGAGAGGTTAAGGACTAAAAAAATCAGTCCCCCTCCATCCTTTCCTCCTATTCTTCTCTCCCTCCTCCATCTTACTTTTGTCCCTGCAAACTCTAAGACTGAGTGGGAATGAAAGGGAGAACTAAAAGAGTGCAGGACAGGGAGTAAAAAGCAGCCAAGTTTGCCAGAAAGAGCTGGCTAAATGTGCAGTGGTGCGTTAAATTGATTGCAGGCGAGGCTTTGGCACACGCTGCCATGAGCCACATCTTGCAGGGGATAGGGTCCTCGACTCAGTGTGGGTGCAGAAAAAAACGAGAAAACAAATCGTTTTTTTTCATTACAGTATATAAGTCCCATTTTGAGCTATCGTGTTCTCTCCCTCGCCCAGTTTTATGTAAAACCTCACTCATAAGGATGACAAGTGGTTCATACGCACTGCCTCTTTTTGGTTGCTTGCTTTGTGTGACTCCATGTCCTGATAACCGTTAAATGCAGCGTGGGCCTTAAGCGACTGTGCCCTTTTTAGGTGTTTCGAAATGACAGAGAGAAAAAGAGCAGTTTGGGGAAGAACGAGCGAGGGGATGATGATGTCATGGTGTTAGCTGTTTCTGTGGGGCTGGATAGAGGGATGGAGGGACAGAGGGATGGAGGAGAGGATGAAATCTTTATGAGAAGCAGCTGCTGGGGAGAGGCGGGCCTCCAGAGCATGAAGCAGCAGCAGCCAGCCAACAGATCACTGACATCAAGTCAGAGGCCCGATAAAGTAACCTTTCGAAAAAAAAACTGACGGCGCCACCTGCATACAAGCGTTGTGGATTTGATTCAATTTCAGCAGCAAAACATTGCCCGATTATCACAAAGTTAATGCCCAGAGATATTTGAGGCTCGACAAGCACAAAAACTCAACAACAAAGCTACAAAACCAAGATGGCTGACTGACAGTGATAGTATCACTTTCTGAGTTGATAATGTCTTACACTTGCAATGCACCGTTAAGAGTGTTATAAACGATCTCACAGTTTGAGGACCAGCTCAGCGTGGAAAATGATGTGCGCGAGTGTGTCATCACATTTCCACTTGGCTGATTCTTCGACCTACCACAGCGAATAAAAAAAAAAACAGTTCAGGATGAATCAAGGAAGAGTCCAAGTCCTTTTATGAAATGAATGTGCGGGCCGCTGAGTAATCTGTGTGCTGACTAACATATTGAACACCAGTGTGCCACGTATTTGTGAATCAGAGATTGATTTACAAATTTGTAGCCAGACCAACGTTCACACAGGGTGCCACATGTGTAGAGTTTTTGTCATTGTAGGTTACTACATTGTGGAGAAGGGTCCAACTGTAGACCTGACCTAACCTCTGAGCACCCAGGGCTCTGAGCCAATGAGAAAAGTATAGGGTCCTTCGATGAGAGGTCTGACAGTCACACTAATCATCCCGACCTAAATGTTCTTTACACAGCTTTACCTTCTCTTTGGATGGGTACAAACGAGCACAGCACTATGAATGCCTTCCAGGAGAGATTGTCTGAAAATGTGCCCCACTATCGGCATGCTTAAGCTATTATCACGTCTCACCGCTCCCTATGGCGGCTTTTCATTCTGCCTCCAATTGTGGCAGTTTCAAACAGTTATTCATAATCCTAACCCTTACAAAGTAGTCTCTTTTTTCAGTTTGTATGTGCCCTGTAGTCTATAGCCTGACATACAATAGCCAATTCATTTCTCCCATCGCTAAAACACAAAGTTGTCTTTTGGCACAAGCTCCTCATCTTCGATGTTGCTATAGAAGAGCCATGTGAAGTGATCTAGTTGGCTTCATAAGTGCGCAGTTTTGTTCACACTGTGCAGATCTGGTTATAAAAGATGCCATGTAAAGTTTGGAAACAGAAATAAGAGGACATTAAATACCGCCATTGCCATGATTGACTAGCAAAGTAGATAGTGGACACTTCCGAGATTGATCACAACTTTGACTAAAATCGTCAAATCACTCATCACTTACCCCAGCCCATTCGCTGACAAAGTACAGCAAGGGCTAAAGGGTCCAAAAATGCTCCAGTGCCAATCTCAAGTCAAAAGTTTGCCTCACTTGTAGTAAAAATACCAAGGTTGTCTCTCATGACTATCATACTTCAGTCATTAAGTTGAAACAAACAACAACATCCCTGTCTCAGTTGTATATGTGAGTGCATGTTTATAAGAATCTGTCCAAGGCCTGATACCCAGTGTCCATCCGCTGATAAAAATCTCCTGCTGGGTTTGTTATGCAACTGATGCTCGGCTCTGATGCCCTGCCTCTGACCCGACTGCTGTTATCTCTGTTTAGTAAAGGCTCTAAGACATTTAGGATTGTCTTCTGTTCACCAAGCACTGACCATTTTTCATCTGAGGCCAGGACTGAGGGTTTTCCCTGATAAAAAATATATGCGTGTAGTTTTTTATCTTAAGGTCATTAGGTAAATAATCTAAAACCTGGACTTCACAAAATTAAGAATATAAATATTTCTTTGATTATCAAACAGAAATGCTATGATTTATTATGATTGGAACACACTTTCTGCTGCCATCTTCTCCACCCAGCACTTATCCACCCATCTGCTGATGAACAATACCACTTCCTCTGCTGCAGTGTCCACTGCCTGTCACACCTCACAGGGCTGAAGGGGGCGGGGCAGGTGGAGGTCTTTCGGGTTGCAGTTTCCCGTGATGTTTTTATTGGCCTCAGCAGATGGCTTCCCTCAGCCTCTGCATTGTTATGGTGGCCATCTTGCATCTCGGGATCAGGGTTAACAATAGTTGCCAGTAGCAGTGGGAGACAAAAGCCTTCGCAGCTCCAGAAAAGGGTTTCCTCAGTAACAGAACGTTGTAAAACTGGCAATGCTGTCAAATTTACTGCTTTTACAAGATGCGAAGGGAACTACTGCTTGTCAGGTTCAGGCGGGAAGGACCAACTTGGTATGAGTCAAGTTTGAGAAATTTTTCGAGTCCAGCAAGTCAGAATTGTGTGAAAATACCAAATTACCATTTAAGGCATTAGAATCTCCACTGAACAGCACTTTCTGTCTTGGCCTTGGGGCTCCAAATAATGAAGTGGGACAGCCTAAAAGCCTACACTGTTTTCACAGTGCAACAGTATACTTGTATTATTCTTTGCAATATCCACTTTCCTCTTTAGTTTTGACAACCCTTGTCTCCCCAACCCCCCTCTCCTCTCCGATTTTCTCGCTCTTCATATCTCCCATCTTTCCTCTCCCCCTGTGATATGTAACACCCTCCTCAACCCAGTAAAAAGTTATACTGTAAAACTAGAAGGCTCTATACATTCTTTATAGTCCCCCCTGCCCTCCCCCTTACCCCCCTTTCCATGCAGGATTTCTGTTCTTCATTTCTGTGTTGGGTTTTAGTAAGGAGAAAAGAATCAGGAGAGGGAGGAAGGGAAAAAAAATCGGTTGATGTTTCCCCTCAAACATGTGACCTCTGCTCAGCTCACAGCTGAAAATAATTTGGGCCTACAGGCCGGTGGATGGCTGACGCAAACCCTCCTCCTCCTCCTTCTCCTCTCTCTGGGGGGCTAGGACTTGGGCCAATGGGGGGGCTAAAGACAAAGCAATGGAAGGCTGTAAGTTGAGCTGCGAGCAAAACTGGAAGCTAAAAGATGACATATCGTACTTTTAGTCTTCTTCTACTGAGACTAGACCACAACTTTTTACGCAGTGTCCATTTGTTCTTTCATTCTGGAAGAAGAAAAAGTACAAGCCTAGAATCATTCCAAAACACTCGACCCCGGGGGACAATTATGTTGTTAGCTCAGGGAAGAGTTCAGCTATTTGGCTGCAATTTTACCAAAATTGTGGCTTTTTTTCTGACTTGCATCACTGCCAGTTAGGACAACGATTTCTGGAATTCGGCTGAATTGGGCTCACATTCCCGACATAGTAACAGGACGAGGGAGAGAGGTGTCAGGGTTTAGCTAATGCGGGTTTATTGGGAGAGAATTGGAGGGGGGTTTGGGCCAGGCAGTTCTCAGGAAATGTTTAACGGCCTACGGATACCCTAAAGTATCCCGGCACATCTGGTTGAAGTCACACTTGCACATACATCCATAAGCAAAAACAAAATGTGTGCACAGTGCTTGTCTTGAAAATACTCCAGAAATCTGTTCTGGCAAGTGCAGAAAGACGAGACACTGAGTGATAACTGAAAAACTTTAAACTGAGTGCCCTTCTCTGGCTTCCAGCTGCCACTGATGTTTTCCTAAGTGAATTTAATCATATTAGAATGTGCAGTTCGTCGTATATTCCGCAAGTTTTCCATAATGCCACATGGCTGCTGGAACCCGGTGTGTGTTTATGCCTGTTGGCTTAGCATTGTTAGAGCTTAGTTTTTAGCTGTATCCTCCAATTACAAATCAAGCAGGGTTTGCCAGTTTTGGGGGGATGCCATGCGACCTGTGAGGTCTGCTTCTCGGCAGCTTGGTTCAGAAATGAGTTCCACTAGCCGCAGGAATGAGAGGTTTGAGTTATTTGGTAGTTTACATTCACACAGTAGAGTTTGAAAATGTACCCTATGGGAGTCCTGGGGAAGCAGCTCTTCTTTTGACCCAACTCTCATTTGTCAGTCTTAGTTTTATGTATCATCTTAACGCGAGCTGCAATATTTTCAACCGTCTACATTTATGCAGTGTAACAGTTTGACTTGTGTGTGTTTTTAAGTCTGCTTTTGCATTTTTACATGCGACTTTCACCGTCTCCACGATGCACTAACCCCATTATCCAAATCCATTCTACAAACTGACTGTGTTCCTCTCTGTGTGGCTGTATAGGATGCCAGCTGCTAGCACCATGACTGGTGGGAGGGCCCTGCTGCTCTGTACAAACACTGACAACTGTATCTACCAATCAGTCAACGGGTAGGTACCTCACAATCTGATCAAAAATTCAAATTCTGTGTAAAAAGTGTAGTTATAATAGTTTTGTAACATCTCAGAAGCTTATTTTTGAACGAGTTATAGTCAGAGCCTTCTTGAGCAAGGTTTCTATAACCTGCATTTAGTGTGTAGCTTTTTTTAAAACATCAGTCTGTCATTGGCACATTGTCATCTTCCAATGAAAAGTCAGACAACGGTTCAGACTGTAAATCACCTGTTCCTCAAAACCACTGGCTAGCTGGTTTTGCCAGTGTAACTCTTTTTCACAGTGAGATTCCCCATGCTGCTGCTTTCTGTTGCACAGTTTTGTCGTTGTGCCCTGCCAGAAAGCTACCCAGCAATATTGTTTAAAATCAGATCAGATAGTGCTGTACAGAGGCCAACAGGAGCTGCATATCTTCTTGGTAATGGTCTGTTTGTAGTGAAATGGGGACTGTTGAAAGTAACTGTACTAATAGTTTCATATCTAGACCAGATGCCCTACTTGTTGTTTGAGCATTGGCGAACTTTGGATGAAATTGTTAGCAGAAATGATCAAAAATAGTGTTAAAACATTGGTTCACTGAAAAGAAGTAGAAAAGCTCTCTAATTTTAGGAGAGAAGTAAACTAAGACTCAGAGAGCACAATGCAGTAAGAAAAATAAACCGACCACTAAAGTTAAACACTCTTTTTGGCATGTTTGGAGCAGCGCTGAGCATTGTATAACTTTTTTCCTTGATTTTTTTCTATTTTGGGTCAACTTAGCACATACATAACATCTTGCTCATAAATGCAAAGATAAAGCACAGGTCCGCTACATCACAATGAGTACTACTCAGCCTGTGAAAATGGTGTTTCACTGTCTTCTGTGGTTCTATAAGAGAGATTTCCAAAGTTGAAAACAATAACCTCAAAGGTACTTATTGTAAGAAAAGTAGATTTTTGAGTCTCATTCCCAACTCGTCAAATAGTGATGCTTAGGGATGATGACCGACCCGACCTACTGTCCCAAAGCGCCTATATTTGATGTGTCAGGAATGAGACTGACAATGTCTAGACTCAAACAAAACTAACTCCTCTCCTTCATTGTGACCCTCTAGGAAGTGTGTTTTTTATCTATTACTGTGCTTGGGACATTTTTGAGCATCAGCAATTCTGTAGAAGAGAAGTTAATTGTTAAGTCTCATTCCCAGGCGTAAAATACCAACCCTTTTGATTGGCTCGCCATTGCTTACTGCACCTTTAAATGTTATGTTTACGAAAGGCAACTGACCAATCCTGCATTGTACATCTTTATATCTATCTCTTGTGAATCCAAGAATACTAAATTGCTACAGAACATGGCAGAACTTGCTGAGTGACATTTGACCTACCAGGTTATCCAAAAACACACTTTGTCAGACATGAAGGTGAAACCATAACATAACCCTCCTTTTCAACTTGTTGTACCTCTACACATTCCTCTAAACATGTTGTCATTTTCCCATTACCATCACAAAGTTCTGTATCCAAGCTTGAAACACCCCTTTCCATTAGGGTCAGCTGTATAACAATAGCAGGACCAGAGAAGCAGAGCAGGGCAGAGTTGGCCATCTGGCATCTGGATACTGTTACTGCCCCCCCGCTGCCACTGTCTGATGCCTCTGTGACCATTCTCTGTGGCCCCTTCTGTCATCTTTGCAATATTCATTAGTTCTATTTAGATTATAATGAAGGGGATTTTGGTTTGTGCCAATAAGAGGGATTGTCTAGTAGAAGACTTAATTGTCTGTTGTTTTGAGTTTGGTTCGGCATATTGCTCAAAAGCTCAGTGCATTTCTCTGAGAGAAAATTGGCAAAACTTGATATCTTTAAAGCAAGTAAGGTTTATTTCTGTTGTATTCCTTCTTGCCCCTTTCCAACCCTTTTTCCTCTCTGCTGATCCTGTGTTAGCTCAGCTGGTCAGTGATGCTATTGTGCCCTTGTACCCCTTTCTCTCCTTCCGCCCTCATTGACCCTCATCTCCACACGCCACCCATCCTTGGCTGCCGTTGATAGACCAGCTTTTCATGATTTTTATATCCATCTTTCTTTCTCTCTCAATCATAAACAAGTGTTGTTTTTATTAGACTGGGGGGCACACACAATTAATTTCCTTCTCCATCTGCTCCACTTTTTCATAGCTCCTTCACTCGACCCCCCTGTCTACTCCTGTTCTCCCTTACTTGGCTTTTCTCTTTGACCTAGTTTTTCCCCTCTGTTGCTTCATGCTTAATAGAAACTGCTGTTTCAACGGAGGGATACTAAAAGAGACAGAAAGGGGGAAGGGAGGAAGCCCAAACTAATAAAACCCCAAGCAATTTGGAAGATAATTATTTGGTTTCCTCATTGGTCATAGTTACAACATCACGTTTTTCTTTTTGCATTAGAGGTCTTGGAGGAAACTTGAATCAGTAATTTCCCCCAGAGATTTCCTCTGGATTGCATGACTGTTGGTTTTCACATCCAGTGTCACTAGAAGTCACACAGCAAGGCCACGTTTCCTCTGTTTGTTGGAAATTCAATCATTTGATGAATGGTCCTTGGGCCAAAACGGAGATTTGAGGGTCAGGAGTAGAAAAGAAAAGATGCACGTCTACACTTCGGCCTCTCCCCTCGTCTGTGTATACTTTCATCTTCTCTCCAGAAATAGCTGTGTGTGTAGCTTGTAAACTTTGACCCTCGCAGGGAGTTCAAATAGTCATGACCCAGTAATCTTCTAGGAGTGACTCACAGCTGAAACAGAGGCACCAAACAGACGTCTGAGCTCTTTTAATAAGAATTCTTGTTTACCCCATAAAACAAAGATCCATTGGGATGTAATTGTAAGTGCTCACATTGTGTGGCCAATTTTAAGAGCTATGTGGAGCCCAGTACTTTGCAATGTACACTGGAGGCAGCAACTGCTGTTTTTTACAAAAATAATTGCTCTATAAATTATTAGAGTTGACAATGGTGCAATGTAGTTTCTCCATCTGTTTATCTGGTTTAAATTAAGTGCACATCAGCTGGAGCAGTGGCTCGGTGGTTAGCTCTGTCCCCACACCAAGAGAAGACTCTTCGCCTGCTTTGTTTGTTTGGGTTCATGTTTGTTCCCTCCCCACAGCCCATCTTGTGACTGAAAAATGACCTTCCAGTTTGTTAATCATGAAATTTGTCTCAAGAAAAATTTAATACTTTATTTTTAGATGATGAAATCATATATTTTCTTACCAATTCTAAATAATAATGTCAATGTAACTTTGCTTGGTCCGTTTAACATGAGTTCCTTAACTGATTTAAAACAGAACTCATGTATATCCTGAAGTTTCATTTATATATCAATTTTTATGTCAGAAGCATTTTCAGAAAGACCTGATTTGTAAGTTAATTTCAAGAAATCAAACAAGTAACATTTTAAGTAATTTTTTTTTAAAGGCTTATTGTGAGATTTTAGATGGTTTTGTATCTTCAGTGTGTTTAGTTTAAATCTAATCTATTTATATGGATACAATACAACATGTTTGAATGCTCTTCCTCCTTTTTCAGTTGCCTATGTATTAAAATTTAAGTAGTTCCTTGTAAACCCATGTGAACTTGGAACCTTTGGGTGTATAACAAAAAGTTTTTTCATTCATTCATTTGTAAAGTTGCCACTGCACTCTAACTAAGTTGTGTGTTATCTGTACTGCCAGACAGCGGATTGAGTAAACTTATAAAAAGATATATTCTTGATTTTTGAGCCTCAGGCAACTATGTTCATTTTTCTCTGTTTTGATCTTTTCTAGGCTGCAGTGCTGTGGCTTGAAGGTCGGGGAGGCTCCATCGTCTGGGGTGCCCCAGCGCCAAGAGGTCTGCGGGTCACCAGGGGACAGAGACAAGAAGGACAACGTTGTGCCCACCAAGTGTCCCCTCTCCCCCCTACTTAGCCTGGGTGACAGTCCGGGTTCTCCTGACACCATGCTAGCTCACAGGAGAGCCTCCACCAACGCTGACCCACGGACTCCCAACATGGAGAATGGGCTGTGCGGCAAGGTGAACCACAACAAGAGCCCAGCGGGACCCAAGAGTGCCAGCATTCGTGATAAGATCTCACACTGGGAAGGTAAAAAGGAGTCTGCCCCACCAACTTCTACAGGGACATGTCCACTGAGCGCGACACAGAAGGAAGTTGAGACAGTGAGGAAAAAGGAATCCACAGCTTCAGAGGTCCAAAGGACAGATAGCAAGAGGTTTGTCAGCTGGGACAGACAAGACTCAGGGAAAGAGAATTTTGGAAAGCTGGGGGATTCGAGACCTAAATCTCCTGAGGGCTCAACAAACAAGGACAAAGAGGTGATCCTAGAGAAAGGATTTCGGGCTTCCAAGCCAACGGAACAACCCCAAGACAAGAAAAGTGTTTTAACTCATGTTAAGAAACTGGAGAAGGCAACAAAGGAGGTTCCTGACAGACCTTCGTTGGCTTTTCCAGGGAATTACTTCTGCCCTCCTTCAAAGGAGGATCTGGAGGAATCAGAAAAGAAGGGCCACGAGCCCATTTTTGGGACTTTTGATGTGACGCGGCCTGGTGGGTCACGAAGGAGAAGGGAAGGGGATCCAGAGAACGTATACAGTGAGCCAGGTGCTCCGTCTATAAACCCTCTACCTAAACCTCAGAGAACCTTCCAGCACCACACGCCCCCCACCACGCCAGCTTTAGGGCCCGGCTCAGGGAAGGGAAGGAGGAACTTGCCCCCTTTACCTTCCATTCCTCCTCCTCCTTTACCTACATGCCCACCACCTGGGGTTTGCAGGAGACCCTGGGCTGACAAACCGCGTGACAGCAGTAACAGGTAAGAGATTAAGAATATAAAATGAATATGTGCAGCCAAGATTAGTTTACAATAATTACTTTAAGGTACCTATGCTTAAATGAAAGTTTATGAGCAAGCTGAACCAAATTTCATAGCAATAAATCCAACATTTGTTGTGTACCAATGGTGGACCAACCAACCAACCAACCAACAGACAGACATTTAGATATGAGATATGAGCCATAGTGTCTTGTCGAAAGTCCTAAAGCTGACTTGAATTAAGCAGTGATGTCTCTGTGTATCCTTTAACCCCTTACCCCCTACCTGCAACTAAACACTGAGGCAAACAGCTTTTCCCACATCTGCTGTGAATCAAAACCACCAGTGACATCATCCTGTTTCTAAATATCTCAAAGAATGAGCTCACTGGTTGGATCTGAGGAATGTACACATCAACTCGACTCATTCCTCTTTCCAAAACTTTACTGGCAGTGGAGAACAACATCCAGAGTGGTGTGAGTCATGTAAAAGACGTCCTTTGCTTTTTTTCAAGAGTTTCAGCCTTGACAGAAAAAAAGATTGTGCAAGGCCTCTGCCTATCACAAATCAGTCGTCACGCATTTATTTAAGAATTAAGAATTTTCTTAATGTAGAAATGTGCCTACTTGTCAAGTCTAAAGTTTTGCTCCAGCGTATGACTAACTTATTCTGGCAAGAGCAATTATCATGTACAATTTTTCAAGAGGTCTTCTGAGGGGCGCTCATATTCAGATGGTTACAATCAAACAAACAAAGCTCTGCAGGGAAACCTAAAAATGTGAACTCTGCAGTATTGGAGTATGTCTATTGTTCGTTCTCTCCAGTGGTCTGAATTCTTGTTTGGAGCTTGGCTTGGATCTGTTACATTCCATACCATATGTGGAGGCCTCACTCTGCTCAAGTGTGCTGTGTCAAGCCCTTTGTTTGGCCAGGCTGTCTTTCAGTGAGTGTCCGCTGCAGTGTGCATTTTTGTGCGTGGGCAATTGGGCCAAGATTCTAGTTTAGTGGATGATCAAATTAGATCATTAAATGGCATGCAGCAAGTCTGTAATAAACCCTACTTTTGTAAAGCGTACTACATCCAGTTTTTGTTAAAACTCTGCCAGAAAAGTGTTTATTTAACTCCATCGTCATTTATGTTTCTTAACTGTACATACACATCAGGGACCTTGCAAAATAGTTGACATCATCATGGTGCCAGATTTAGCCAAACGGCTAGTTTTCATGTGCAGTTCCTAGAAAACTTAATATCATCACTTTCCAGTCAAACCATTTATCTCCAAAATGTCAACCTTTCATGAGTTAAGAAAAAGAACCATGTTGTCAGCTTGGTGGCAATGCATTTTTCAGATGATTCAATGGCTTTGTAAATGATTTGTTTGGCTTAAGAAATAGGAGAATTGTCTCAACTCATAAAGGAGTGCTCCCTCCTTCAGTTTTATCAAAAAAATTCCAAAAACAACAAGTTTGGAGATAAGCGGTATTGACTGGACAGCAACGATATTCTAGTCAAATACAAGCTGACAAAATAAGACAAGGACAGACAGCAAACTCTGACTCTACCAACATTACTTGGTAAAATCTCAAACTCTAACATGAATGACGGACGCAATATCCCGTTCACAGCTCATGATTAATCCTCTATGTTTGACATAAATCCAGTGGGTATAGGAGCTCATGTAGCCTAACAAATTCATACAACATGTAGTTGTTTTTGCAATTTATTCATCTGCAATAACAAAGGTTCTGTCATGAAGGTAAACAGAAATTGAGGGTACCTGACAGGAAGCCTTTTGGCTGCTAACAATCAGACAGTGAACTTATCTTAAAAATGTTTTAGCAGCTGTCTCAGTGAAAACAAGAAAACATGTTACACCTGCACACTGACACAACACAGCCGCTTTGACACAGAAAAGTGGCTGCACACTGCCTGCAAAGAAGTTGGAGAGAAGCGAGACAGTGCAGTTGGATCGGGGATTTTCTCTTTGTTTCTGAGGAACAGAGAAATACAGGGAAATTCTTACAGCAACGGATTACTTATTTGAAAACAGAAGTAAAGAAAGGATCCCTTAAGTTGCACTGATTGCAATGGATGTAGTAATCTGCTCCTAATAAAGGCACAACTTAGTATAAGTGTATGTATATGCATACATGCTGGGACACATGCACCCACGGATGCTTCCGTGCGCTTCATTCAGCCGGTCTTTAATCTAAGGCAGTGATGAAACACAGATGTGATCGTTCAGATGTGGCAACCAGCAAACGGCAACATCAGTTTTCCTGCATATCAAACATTTTTTAACTGCACTGACATGAACGCAGAGGTATCAGGCAAAAGTCCTTCCTTCCTCTTCTTTTGTATTTGGCGTGCAACTCTCCTAAATCTTTGTAATCCTCTATCCACCAGGAAGTCCTATGAATTTGAGGATCTGCTCCAGTCGTCTTCAGACAGCTGCAGGGTGGACTGGTACGCTCAGTCCAGACTGGGCCTAACACGCACTTTATCGGAAGAGAATGTCTACGAGGACATAATAGGTAAACACGACAACATTGATTCTCAAATAAGGTTGGGATGCTGTGTAAAGCAAAAAACAGAAGACAATGTATTTGATTAGATTTTTGTAAATATACACTTATTTTAAATTGGGTGCCATGTCTCTAACAAGTTGGGACAGTGGCAGCGAAAGAATGTCTTGGAACTGTCAAAAACACCTGTTTAAATCATTCCTCAAGTAAACAGCTCAGTTGGTAACAGGTTAAAGTATCATGATATGGGTATGAAACCCTTGAAAGCTCAGTTCCTCACAAGCAGGGATGGAGCGGAGTTCACCACTTTGTGAAACACGTTATTGTCTAAAGAATATAACTCCATGGGCTCGGGAAGACCTTATAAAACCGTTGTTCATTGGCGACTTATTACAATGTGATGTCCCAACCTTTTAGGAATTGGGGTTGTACCAATCACACTTTTACTTTTCCATACCCCGACGGGATCTTCCACAAACGGCTGCATCTATCAAAAAATCAAGCCTCTGACATGTGATTTTAAAGTGTTTGTTGAACAGTTCTGCTCTTTTTAGGCTATGAATTGTTGCCTAGGACTTGATTTGTATTCTAAAAATACAAAAAAAAAACTTTGTTAAATACTGTACTGTAGTAAGGTTGGTCTATTTTCTCTACCCTTCATATGCTGCATGACCTTTTAGTTTCATTTCTCATATCGGTGTGATTCATAGAGTTCAGTCACAGAGGTGACGAGGAGGCCAAGCTGTCTTTACTCTGCTCTGTTTTTTCTGCTCCAGTTTTAATTTAAAGCCACACTGCTTCACTTTTATTAAAAATCATGTGTAGAAACCTGACCTGCGTTCCTGCCTTATTGTCTGTGTTATGCCAACCCCACCTAGAGCCTGTTTAATTTCATAACATGTACAATAGTGGCGTTGTGTGAGGTTGTGCTGCAGCTGAGGTTGGCTACTGTGCAGCAGGGGGCATATGAATGGCTTAGAGCCATGGACCATTACTGGCAATCACTTCATTTTGTTTTTGGTTTTCCTTCCAGGGGCTGGTGTGTAATGAGTGCTGCTTGCTCACAACAATCAAATTAAGTTTAATTATAATTGACTGATGCCGCAGCTTATTTTGTATTACTTTGTAGTTTCCTCCTTTTAGACAGTAGTATTGTTCTTTAAAACGCTCAGACATTGTTCACCAAGCACTCGGCAGTGTCCCATGGGTGAAATAAATCTGACACACTCACTATAGCTGTTGACTCAAGAAGCAGCCCAGGGAGGCAGAGATATAGATAACATGGACAGTGATGAACAGTTGTGGTGTCCTCCTCGTATTCCTGTCATCAACCTTCACACGCAAACCAGGCTCTTGTCAACACAGTTTGAGCACACAATCCGTGTGCCTGATAGTGTTTTCAGATTGAGAGGAATTCAACTGTCACTATTGCTATGTACTCAGACACACACTGACTGATGCGAGCTCACACATGTGCACAACTGACAGCACACGCAAACACACCGTAGAGATCGGTGCGACGTGCTCATCGGCCAGCAATGTGAAAAACAGCACGCTGATCCCTTGTTTTCCTCAGAGGGAGACGGAGCGGGGAACTGAACGTCCCTCTTTATACTCTGACTCCTCCAGGTCGCATCTGGCGGATGGATTGATAGAGCAGAGGAGAGACACGGAGAGACAGAGTCAAAGAGAGATATGAGACACAGGTTTTGGAAAAATGAAACTTCCTCACTCCTTATCTGCAGGGGAGGACCTGAGGCTGGAGTTACGTTTAGCATCAGACGTGCATAAGCATCTTATCCCAGTGAAATATGAGCAGGGTGAGTGCACTGCTGCCTCTGGTAGCTCTCTGCACATCTGGACCAGGAATTGTCTAGCAAAACAAACATGACTGATACAGAAAGCCTTTTGGAAAGGTTGTGAGAGACTGTTATGTAATCCAGGTGATGTTGATTCATTGGTTTTGAAAAATATTGTATTTTTTTCTTCTGAAGATCCTCCATCTAAGGAGAACCCCTACGAAGATATAGAGCTGGAGAGAAGTTGTTTGGGAAGCAAATGTGTTTCCCCTGCCTCCTCATCTCCTGTCCCTGACACACCAACTAAGGTACCTGATCACTGATGAATCACTTTAAATCAAAGTAGATTTAATAGAAGCATTCCTATACTAAGAATCTGCCCTCCCCAGCTCTCCACCAAGCCCGGCTTCTTCAGACAAAATTCTGAACGGCGAAGCTTTAAACTCCTGGAACTACGCAAGACCGGCAGGGACACTGGCATCTCCTCTCCCTCCAGGATCAGCCCCCCCTCCACACCCAGCAGCCCTGACGACACCCCCTGCCTCTCTGGAGACCCGTACAATCGCAGACGGAGGAAAATCCCAAAGGTATGAGAGTCTGAGAGGCCTCTGACAAAGCTCCCGCTGCTCCATCAGTGATTTATGATCCAGTGTACTGCTCGGGGAGGTTGGGAGCTGGTCCACTCATGCTTCCGTCTGGGGATGAGTAAGGCAGGGGTAACTTTTCTGACGGATATTTCCTGTGCGAAGTGTGCCTTGAGGAAGGCCTCCCAGAAGCTGTATTGAAATGATTTTGGTAGGAGGCTGGCAGATTGTGTTTATTAGTTTAAGGAGTTAAAGATGGACATTTCTTCCCCTTTACCTCCCGCAGATGGTGCTGAAAATCAATGGCATTTTTGAGGCGCGGAGAGGGAAGAAACGCATGAAGAGGGTGTCTCAGTCTACGGAGTCCAGCTCAGGGAGAGGTGAGGCTTCAAAATGTGATAGCAGGCCAAAGAAAAGACTGTTTTACCTGCTTCACATCAACTATGAATTTGCCGAAAGAAAATCTGTAGGAATCTTTGTTTTGTCCACCTCTGCAGCGCCTCCATCATGGAGGCTGTGGGGATTTTTGTGTTTGTCTGTTGGTTAGCAGGATGTCTCCAACACTTGTTAACTGATTTCAATAAAAAGTTGGTGGAAAGTTACGTTGTGGGCAAAGGAACACAAGATTAGTTTCTGGTGTGAAAACAGTTCCAGGTGCAGATCCTGCTGTGGAGCCAGTAATTCTTCCTGACATCGCAAGGCCATTCTGTCTAATATTTTCACAATTCTCTGTACTTTCAAGAATACGACAATTATATGGCCCTTTTTTTCAGTGTCCTCCAGTGTTATCCACCCGTTACAAGTCTGATAATACTTCATCATATGTATTCACTTAATTTTATGGGCAAGGCTACTTTCAAGGGTCGCTTGAAACTGACCCATGTTTCAGGGGACTGGGTGGTGTTGTGTGGTGGTGGTGGTTGGAATGAAAGCAATGAGAGCAAATTCCATGTGTTCAGAGTTTCCTGTGATTGTTATGAGCGGCACCCTCACGATCTGTTTTTCTTTTTTATTCTCTTGTTTCTTAATTTAGTGACAGACGAGAACAGCGAGTCGGAAAGTGACACAGAGGAGAAACTACAAGGTAAGAACAGAAAAGAAATAGTCACACATACAGGAGCTAATTATGAAATTGTCATTAGTTCAAAAAATTAGGCACGATTGGAGGATCTATGCATATACTGATTCAGTTCCTAGTTTTCTCTTCTTTCATTGTTCCACTGTATAGCTTACGTCAAAAGTATACACAGATGGAACTGATGATATCCTTACATAGCCTCACGGTGACCATACGTGCTATTGCGTATGTCTGCATACATGACTTGATTTATTCCATGAAATGTGTTTCTGCGTCTCTCAGCTCACAGCCAGCGGCTGGTGTCGGTCCAGTCCATGCTGAGGCAGACGGGGCGGTACCGGACCTTGGAGAAGGATCTGATGGAGCTCCAGGAGAGAAAACTCTTTGAGTATTTCATAGTTGTTGCGCTCCACAAGACCAAGGCTGGAGTCCCATACTTGCCAGAGGTCACACAGCAGTTCCCTCTCAAGGTGAAAGAGGATACAAATGTTACCAACGCACTTATTTAAAAGATGAACTGCTGGAAATTAAAGATAAAGAAACTACTGATAAAGAAACATAATTTTTTGCTTTCCTGTCAGAGCAATAGTAATAATTCAACCTATATATCTTTATGAGCATGAGGCGGTATGGGCTTTTCTGGCAAAAGAAAAACAGAACTTTTTTTATGTAAAAAAAGAGGAGCCTTGTCATTTTTTAGCAGCATTACCACTGAATAATGAAAGCTTCTGTTTAATCAACAAAATACAAGAGTCTAAAATTCTGTTTTAGTTGTGGCCGTCTAAAAAGAACATGTGTGCTTTAAGTGGTTCTTTTCTGCTCATAATTTTTTTTCCAGTGTGCACTGCAGATGTCTCGGGTCCATTTAAATCTTGCAGCAATCTAATCTGAAATCTTTTGTGGTGTTATGTATATATATATATATATATATATATATATATATATATATATATATACACATATATATATATATATATATATATACATATATATATATATATATATATATACATATATATATATATATATATATATATATATATATATATATATATATATATTCTATCTCGTTTGTCTTCCAGCTTGAAAGGAGCTTCAAGTTCATGCGTGAGGCTGAGGACCAGCTGAAGGTCATCCCTCAGTTCTGCTTCCCTGATGCTAAAGACTGGGCGCCTGTCGACAATTTCCCCAGGTCAGTCCAAGTCTGTTGGCTGCCGCGGCCCTTAGGACATAAAAAAAAAGTCAAAGAAAACAGGGACAGAGGAATTTCCTGGCAGAGTGGTCATAGCTTGTGTGTGTTCCTCGCTAATAAGTACTTGTTAGAGAAGAAGCTGACAGCCCAAAATAGAAATGACCTCGTGGCTTGTAAGATGACTGTTCATTCTTTAATAATTAGGCTCTGGCAGTGACAAATGATTACAGGGAGAGAGGATGGATTGAGTACATTACACCTGGTTTGTTACTACAAAAGCACCTCTCTGCCTTTGCTGTTTAAAAACGACCGAATTACCCAATACCACCTAGCTGGGCCACTCAACGTCTGCATTGTTCTGAGAAGCGATGATGTGTGTCCTGACTGTGATGGCCAATAATTACCTCCAGGCAAATGTTCATCGGGTGAGGGGCCAGCAAACACACACCTTCACTGAAATGGCTGACACTCTTACCTGTCTAGAAGGTCCTCACCGGTCAATGAATACCTGTCAGTGAAAGCTAAGGAGGCTTTGTGTGAATATTTGCAGAGTAAGCCTATCCTGAGGGTTTTCCTTTTCAAGTACAAAGTCGTAGCTCTGTTTACCAAAACACAAGTCCAGTCCAGAATGGAGCGTTCTGTTTCCATTCCTGCATATCCAAAAAAAAATGTCTCCTCTTTTTTTTTTTAATCTCCAGTGAGACGTTCTCATTTGTCCTGACTGGTGAGGATGGAAGCAGGCGATTTGGCTACTGTCGGAGATTACTGGTATGCCCCTTGTCACTAGCTTTTCCTATTTTAATTTAAACACAGATAATCGTTCACTATAAACTTGCTTATGTAATTTCCTCTGTTCTTGCAAGTTCTCCATACTTATTTCTGACACATTTCTTGTCTTTGCTTGATAAAATGAATCCAAATTTTTTATCCTAAATGTGCTGTCAATGTCTCTGTGTAACAAAAGCTTTGCTCTGCTCCACTGGTCTAATCCTGTGGTTGTACTTGGATGAGCAGTCTTGTGACACACAAGTGTTTTGAACCTGTCTTTTTCTTTCGGCTGTTCTCAGCCCAGCGGTAAAGGCCGAAGGCTCCCTGATGTCTACTGCATCGTCAGCCGCCTGGGCTGCTTCGACCTCTTCTCCAAGGTAGATACAGTGAACCAAACACAAATGCACCAAGTTCACATGAATGCATGTTTTGCGGCATCGCACAGAATTTCTTGTGTTACACAAACGCATACTGTACATACAACCCCACCCCCACTAAACGAGCACAGAGCTGTACCACCCTCGGTGCCCACAGAGCCCCACCCACCCTCCGTCCGGTCTATATCCCACAGAGCCTCGTAGTCCTGGTTCTAGTATGGAGACACATGTGAACTGCAGCTGATGTGGTTACTGCAGTGGAAAAGGTTCCCCATACTGGGCTTAAGATTTATAAGCATGTTGAACCATGTGCTTAGCGTTCATATGCCTTTGCCAAAAAAGGGATTTCAAGGATACAGATTGAGACATAGAAGGGTGAATACAGTATATCTGTTGTTATTTATGAATATATAAATATGTTTCATCTGTATGAGATCAGCTACACAACACTAATACAATACAGATGTGTAGATATGTGTGTAGATGAGTACACACATTGGATTCAGCCTGTTAGCCATTAGTTGTACTCACTTTTGACAATATGTGACTGTCTCCACTGAATCAGGGCAAGATTTAAAAAGTCTGTGAGGAGAAATAACACTGTTTCCCCAAGAATCGTTAGTCCAGAGTCCCAGTTGAATTGAGTAACTTCAGCCTTGATTCATTTATGATGGCACATGAATGAGATGTGTCAGTTCAGAAAGAAGAGATTGGAGTGTCAGTGGGATTTTTGCCTGTTTAAATAAGGGAAATTCGACAATACCATAAATGCTTTAACTGATACTGACATGTATGAAACAGTTTGGTGCTGGAAAATCTGGACATAATCCTCTTATCACTGTACAGCACAAGTAACGGATACTTCTCTATCTGGGTGTGAAGGCAAAAAACAGAAATGTCTTTTTTCAGTGTATCTAGTAATTTAAATTCCTGACAGATTAAAGAACCTCATCACATACATGCAATAATAGAAATTCAGTTATTGCCATAAAGAAGTCCCATTCTTTGATTCACAACACTGCATACAGTGGCCAAATACACCAAGAGATGCAAAGGTGACAGCTAAAATGATATAAATAATATGACAAATACTATAATAATATTTGTACATAGCTCCACAATCAAGTTAGCAATAACATATATAAGAGGGCCAGTGAGACTTTCAAAATAAAGCTTGCTGACATACTGTTCACATCTTATGACAAATTAGGACTTTTGAACTGTTATTAACATCATGAAGTCATTATGATTTGGTTAGGTTTAGGCACAAAAATGACTTGATAGGTTTAGGAAAAGATCACTTGGGGTTCAGATAATTAAATTCATAACGCTACGTAAGTCACGCAAAGTAATGACAAAAAAAGTCTAATCTATTGAGACTATCATGTTTTTAGCTGGGATAGAACGATCTAATGCTCTACAGGTGCCTGACACATCTACAGTGTACATAAATATTTGTGATTGTAGATATTAAAATGTCTTCCCTCTCTGTGTTTCCCAGATTCTGGATGAAGTGGAAAAGAGGAGAGCCATCTCTCCTGCTCTGGTGCAGCCCTTTATGAGAGGCATAATGGAAGCTCCTTTCCCTGCTCCAGGAAGGACTATCACTGTCAAGAACTTCCTGCCTGGCTCTGGGACAGAGGTGAGATGATGATGGTGTCATTTTAGAAAAACAGCATTTGAAGATGTAGGTTTTTTTCACCCCAGTCTAAGAGGGAAAACTCCATATGTGTTTGAAATTATATAACCACATCAGTGTCTTTCTCTCTTTCCTACAGGTGATAGAGCTGTGTAGGCCATCAGATTCCCGTCTGGAACATGTGGACTTTGAGTGTCTATTCTCCTCCTTGAGTCTCCGTCTCCTTCTCCGAGTGTTTGCGTCTCTCCTTCTGGAGCGCAGAGTCATCTTCACCGCCGACAAACTCAGGTTGGCTCCGGCAACATATATTGTTACAGATCGCTGTGGTTAGTCTGCTTTCCGAAAACCTAAAGATCGCATGTTCGATCCTTGCAAAACCTCAATCCTGGGGCGGATGGAGTCATTGCGGTAAATTTAATTAATTCATTTGATTAATCTGCCACTGAAAGGACCAAAAGAGTAAAGAGTTTGAAGGGTATGACAGAGAGACAAACAGTCTTAGGAAAGGAAGATCCTGACCGAGTGTGAGAGGAAGGAATGCTGTTGTGTTATACAGTCGCCTGGGGAACAATCACTTCTCCTCTGGAAAACTGTCATGGAAGCCAGATAGAAGGGCTTGAGAGCATGACTCCAGAGCTAACACGTGTTCACAATGACGTCATCACACCCACACAGTCCACTTAAAGCCTTTAACTGTTGTGGTACACCTGGTTCAGCATGTGGGCTCAGTAGAATCAGTAGCTGTACCCACCTACCTCGTGGTTAAGGCATTCTAATAAACATGTAGTTTGCCCATGTACCTTTGTTAAAAGAAGTAGTGCAAGAAGCCTTTCTCACCAGAGCTCAGATTACGAGTTGTTGCAAACGCTCTTCTGTGGAGTGGAAACTTGGCCTCGTCAATCAATTTTTTTTAATGAATTAACTGTGAGCAGATGCACACCCGGGAGAGATTAAATTAACAGCTTGGGGTGAGTGTGTTTGCTGCCGCTGTATAGTTTTTGTGTTACATCACTCTCCCTCAAGAGATGCTCTTTAACATTCCTCTTAGGGTAACAGCGGGATTGTTGCAGCAACAGGAATGAACTTTTAGCATTATGTTCCAAATTAAGAAACGTGTGGCGGGAGACGTGACGTCCTTGAGGAGTTGATTAGCACCCTCTTGTGGCAGAGATGAGACTATATATACAGCCATAAGAGCCAGCTTTTAGGGATACACTTTGCTTTGTGGAAGATTTTGTGCTGTATTTTCCTCTCTCTTTTAGTTACACTGAGATACTTGGTCAAATATTGCAACTTTTTTGACCTGTGTGTTGCAAAGTTCACTGTTGTAGAAAGTCATTATGGGGAACTTAGGGACCAAGTGAGGCAGCGGTAACTACTGATACATTATGTGACCTGATGTGATGTATTGAAAAGGGACGTATATAGAATCACAGGTAGAGCCTGACTGAAACCTCGTTTTTGGTGCTGCTGCCGATACCAATATTGGGGAGTAAAAAATTCTGATATCAATATATTGGCTGATATTCAAACATATTTTGTAGTGATCCTTCAAACGTGGTAATCAGACCCAGATAATATCGCCATCAGATGTATCAGTCACGCTCAACACATGATTATATAAGGGATATTACTACATTGCTCTGGAACATTTTGTCAGTAAACACAGGTATATGATAATTTATTTTTGTTTATATATTTAACTTTTATTTAACCAGAAAGTCCATTGAGATTAAAACCCCTTTTTTTAAGGGAGAGCTGGCTGAGATGGCGCACCAAAAATCACTTATAATTACAAATTGATGCACAGAAACCAAATTGTTTTTAAACTCCCCCAAATCAATTCAAGGCGAGGACATGGTGAGTTTTTTGTAGTCCTGATAAGTATCTGTGGGGCTTTTTGTTAAGGCTTTCCTTATGTTTTCTTGGAGTCTAATGTCTTCTACTCTACCAAACTGTCCCATCAAAAATCAGTAATCAACCATGTTTGACATTTTCTTTCTCTCTTTCTGCAGCACATTGTCTCAGTGTTGTCACGCAGTCGTGGCTCTACTCTACCCCTTCACCTGGCAGCATACGTACATCCCCGTGCTCCCGCCCTCCATGTTGGATATTGTCTGCACCCCTACACCCTTTATAGTGGGCCTCCTCTCAAGCTCCCTGCCTCGACTCAAAGAGCTGCCCATCGAAGAGGTGAGACGAGTTTATTATGTACCCGTGACCCTTCTTTGACTCTGAACAATAGCTCCAGGAAATTACATCACTCTCCTCTGCCCTTCCCTCAGGTCCTGGTGGTCGACCTCTGCAACAGCCGCTTCCTACGACAGGTAGAGACCACAGCGAAAAATCTGTCTGCTACACATGTTGTGACTCCGCCAGATGTCTTGTGAATACAGTGTGTTTATTCACTGCAGTGTGTTGACTCTATTTACATCTGTGTGCTTCCCTTCACAGCTGGATGATGAGGACTCCATTCTTCCCCACAAGCTGCAGGCGGCTCTTGAGCACGTGCTGGACAAGAGGAGGGAGCTGGCCTGTGAGAAAGGAGATCTGCCCAATGGTGACTCAGCACAGTTATTACAGCTTTATGATGTACTCTATTTATACAGCATAATAACATAATATCAGAAGTAACAGACACTTAATTGACAGATTATATGATCAATTGTTATTGATTTTTTTTTAAATAACTTGCCTTTGTCAGTTGTCTTAAAGACCTGGGTTATGTATCATTACAGCGTGTTCAGAAGATTGCCAAACAAAACTTCTACCTTCTAAGTTTAACTCTCCATCATCCCCAACCAGATCGCTGATGTCAGGCTGCATTAAATAAAAACACATTTAAGACAATTGAGCCACCTAAAAGTAATCATATGTGACTGGATAATAGTTTTGTGGCACATTAAAACATTCCATGGCACCTCTGATCCTTTTTGGGAAGTTTAATCATTTTCCAGGACTTCTCCATGTGACTGGATAGCTACTATACGAGCATATATAAAAGGAACATTTAACAGTGATGGAAATCATACTAGAAATGTTTCTGGTATGTAGGTATTTTGCAAATGTCACACTCCAAACATACATAATGTAGAAGTACACTATAATGCAACATCACATCACTGCTTGGTGTGGCCACGAGACAACAGCCATTTTTTAGACAACAGAGTTCAGTGTCGCTACCTTATGCAGCTGTTAGGAGGTTGTTTTTAATCACTGATGCATCCTTTAGCGCGCCCAATATTAAAGTGAAACTTTTTAACCAAAATTGGAAATTTATAGCAAATATCCACCGGCGTTATATATATTTAAGAATATATCAATATCCTGTGATTTAATCTTCTCTATTTTTTTTCTTGTCCTCGGTTTTCACTCGTCTACCTCCACCCAGACTCAAGCTCCCTCAGCACGGTGGTGTCAGAGGCCTTTGTGCGTTTCTTCGTGGAGATGGTGGGTCACTACTCCCTCTTCATGGGTGGAGCAGAGCGGGAGGACGAGTCCGTCTCCTCCCCCACCTTGCCCAGCCCCTCGTCTTCCTCCTCCTCATCCTCCAGCTCGTCCTTTCAGCGCGACCCCTTTCGCAAAGCGGTCACTTCCAAGAGCTTGAGGAGATTCTTGGAGGTTTTCATGGAAACGCAGATGTTCACCGGCTTCATCCAGGAGAGGGAGCTGCGCAGGCAGGGCCTCAAAGGTACTGAGATTTGGTTACAGAGAGAAGAGTCGGGTAGAGTTTCGAACCATTAAAGGAGAAGTGCCTACTACATACCTACTGTATGTGCATGTGAAAAAACGTGCCTTTTTTGCTCATATCAAAGTTTTATTGAAATTCAATGTATATTTTTGCAAAGTAAATATTTTATAATAGAAGAAAGAATATTACTTTAAAGCTGGCCCATAACTCTGGAAGGAATGTTGATGACTTGTAAGACCTTATCACGTGGTCTCAATCAGCAGTTGAATTTTGCTTAGATTTCCTGGAACTGTAGATGTTTAGATAAAAAATGTGAAGGTATTTTAAATCCATCAACTCGAGGTCTCAAACTCCACATGGTAATTTAGTATGATTATGAGGACTGTGTAATACGGTCAAAAGCTCCAGATTTTTCTTTTTTGTCAGCTGCTGTTACAAAGCTCAATAATGTGGCCACAGTTTGTTATGTGTTTCGGTTTCCCTTGAATATTATATCTCAATATTGATGGGACTTATAAGAACGATAAGAAAGAGAAAAATAAATTAAGGAAAATGTAGGTGTAATGGGTATCTTTAAAACATTTCACTTGCAGTATTTGACTTGCTCTTTTATTTTTCAGGTCTGTTTGAGGTGAGAGCACAGGAATATCTTGACTCGCTACCAGGGAGCGAGCAGCGAGGAGTCAACAAGTTCCTCAAGGGTCTAGGTGAGATTTATTATACAGCCTCAATCAAATGATCAACCAGTTATTGGACTACAAATACTGCAAGTACAATACAAAAAATGCCTCAAGTAAGAGTTTGGGATGGTGATTCACACCTGTTGCTCTTTTCAGGAAACAAGATGAAATTCCTTTCCAAGAAATGATGCTTGGAGTGAGGACGTCATCTGCGAAAGTAGGACAAAAGCATGGAGGTGTGCGGTAAAAGGAGGAGGAAGATGCGCTCCCCGGATGTGGAGAACATAGAGACGGAGAGGCGTCTTTAGCTCAAACGGGAACGGAGGACTCGAGAAGTGAACTGAACTCACAGTATGTGAACATGAGTGAATCTGGGGGAAGGTTAGATTTTTATATTCAGCTTCTTTAACCAGTCATTCCATTAGTGTTGTGAAGGGTTCACTCAGCTCGGACCAAAACACCCTCCAGCATGATAAAGCGATGTCTAACAGTGTCTCCGACTTCTTTCCCAGATTACAGTCAATCCCTGCAGCTTTTTACTGTATAGCACAGCACAGTGTAAATGTTTTTAGGAACAGTGTTATGGCTCCTTCACTGACTTTACCTATAAACCTGTAAAGAAGGAGCGTCACTGAAGGCCCTGTTTTGTACAATACTTTCCTATACATTCCAAGTATTTTCTATAGAAGCTTTATTAAATACCATAGTACAACTTCTTCAACAGCAGGAGGCTTTTCAGTTAATTTATATTCTGTTTAGACAACTTAATCTCTTTTTTTTTTTTTTTTCTGTTAAATGAGTGCAAAACAAATCTCCTGTAGTTTGTGATAGGCTTTATTTAACAGAGTCTAGTGTTTGGGTTGTTGGGTAAATGTACCACTGTTTTAGCTAAATGAACTTTTGTTGGAAAAAGGAATGAGCACCAAAAGGAAATCAGCGTGAATACAGCTCTCACTTTGGTTTGAGTAAAGTGTGGATGAACTTGAGGTCGAAGAAAGGATGTGTATCTTAGGCCAATCAGTATCAATGTGCTCACAGAAGCAACTAGGTTTGTCTTAAACGTGATTAAGAGTACAATGAAACTTTATGAATAAAGTGATTTGAATTTTTGAATTAGACACTGACTCATTATTTCATACAATATTGTAAATATGTGTATTTAAAGTGAGTAACTTTTGCTGTTGCTGAGCTACAGTAAGTTTACTTCTTGTTTACATTTACATTTTTTTTAGCATATTTTTAATTACACTTGCTGAAACTGTGAAGTGTTTCATCACACAAAAATAATTATGTTTGCATTACAATATACTTTAATATGCAATGGTTAAAAGAACTCATGAATTTCAGAATAATGTTTACCATATTATTGAATTGTTATTTTCACAATATATACTGTCAGGTTGCTCGTGCATTTCACAAAGGGATTAATGATGTCTCAACTTAATTTATTATAATACATCATAATTTATTTGTTGACTATATTTTATTATGTATTATCACTCTGAATCTGCAAAAATAACTAGCAACTAATATCATCACATATGTGTAGTGGAGTAAAAAGTGTAAAGCAACATAAAATGGAAATACTCAAGCATAGTAAGATTAATTCAAATTTGTACTCAAGTACAGTACTTGAGTAAATGTTTCTTTTCATGACAGAGGTGATGTCAATTAGTAATGTTTGAGTTCCATCTAGCTCCAGAGGGCGCTGTTAACACATCCTGTCTAAATTTTAAGCTGTGTAGTGGTTTAACTTGTAGATTAATTGTAACTATAAAGTACATGTTTGCCAAATAATTCATCCCCTTTAATGTGATGCACATAAACCAACACTGGTGCAGACAGTTTCTGTAGAGTCACATAACCAGTGAAATGGCTGATCAGCTGTGTGTAGCAGAAGGATTGTAATTGACTCTTAACACACTTTTATCTGCAAAGGTCAAGCTTTAGGAGAGTCAGAGTGATTGAACTGGCACCATGAAGACAAGAGAACACATGAAGCAACTCAGAGATAAGATGATTGACAAACAATTCAGGAGATACAACGACCTCCTACAAGTACAGTTAAATCAGGCATAAAGAAATGGAAAGAACAGCACAGCAGGCTGCTCTGTACTGTCCAGCCTGGTTCTTTCCATCTCCACAAGAACAATGACTACTAATTTGTATCACTTATATGTTACGAGTCAACATCACATTACCCGGAGAACAGTGTGTGGTGTCACTGTTTGAGTCCGTCATACCCACAGTATCCACTGGAGGACTCTGTTACCCAGTTCATGTTGTCTTGCATGTGTTTCCTGCAGAGTCCGAAGTTCAGAATCACATCTCAGACAATTCAGCCCGCGGGCCTTTGAGGACTCTCACAACATGCCCAAATCCAACATTAGTATTGCTTTTGTCTGCTTATGTGAGAATATAAGCAGAGGAGGTGAAAGACGAAACTGTCACAGTTTGCATTTTCCCTCAAATTGTTAACATTTTTGTTTTATTCAACTTATTAGGGTTTTCTACAGCTCAATATATCTTCTTCTGTTACAAGTGTTATTATCAAAGTTACTACTTAAATTAAAGAGGTATTAAAAGTGATTTAATCAATTTCTTTATCATATTATTATCATATGATGTGAGGGGATAAATAGTTTATAAAAACAGAAGCTGTGACATGAAATGTGTGCCAGTCTGTTCTAACGTAGGTCTACCATAAGAATTGGCCACTTGTAAAATTAAAAAAACAAATATGGGGAGCATATCACCACATTAACTACAAACTGCTTCTAATTGTAGCTGCCATCAGCCAGTTAGCTCAGGTAGGTGTGCAGCTAGCGGGTCGGACTGGAAGGTAACAACTGGAAATTTGCTGCACTGACCTGATACTCGGATGTTCCCACTTCACAAACTGGTAAATTGCTCCTCCGATTTTGGTTTGCTCATTCGGTAGACCCATGGATGCGGAAAAGAAGTTACTTTAGGTCACTCTACATGGACAGCAACTGATGGTTACAACCTAAAAAAATACATTACAGATTACATGTGAGCCAAAACTTGATTTACAAGTCATGAGCTTTATAAGTTTCTTACAGTCAACTCAATGTTCGCTTTGATCTGCCCTTGTTTCAGTATCATATGACAACTGAACTCAGCAACTCTTGAACCGTGCATTTCTCTGACTTTCGGAGTTGTTGATCCAATTGAGGAGGTGCTGACATTAATTTTTCTAGTCAGAAAACATTTTCCCATCCATTCCAACACCCCCTGAATGCAGTGTTGTTGTTGACACTGCTAGCACAGAAACTTTTGTACGACAACGGTGGTCGGGGCCAGCTGGTTGCTTAAAAACTTTACTTTATTTTTTATCTCCCATCTCCTACAGTTTTGTACATTAAAGGTTAGAATTTGGGTCAAAAACACATTGAAAAACTTCACTTTAACCATCAACAAAATATGAAGGAATTACAGTTTTAACATTCTGAGGTCTACGATGTTGCAGAGCTTGCATAGCATGCTAACCAGCTAGCCCAAGCTGGTCCTGATTCTATGTGCTCCACGCTCATAGTCAGGACTCTAGCTGCACGGCTAGCTGAGCTTAGTAGCTATCGGAAAGCAGAAGCGGTAGCTTTGGTGATATGCTGCACACTGCTTAGATAGATAGAGAGATGCTTTATTGGTAATAAGGGGAATTCAGCTTACACAACACATGCAAATCACATTTTGCAAAAAAAGGACAAGAATTTAAGAGTATGAACAGAATACGAGGATTCAAAAACACACACAGCATTGAAGTGATAGCCCAGTTAACTTTCATTAACGTCAATACGTGCATTTAACTGTATTGGGGGAATTCTGAGCTTTGAGTATTACTTTAACAGGGGGCCAGTTCTCACTTATTGCACCGTTAACTGTCTAATTCAGTTCTCATTGGGGGCAATGTTGGATATTTGTTCACTTCAAACCAAGATATAAAGTTGAATAAACTTTATTCACACAAGAAAAAAAAGACAGATTTTTATATTATTGCCACACAGTAACATGACAGTGTAGTCATGTGTTTGTGCCTCCTCCTGAGGTCAGCGACAGTTTCCTCCGTCTGTTCCAGTATTTTCTTTTTATTCTTGATGATATTTCCTTTGGGCTACTCCCCCCCTCCATCCCCCCACCCTTTCCCTTTGCTTTCCTTTCCTTTTCGGAGCCTTCCTCCCTCCTCCTCCTCCTCCTCCCTCCTCTCCACCCCCTCGTCATTACGCATTGACCGGTCAGACCTGCCTCCTCTCCTTCTCCCCTCCCCTCACCTCCCCTCCTTCCCTCCCGTGGTCTTTTTCACTGGCTTTTTCCAGGCTTCATGTCATACCACGGCTAATTCCTGAAATTCCTGCCCTCCTCTCGCTTCAAACAAACGGAGCTCCAGGAAGGAGACGAGGCAGCAGAAAACGCACAGAAAAAAAAAAACAAAAGAGAAAAAGAAAAAAAAAAATCACAGAGTCATCTTAAGAATAATATCACACTGCTCCACCTGCCTGCTGCTCTGCCCGGCTGCTTATAAGAGAGTCTCACCAGGTAAGATCCTACAAGAGTTTTATAATATGTTTTGTTTCCCCTTTCTTTTTAAAAAGTCTTGTTCGGATCTAAACTGCGTGCGTAAACTTTCCCTTTGTGGATGTGAAATCAGAACTTCTGTGCGCTTTCTCCCTCTCTCTCTCTCTCCCTCTTTCTCTCACACACACACACACACACTCACTCACTGTCGGAGATAACATTCCTCAAATATCTCGCATTTCTCCGCTCAAATTCCGGCATTTTTTTTCCCCTTTTAATTCCAGCGCTGGAGTGTGTGTGTGTTGTGTGCGTGTGTGTGCGTGTGTGTGTGGTTTGACTTCCTGTGCCGGAACTTTTTTCAGTTTCTTTTCTTTTCTTTTTTCTTTTTGTTATTGAGGGGGAATAAACAATCACAGTCGTGCAGGCAAACGCGCGCGCGCGTGTGTGTGTGTGTCCAGGTAAAATTTTACACCCGGGGACACTGAGATCATTCAAAGTGTGTATATATTAACTCGCACGATTCATTCAGAGGACGTTTTGTTCCCCCCCCCCTCTCCGCTTTCAACGAGTGTGAGTAGACTGGACGCGGCTTGACTCAGCTGTTGTTTGTCCGCTAGATCATTTAAACACCTGTATGGTTTTTTAACGGCGCGTGTTATCAGCAGTGTTGAAGGAAGCATTGAGATGAGTCAGTAAAAAGTAAACACGCCGCCATGTGAGGACACCCTCTCACAAGTAATGTGTTGTGCTTTCAACTCCAGTCGAGGTAAACGGTGTTTTAAGAAGTATTCAGAGGCTTTACTAGAGTAAAAGTAGAAATAGCACACTGCGAAAGTGCTCCTTTACAAGTCAAATCCTGGCATTGAAAGTGAAATAATATCAGGAAAATGTATTTTAGTTAAATAAGTACTTATTTTGCAGGCAAGTGGTCAGTTGTGTCATTATGTGAGGCCACTGTTCAGTTAATATTGTTATTTTTGATGCATTATAATCTTGTAGCTGACTGAGCTGGAGCTGATTCATGCTGTTATTATCTAATTTACTTATATGCATTGTTGTAAGACGGTACCCAAAAGTCATACTTGAGTAAAAGAACAAATACTGTGTGAAAATATCAGTTTTGTAAAAGTGAAAGTCACTTGGGAAGAAGTCTGATATTAAAAGTGCTGAAGTACTTTTCTGTAGTAAAAGTAATCTACTAGGAACTTGTTATTACATGGATGTTGATATTGTTTACTAAAGGTCAACTGATGCAATCCGCAAAGTAACTAGTAGCTAAAGTGGTCAAATAAATGTAGTGAAGTATAAAGTAGGATGTTTGCGTGTGGAAGCAGAAAGTAGCAGAAAATGAAAATACTCAACTAAGGTACAAGTGTGTCAAAATTGTACTCAAGTAAATGTACTTAGTTACATTCCATCACTGACCAGGATTTATTTGTATTGTTGTTATTAACATCCAAACACCCAGTAATTCATGACTCCTTATGGCCACATTATTACATAAAATGGAAATATTCTTGGTATTTCTGTGTCATATCGAACACATGTTCTCAGTATACAGCGTGGCATTTTTGCAACTTTGCAATCTGCGCTACATTTTAAAACAAAGGCACCAAACAGTGTCTGAATTTGTAAAGACAGTCAGTTCAGCAGGTCAGAGAGATTTGAGAGGCTACTGTAGCTGATTCTTGCTGTTTTTATGTTATATAATGTACCTAAATGTTTTTAAAATGTTCAAGATAACTAATAACAATAACTGAAAGTTACATAAAGTGAAATCAAAGTATAGTTTCCTCTGATATCTGCTGGTGTAGAAGAAGAATAAGAGGCAGTAGCAGGCAGAAGACGCAAGAACCAATTTTTAAAAGGTGTGCATTGTACTTTTTAATTCAACCACATTTTACTTTGAAGATTATGATCTGACATAATAAACATATTATCGGCGTATAAAATATGATGCGTTTTAAAAATTTGTACTGTCCAGCAATAGAGAGCAGTTGTGGCAAGTTAGAGCTACAGCTCAGGTTCTTCTTTCTCTTCTTTGTACATCTGTGCTGGGTGTCTTTATATACTTCAAGCAGGAGTCTCCAAAAGCACTATTAGAAAATTAGATTAGAATTAACTGTAAGAAAAATGTCCAAATGTTGCCATATCCTGGTGTTAGACCCTGGAATGCAATGTTAATTGTTACAATTTTCAGACTGATTAACCTGATTACACAGCTCAGATATGTCAGAGAGCAAAGAAAAAAACAAAATAACCTTCAAAGGTACCGCGAGAGATTATTTCCATTACTCTCGGTGAACTGTTTGTTCTATAAATAATCAGAATATAGTTAAAAATGCCTGTCACTAGCTCCCAAAGCCAAGGTGTGCATAGTTTTATGTGACCAACAATCTAAAAAATCTAAGCATGCTCTATTTATAATCACAGAAATAAAAGAAAAATACAATAATGTTCACATTTGAGAAGCAGAAACTGGTACATTTTTGGCATTTTTGCTTTGCGCCACTTGTCTTCTCATTTCAACCGAAGTTACAGTGTGCTTTCAGATCTAGTGACGGACACAGCGAGAGAACAAACCTCACAAAATGGGCTCAGACTTAAGACTTTGTGTTTATATTTCATCAGATCCTCTCTGTGCTGCGGAGCCGAAAAGCCGGCGCATGAGCGAAAGCTTTCAGTCAGGGTTCGAGTTGGCTTACACAGGGGCTTGTCGGGGAGAGTGTGTGCTGACGTGCATGTGTGTATGTGTGTGTGTTATGGTGTCCCGCAGGGCAGCTGAGAGGAGTGTGTTTTCCAGAGGGGGCAACAGGTGGAATGGAGCAGAGTGACAGTGTGACGCGGGGGGCGGGGCGGGGTGGGGGGGGGGGGGGGGGGTAAAAAACACACCTGTCAAAGCCTCCTCTGAAGTGTGTGACAGCCAGAGGAGTTTGGGTTTTTTCCAGGTCTTGTCCTCTTTTTTGTTTACAAGGTTTTGGGTTCACTATTGTTCCCAGACACATGAATTATATTTGTAATATGAACTCTAAGGCTGAATTGTTTGCGCTGAAGTAGCATTTCCATATGTGGGGGGGTTGATGTGTGGGTGGATGTGCATGGGCCTAGAGGTGGATGTTTGTGTGGGTGAATGAGTGGAGGTAAAAAAAACAAAAAAAAAAAGGATGAAAAAGGTGTGTGAGCGAGCAGGGAAGGTTGCAGCCTTGTTTGCGAGAGTGTGTGTGTGTGTGTGTGTGTGTGTGTGTGTGTGTGTGTGTGGAGTTGCCCTGAGACAGGTCCTCTCCACAGCGGAGGAGGTTTTTTCTTTTTTTTTCTTTTGCTGTGCTCATCCCACATAGTGATCATTCCTCCTCCGCTCGCACGAGAGAAACGAATAATGCCTCAGATATGAGCCTTGTAGAACAAAGACTTTCTGCACCCCGCCTCCCCTCCCCACCTTTTCTACCAACAGCGCTCTGCACCCACAGCTCTGTGCAGTGTGTGTGACTGTGTTGTCCATTGATTCCAGCCAGTCTGATGGATCTCTCTGTTGGATTATCTGGGGCCTTATGTGATGGACCCTCTGTCCTCTCTGGATGCCATTAGATAAGGAGGTTGAGCTGTGGAGTTTGTGGGAATGGCGAAAAAAACATACAAATTCAAGCTTGACGGATCACCTTTATAAAGTTGACATTTCGAACTTGTGAACTGTCACTGTATGTACAGATCCAGCAGGAACAAGGTAATATGAGCACTAATTTGACATTGTGTTTCTGGTCACCTGATGAATATAGTCCAGTGTTCACACTTCCTTCTAGCTCTCCAACGTCTCTCAACGGAAATATATTGGCTTTTTAGCTGCTCGGTGCTTCACTGTGGTCACCAGCTACCAGCTAGACAATGGCAGGGACTAACAAATATTTTATTATTGATTATTATGACAGTTCTTTTCTAGATGAACGGATTAATCGTTAAAGCTATATTTCAGACACCAAGGTCGCATCTTCCAAAGTCTTGTTTTTTACCATTAAAAAAACTCATCGAAATGTTTTTAATGAAATAATAATAGAACAGAGAAAAGCAGAACATTGTCATACTTGTGGGGCTAAAAACAACAAAATTCTGGATTGTTTTTGACTTGAAAAAACGACCCCAGTGAATTATATATTATTAATGATATTTGTCAGTTATCTTCTGGCAATCGACTAGCTTATTAATTGACTAGTTATCGTAGCTCTAAGGTGGATGCAAACTTTGTGCTGAGCAGGAAGGGTACTTACTCACTGAATTCAGCGGCCTGCTGTGGCAAAAAAAGGCTCTTATGAGACTCAACCAAAACAGCAAAGTTGCTGACAATAAAGCCAACGCAAAGAGCTGAAAGACACTAAAACAGGAGTTGAGGTGATCTTCAGAGATGGGCAAAGATTCTGCATGTTCATCACTACAAGCGTCCACTTTCTTTAATCCATTATTGATATAGCCATTGACTGTAGCTGCTGTAAGTTAAAAGTGTTTTGTTTGGTTTATACTCACCATGTATAAAGATTTAAGGTGTCGTTCAGTTTTAAGCATTTTCTTCTAGTTATTTCATTTTGAGTTTACTGCTGAGAAATGTCTGTCATTCTATTCTATTCTATTGTCAGATAGTCTGTTTCAGCACATGCTGTCGTCATCTTTATCACTGTTTTAAAAATATATATTAAAAAAATACACGAGTCGATTTGTTATCAGATCTCCTTATTATTTTTAACTCTAAAATATTTTTTTCTGTTTATCACACATAAGTCACACAGAGCGGAAATGTTTTGCAGACGAGTCAAGTGACCGAAAATTATGGCATCTATTTTGATGATTAGAAATTGATTTATACAGAATTTTTAAACAATTTCTCCACTTTCCGCTACTCAGGCCTGATAATTCACTGTTTTCTGTCCTACGTGATTATGAATTGAAAATCTTTGTGTTTTGGACTGTTGGTGGCATTATTTGCAATTTTGCAGACAGATTTATTAATTGATAACTAGCTGATTAATTCCTAATGAAAATAATCGTTTGTCTATTGTGTAAGTAACATTTGTGTGTAAGATATATTTTGTTGACTTACGTGATTGTGTCTCAAATAATTGTTTGCTATTTGCATGTTCATATGAACATGAATGTCTGGCAACCAAGTTGTAAAACACCCCTGTTTGTGTGTGTGTGTGTGTGTGTGTGTGTGTGTGCGTGTGCGTGCGTGCACACATATGTGTGTGCGCATATGTGTGTGTGCAGAGCTTGGAGACTCCCACTGGTGCAGCCCAGTGGGACTCGGTGCCAGAGAACATGTGCTCTCAGCAAAAACCCAACAAAACAAACCAGTGACTTTCCATCGCATTGCCTGATCCTATAGTGCCGCCTTATTTCCAGACTGTGTTTCCTGCATTTACATTCCCGGCCTGATTAGTGGAGATTGTGACCAGTTAGGTAAACTCACACTCACCCAAATACACACACATAAATACACACTCAGACATACATACAGCACAGGAGTGGGGACAACTGCAGTAGTTTACTGGAGTGTTGAGCACTATAAACACAAATCTACACCAAAAATTGAGGTTTGCTTCACTCTTAAATTTGTACCGCTGTACACTCTGACCTTTGCACTTCTTATTGTACAATACAAAGAGTCTTAAGTCATGGTAGCAGATTTATGAGTCTATATTGTGACACTGTTGCCAATAAATGCTTATATGCTGATTTTTAGCAGGTACTGTATACTGTAATATTAAGAGGGGTCAACAACATAGTTTAGCATGTTAGCATGCTTACATTTACTTGTAATAAACACTTGATGCAAAGTACAGCTGATGCTGATGGAAATATTATTAGTTCTGCATAAATGTCGTTATAACAAAAGTACTGGACAGAGTGAAATATTGACCTGATGGTAGTATTAGATGAAACGTTAAGGAGTCACTTAAATTACAGCCTAGTTGCCAGGATAAAATGTGAAGGTTTATGGAAACCACTGATCCGTTCATCTTTCTACATGTTGCCACTTTCACATCAAGACTCGGGCGGGATGGTGGTGTTATCACAGGGAAGACGGCAACGTTTCAATATTTGTAAGTGTGAAACCACTGGACCTCAAGACAATAGTCCAAAACCTGATATTTTCCCTACACTTACCAAGTGGCTTTTGTTCCTCATCCTAATCAGTCAAAAAGCACAGCGTTGTCACAACATAAAATTGAAAATTGAACCTAAAGAAATGTAAAGTTGCAATATGAGGAAGTATCATATCTGTGGTTTCCAGAACACACATCGCCAACATTTATTCTGGCGGTTGGGGGGGAAGGAATGTGTGGACCAGATTTCAAGGAAATTCAGTAGTTATTGAGGCATTTCAGCCAAAACCTCAAACATCAGCCTGCTGATGATACTAAAGGAAAAGTCAGAAGATTACCAGATTTAGTAGAATCTATCCCCTGGGGACCGTTAACATCTGTACACAATATCATGGAAATCCCTCCAATAGATGGTGATATATTTTAGTCTGGACCAAAGTGTTGGACAGACAGACTGACATTGCCATAGGGCCATGCTTTTAGACTGGCTAAAAATCAAGACAATATCAAATGCACTCACACAGATGAATGAGTTTAGGCCTCAGTGCCCCTTGTAGCCTAGCTACCTGCCCACCTGCTGGCACAAGGGAATGCAGGGCAAAGGTTAACAGAGAATGAGCTACCTGCAGCTTCTTGTGGCGTTTTCTTCTGTTCTGTGTGTGTGTGTGTGTGTGTGTGTGTGTGTGTGTGTGTGTGTGTGTGTGTGTGTGTCTGTCTTTCAGCCTTGAACATGGACCTGTTGGATGGTTTCTGTGTGTGTGTGTAAAAGCATCTGAGGGACTCTCTTTGTTCATGTTTTCTTTCCTCATAATTTGATGCCACCAGTGTGTGTTGGCTCAGTTGGTCAGTGTGCATGTGCGTGTGTGTGAATGCAGTTGTGTAAAGGGTAGGGGGCGGTTGGAGGGTTACGTGGCCCCCTGACCACAACACCAGCTGAGGGATTATCCTGTTGAGCTGATCCAGAGGAGAGGGGCCTTGCTGGGGGTGGATGAGAGGCGGAGGGGAGGGAGAGGGAGAGGTGATGGGGGAGAGGGTGGAGGGGAGGTTGTTTTAAGGCTTGGCTTAGGTTAATTAACCTCCTGGACACTTTGACTGAGGCACAGAGCAGCATACTAATGGTTTATGTCCTCCACAAATCTCACACTGACCTACAGTGGCCCTGGGCTGGAGCTGCATTTGGTTTCAAAATAAGTTACAGAAACAGTTGAAATCTCAAATTTGATGTTCAAGGATTAATTTCAGAAGGTTTTGTTATTTTAAGGAGCTTGCTGTTGGGTAGTTGGTCGGCTCGTGATCAAGATTAAGGAAGATTATTGGAGTGCTTACTTAATTTTTGTATTTAATTTGATTAAAAAAAGTTGCATTAAAATTTGTTTAGCTCTGCTTTCACTAAAGGTAGGAAAGCCAGTGTTGAAGATTTTTTTATTTAACCTTTATTTATCCAGGAAAATCCCATTGAGATTAAAAACCTCTTTTTCAAGGGAGTCCTGACCAAGAGGCAGCAAAAATTACACAGTCACACATAACATACACAACATACAGATGGCAATTAGGGTTGTAAAAACGGTTACAAATAAATAAAAATTCTAAAAAACAGTTACAGGTAAAGGAGGTCGTCTCAAATGCTCTCAGCTTGGATTTAAAAGCATTCAAGGAAATCAGTTCAGTTATTTTCCAGTCTTTTTGCAGCATGTTTGCAGATGAGTTATAACTTGAAGTTATTTGCTTTGCTTCTCTGATTTGCTTTTCCTGCTATCAGTGATTTTTGTTGTGCTGCTCAATGTAAGATGTGTTCAGTTCTGCAACAAATATAAACATTATTTTACAGAAGGTGCAATAGCACACACTTTTTGGATAAAAGTCTTACTAAGTTTGAAAAAGATGGATAAAGTCTTCCCCCTATGATTTTATAAAATTAGGTGACATCATTTAGTTGCTAGATTAAGACAGTAGTTTGAAGCCCACACAGTTCATGATCATATCAGCCCCCACAGCTGCTAATCCTGAGTTGGAATAAAACTCCTCAGATCATTAATCAGGTTAGTGAAAACAAATAAAATGGCACCTGGCGCTGAGACAGCAGCAGCCGGTGGAGGGCGAGGGGTGCAGGAGGGGCCCAAAGTCAACAAATGAGTAGACGCATTAAAGTGGGATCACCGTCCTCAGACACACTTAGACACACATGCCAGGGAGGATCATGCCAGGATATTAAGGCCAGGAGGCTTTTTAGGTTGCTCGTTTCTTCATCAGTACCACAGCTGACTGTTTTATTAAACTTTGAGATCCTCAGCGGAGATTCTAATCACTGTGTTTATGCGTTACTTGGGGGGGGGGGGGGGGGGGGCGTGTGACAATAACCAGCTGAGTAATTAAAAGGATTAACTTGACATTCCGTTGGTTCTTTATGACGGGAGATCCACACAAGGGGTGTATGCGACTTGCAAAATCTCTACCAGCAGATTCATATCCTGTTTTCTCTCTACACACCAATTTGTTTAGGATGTGCACACAGTGAGCTTATACATTCGGGTGGAGTGTATGAGACAGACGTCAGCTCCACCTCTTCCTCTCGGCGGATGCGCCGGAGTAAAATGGAAATGGTGAAGAAAGGACTCCCGAACTCATGAGTCACTACAAACAGAGCTTTATGTTTGTCATCGACTTCTTTCCTGCCTTTTAAGGCGACGAAAAAGAAAAGCAGTGACCATTACGTCACGTATAATCCCAAACATGAGTGTGTTTGTTACGTGTGGAGGCGGTGCAGGGGTCTTACTTGCGAGGCTACAGTTGAGAGGGGGTCAAGGTGATCTGGCGAGTGAGTCAGAGTGTTGTAGAGAGTGAGTAAGAGTCTCCAGCCAGTCCGGTCCCCCCCCCCCCTCACTCTTCCTCTGAGCCCCCTGATGTTCCACAACACTTCCTGCTAAGCGTCCGGCCAGTCGGGCATTATCCCCAACTCTTTCTCTCTCTCTCTCTCTCTCTCTCTCTCTCTCTCTCTCTCTCTCTCTCTCTCTCTCTCTCTCACACACACACACACACACAGACAGACACACGTGTATAAACAGATGTAGACGGTGAAGCACACAGTGATAAATATACTCATGCCCACACAAACAAACACCAACACACTAACAGACAGTCAGAAATGCTCAGAGAGCAGACTGGACCAACTGAAAGCTGCACAGTCTCCACAGATATATGTGATCAGTTGGATTACTATGCGCGTGTAGATAAGAGTCTTGGTAGTATTGGGCACAGGTATTGAGAATTTACTAAGTTTGAGCATTGAATGGGATGAAACCTGTCACTAGCATACATTTGTGGCTGATATATAATTGAATTTAAAGTCTTTGTCACCAGAAATGTTTCCCTGTCATGTTTAGAAGGGTCATGGCTAAAATGCATGAATATACGTAATAACAATACGTACTTGTGTTCATAAAGACTTCCAGCAATCACTGGACAACATATTCTCCATAAATGAGCAAACTAATTTAGTACTACTAATCACTAATTGGTGAGCACATACTTGTTGATCGACTAAATGGATCAGTTGATCATTTAAGTCCATTAAGAAGCAAAAATGCCAAACATGTCCTGGTTCAACCTCTCCAGCATGTGAAGATTTGTTGTGTTACAAATCAATAATTTGAATATCTTTGGGTGTCAGACTGTTGCTCTTATCATAAGAAGGAATTAGAAGATGTCACCTTGATTAAAAAAAAAATAGTTCAAATGTACAGGAAAATATGTCTGATGTTCATTTTGATTGCTGAGCAGAGGTGTTGAAAGTTCACTGGTTTCAGCCCCTACATTTTGAATATTTTTGCCAGTTTTCTAAGACGTTCTGTGATATTAAATGAAACATTTTTGCGAGTTTGGATCGATACTGGGATAGAACAGCACATTTGAAAGCTTCACCTTGGACTCACTGACTTTTTAAGTACTCTGAGACATTTTAAACAATATATGATGAATCAATTAATTGAAAAAAAAAACAATTGTTGCAGCCTTGGAAGTATTCTCCATCAACTGGTGCACAACATGAAATAATAAGTCTGACCTCGGGTCATGCAGAGTTCACTGAAGTGAGTGTGACATTGCTCATAATCAACTACTTAACAGGTCTTCTCTTGTGAAGCTGTGAAAGTGTTAGTAACTGATTGCTTTTACTGATTGCTGAGACGCTGTCAGAACACCAGTGGAGAAACTCAAAGCACAGTCGGAAAGGCTTAATAAACATTTACTGTAGTGTAATGTTTTATTTGCTGGTTCCAGCTTCTTATTAAACACCGTCATAATTAACGTCCTTTTCTCGCCGCCCCAGGACTAACCTGCTACATCCAGACCACCATCATCATCTTCATCGGCACATCTGTGGATATCATACCTGCAGGCCCGCTACCGACAGCCTCCTCCCTTTCTTCTACCCTCAACTCCTCCACACCCAGACCCTCCACCCCCTGCTCCGTGGTCCCCTCTCCGTCGTCCCACCACGTCTGCGGAGTGGGTGCCGGCTCCCTCCCCCAGGGGTGGGAGTGAGGAGCTCGGAGACGGACTCGACAAACCCCTGGAGAATGACGCGGAGGGCGTGTGGAGCCCGGATATCGAACAGAGCTTCCAGGAGGCCCTGGCGATCTACCCACCCTGTGGCCGGAGGAAGATCATCCTCTCTGATGAGGGCAAGATGTACGGTACGCCCAGCTTCATCCTCATACTATCATGTACCCCTCTCTTCTTGAATGGTGTGATAAGATCAGTTTGGATGATAAACCAGAGCAGCAGACAGACAAAAGATGATATCTCAGAATATAGAAGAATATTGTAAGTCAAATCAGGCTGCAGTCAAGAAACAAATGAATGGCAACAAGCAAAACATTCAGCGAAGAAAGCATAACTTTTGTTTTAAATGTCAAGTCATTTATTATTTCTGCAAATTGACTCGACTCACTCAGTTTGAAAGTTTTAAAATTGCTTTAAATTTGGTGAGGGGCACCTGATCACTTGTTTAGGAAATACAAATTTTAGGACTTGGAGTTTGAAGCTTGAAGAACTTACACTGAATGAAAAAGTGAACAAAACACTGTAGCGAAGTAAACAGAAAGAAAGAAGAGAGAAGCTCTGAGAGTTAATGACCGACTAGCACTAGCCTGGCCAGTTAGCTTTCCAGTTACAGCAGTTTAACAGCTAGCCCGGCTAGTAGTCACTATGGCACCGAGCTTCCGGCCTCAACTAAGTTATGTGGACAAATAAATGTCACTCCGTGGTGGGACCAGAGCCATCATCTCTGATGCTGTGGAAATACACAATTAAAATACTTTATTGCAAAGCCTCAAGTTCGATCATGTCATTCAAGCTGTTCGAAGAGAACAATTACCCTAACAATTAAATAGCCTTTTGTCACTAGTTTGAGAGTTGTGGAAATACAGCTCTGTTAAGCTGAATATGTGATTGTGTTTATGATAATGACAATCTTCATTTGTATAACGCTTCTCTGAACAAGGTTACAAAGTGCTTTACAAAAGAAAAGAAGGAAAAAAACACGGAACACAAATACGAAACCTGGTTGTATATTAAATATTCACACTTTTCTATGAAGGAAAGTTTTAAAGAGGGATTTAAAAAAGGTGTAGCTTGTGTAAACTAAAAGGTTCAGCACTTGATAAAATTGATAAAGATTCAGGGTGAAATATTCAGTGTCGATGGACTTTAGGGAATAAGAAGTTACAAGCCGTGAACCTCTCCCCACATAAACGCCACTACTGAACCCACAGTGCGACACACATCTGCGGTATTGTGGGAAACAAATAGACGAATAGACATTTGTTTCACATACTCTCTCCCACACACACACACACACACACACACACACATTCACCACCACTCCTCGTGTTCATGTTTCACATCACTCCTGTTTCCTGCACAGCTGTCAGCTCGATTTGGTCCCATCGAGTACAGTGTGATGGCATGATGTGTCAGAAAACAGGCGCATACGCTCTAATCACTCATTCTTCTGCACACGTGTACACAATATGGCTCTCGCTCAGACTCCAGTTTGTTCGTCTTCAATTAGAAAGGAAAAAAAAAACACACTGACAAGTTCAGAAAATGTCTCAAACTAGAACATCTGATCAGAATTCGTATCAGTTCTTTTGTGATCCGTAACAATGACAAATTAATGAAAAGTAAAACATTAAACATCAACACATCCATGGAATCATTTGGGATAGACCATTGTCCCACTGTATTTCTGGCAGTGATAGGGGAGAGACGTTAACTGCGTTCCTGTTACCAAAATTAGCCCCAAATCGTTCGCCCCAAACAGGTTCAGAGGAGCGGGGATAATACTCACTTCCTACCCAGAGTGCACTGCTTGTGTTAAAATAGCATGGATGCTAACTTTGTGTGTTGTTGCCTCAAATGATCTCAAGATAGAATTTTGCTGGGGTTTCCCGCACTAACTGTAGCTTGACCACATTGCTCATGCTGTTTGGCCACAGATCATTGATTCTCCTCTATGGTTTTGCCTCTCAGTCACGTTTAAATGAATGATTTGGGGTTTGGAGCAGCAGAATAACACCACTGCAGGTCTCTCCTTATTGAATCTTTGGGTAATGTCATTGGCTAACAGGTGTTGGGAAGGTGAGGTGACATTCCTCTGCGACATCTTGATGAAAGATGTTTGGTAACAGATGGCTTTAGCGCCTTCCCGCCTGACTGTTTGATAGTGGATCTGGTGGGTGGAAAACAGGCAGATGGAGGTAGTGGCGCTATCAGACAGCCTCTGTCATCGCCTTGTCCTGTCACTGTGCCAGACAGCTCCTTTAACTGTTAGCTTTGCCTAGCCTAGCTTAGCCACCCATTGAGGTCATGGCCATCCTCCGATCAACACTTAAACCCTTATAAAGACTGTAATAATACTTGGGGGGGGGTATTTAGAGGGGCAGGTGGCTCATTCTGTGTCACGGGGATGGGGGGCTGGACGGGTGAAGGTGGTGATGGTGGGGTTTTTGGCAAGGCAAACACTGAGGTGCCCCTTCCTCCCTGTGGGGGTCAGGGGCAGGTGATGCGCGCCAGGGAGCGCGTTGGCCCGCGAGGAATGGCATGTGCACTCGGGAGCCCGGGGGTTCAAGGCAGCTCGGTTGTAACCCTAAACCAGAATAGACGTTTACCCTTTGAGCGCCTGGAGGGGAGGAGGACGGGTGGACAAATAAACACCAAGGTGGGCAGTGGTGTCTTGCATGGCCTCGGGGCTCGGCAGAACTCTCTCACACCTGTCCCCACTGTGGTGTGTGTGTGTGTGTGTTTCAGAGTGAGAACGCTAGAGGTTGTGTCGTTGCTCTTCTTGCTATTTCTGTGATTTACCTCCCTCATATCTTTTTGTCTCGACTCCATGAACTCACATGTTCTTTGTGAACAACCTTTTTTTTGCTTCCGTCAGTCTCTCAGTTGGTCTGTCTGCCTTTCAGTTCACCTCCAGCTGCTCTCCGAGTTCAACCTGACAGCCTCGCGGCAAATCAGGATTTATGACTTGAGAAATGAGGCAAGACTAAGCCCGTGCGTGGCCCACTGTGCCCCTGTCGCCCCTAAACAGCCCGGCCAACCTTTTTTCCCCTTACAGCCCCTGCAGCTCCCCTGTCCCCCCCTTTTATCACCATCCGTCGAGTCACAACTGGCCAACAACTCGAGTCATTCAAGCAACCACAATCAATGCAAAGCCACTTTGAAGCTCTTTAGTGTTGTTAATGCTGTTAAAGCGCTGATGGGTGGTCTTAAATCAGGTAGCCAAATCAAATATAAGCTGAGAATAGCTACCTTTAATGGCATACATGAAATGGTGAAGTGATGACCTGATTGTTTTAGAAATGTTATTTAGTCTTCGTGCATGGGCCAAAAATGGATACTTAGCCAAAACAAACTAGAAAATATCGTCTGTTGGCTGAGAATGACATACTCTTAATTTTAGGTTGAATTCCCCTCTGAGGACTGAATGCCATTCTTCGCTACACAATATGATATTGAGTCTCCGAGTGGAGAAACAGAAGGAATTTGCGCTTCTATCCATTATAAATTCCTAAATTGAATGGAATGTTTTTCAGCCCGTATTCCATGTACATTCACGACATTTTCTTCCCATTATGCCATGCATAGCGCTGGCCCTCGCGCCCATTACTCAACAGACCTATTAGCTCGCTTATTAGGGACGGTGTCACGGATATTGTGGCGGTTATGTGCTCCAGCGGTAATTCGACATGCATCTGCCAAGGAAAACATTTCCTGCCTTGTGTGGCTCTCAGCAAGAGACGTGCCCTGTGGTCTGACTGAAGGCCTCATGCTGCAATAATGGAAAAACAGTCCCAAACTTGTAGTGCTATGGAAACCAATGTGCTGACAGCTCTCGCTGGAAGAATGTGGCACTGGAAATATGATTATCTTCCCTCTTTATTTACTGTCATATAAGTGCTGTATTAATTTATGTGCCTGCTTTTGCAATTGCAATTGTTTTGTGTTATGATTTCTTTTGACAAATTTTTATTTGGCAGCATTCAGTCTTCTGCATCACATCATGTTTTTATGCAGCTGTTTGGTTTCGTCACACTTGATTTCCTGACATCTGTGAGTGGTGTACTTTTCTCACATTTTGAAGGTTCCTGCTTCCTGTGAAAAGCCATTTTGTTGTTGTTGTTGTTGTTGTTTTTTTTTTTTTTTTTTGCTGCGTTAGTGTGCTGGATAAAGTCAACAAAGTTTTCCCCCAGTAGTGGCATATTATTCAGTTCAGTCAGTTCAGAACAAAGACTGCCAGCACAATTAATCATGCTCCCACTAAGCTTCGCTTGTGCAACATGTCAGCCCATTGTGGGTTTTTGTCAGGCGATGCAAATATGTTTTCAACTCAAGCCTTTAAGAATGTGATGTAAAGGTCAGCGAGAAGTGACAGCGAGTCCGCACCCGGGTACAAACTTTCACAGTAAAGTGAGAGATTCAGCAAATGAGCTGACCTTGATCTGCTGACCTTTGAAGAAGCCTCTGAGGCCTGTGTTGTCAAGTGGTTTCCTTTGGTAACCTCAGTTCTCTGCTTGAAGATGTTATGTTTAGCAATATGGATGACATTGATAAGAAGAAACGATTATGCTGAGCTGTCGGTTCATTTATTTTACTGTGGCTAAATAAATCCTACATTCATGGAGGTAAACAATGTCCAGTTTTGTTTAAACTGTTATGCAGATTCTCCAGAATGATCAAAAAGTTGAATCACATTCTCTCTAGAAATGTAAAACCTTCATGAAGGTATGATTAATTGCATAACTGTTGTGGTTGACTTCATTAGTTTAAACCAGATGCACTTAATCAACTGACAACTGAGTCTGGATTATGCGTTAAACTGTTGGCAAAGCTTTCTAATGTTTACGCAACATGAAATATTCAAACATGAACCTTTTTGCTGCACGATTCAGTCAAATTTAAACACTTTTCCCCTAAACTCACCTTACATATTTGGTATCTTTAGAAACTTTTGAAATGTTTCGCAACTCTATAAGATCTTATAGAAGAAGGTTAACAGGTCATATGGCTGTCAGAGTCTGCAGCACTGTGTTTATTATTTGTGTGGTATTCACCTAAACACATTGACGCACAGAGGTTGGGATTATTTTAAAACATAAATGTGTGTGCATTCACACTTTTGTGATCTTGGGGCTCCCGGAGACTTGGATAACGACGGACGAGCTGTACGGAGCTATTTTGAATTTTTGGGGTTGTTTCTTACATTTTGAAACAAGTGCCCATCTACTTCAGTCATTGCTGAGAATGCTGCAATGTTGTTTTGCTGTGAAACTCCAGAAATGTTTGGAGGATTTGTGAACAAATTTAACCCAATTTCTATCAGCATGAAGGTGAGCAGATAATGAGTAAACTTTCTTCCTCACCTCTCTGACCCTGTCCCAGAAGTCATAGCAACAGGTGATCAAATGAAACACTCTTACTGAATTTCTCTGGGTTGGAATTTTCCTGTATTAGCATTAGTGATTTGTGTTACACTGTTGGGAGACACCGGCGCCTCCATGATGCACTGTTTCTGATGGGGTGATTTTAGGGGAGGGGTGGTCACATGAGCATGATGATGAACCTGAACCTCCAACCATTCAATCCTGAATTCTCTCGTGGGATTTGATGCTCTCTCGGGGGTTTTTCGAGGAACGCGCCTCTGCTGAATATGAACTTGTGGAATCCAGACAGAGCTCCCTCCATGTCAGTCCCCCTCTTTCTGTCTGTACCCCTCAGTACGTCGCAGTGTAACCAATAGGAAACGTTGTGCGGCAACAGCCATGTAACAGAGCTGTCACTGTCACTTTATCTCCACATCTCAGATCAGCAAGGTGGAAGGTAGAAGGATCCAAACAGGTCAGACATCTGTTGATGTGTCTGCACGATTAGTTTACATTAAGCCTCGTGCAAATTATCTCCTGCATAAATCTCTGTAATTGCAAAGGACCCTGATGGCAGGTTGTGTAAATATAACATGACATCTGTTAAATTTACTCCTCTGCTAGAAATACTATACTTTCTTAGAAATCAAGCGCAAACCTCAGATTTGGCTCGGCCCGCAGTGCAGCTGGTTACCAGATAATCAGAGGCCAACTCACAGAAATTAGTTAATAAGGGAAGAGGAGGAAGGGAAGTAACACTTTGTTTTACAGATCCTCTATATGCTATTCATTTCCTGATAATTTAAAGCATTTCCTGGTAAGAGGGTTAGGGTTAGGGTAATTTGATATTAATCATAGGTTAAATATAGGCAAAGTTATGAGGCTGTGATTACTTGAAAAGAAGTAGTTTATTTCTAGAGGAATATCTGTGATGGAACTGCTCCAATATATTATAATTATAATGAATTTATTATTGAAAGCATGATGTAAGCATATGTTGCTTTCCTGTAGGCAAATTGCACATTTTTGCATCTTCAGCTGACCTAAAGTGCACTGACAAATTACACCATTTCATGTAAGAGATAATGACCTTACAAGTAATATTTCTGTCAGCTACAGGGACTTGCTTTTCGTCTGTCTTGATATTAAAAAGCGAATTTTTGCTTGTTTTTGGATATTAAAAACAATAAAATGTATTCATTGTAATCCTTTTTTCTTTGAGGTTAACCATTTTTTTCACTCATCAGTCCTGTTGCAGATCATCTAAGTCACTCTCATTCAACATGCCCTTATCCCTTATCAGAAGGGAATGAATTTCTTGACTTGAAAAAACTGCAGCTAGTTGTCAATTTTTTAGATGATCAAATGATTGAGTTAAACCAGGTCTAACTTTTCCTGTTGTCGTACTCGACTTGTTGCCTGTACCGAGGCTTGACAGAGGACCTCTCAGAGCTCAGAGGGCTGCGTCCAGGCTGCATTGGAGGGGAAATGACACCCAGCCAAGACATTCCTGCAGCCTAAATGTGACCTTTGTTTTCCTGAGCAGACACAGAGGGGCATATGTGCTGTTGAGGGAAAACGTATGGCTGGCAGATGTTCAGAGAGGATGGCGGTTTGTGTACGATTACATGTACAGCCACACACTGACCAAATTACGTTGAAACAACTTAAATTTACTTAAATTTGATAGAAGTGCAACAGGTTGTCATTTAACTTGTGCAAGCTTTGAGGACAATGCTGCGCTGAAGTGATGGCGGTGTCATTTAAGATGTAAATGTATTTTGAGTGAATATTTAAATAATTTTAGGCCTAATTTTTTATGGTTTGGAGTATGGTGATAAACTGATCCTATAGAAAACCCTATCACAGGAAGAAATTAGTTCACATTCATTGGATGCAGATGTATGAATACAAATATGACTTTGATCCATTGGGGACCCAGTCTGGACGGGTCAGTATATACAGTAGGAATGTCTGGAATGCTGATACATAGACACTGAAGAAGAAGTGAGAGAGAGAGAGATCGGAACAGGACAGTGATGACCGCAGCCCCATTGGGGAAAGGCAGATTTACAACCCAGGGGTTGACTTTGGAAGGGACACTATAGTCCGCCTTCACTCACCCCATCCACCTCTCTCTGACCTCCACCAACAAGCCTGAGCAAGAGAGCTAGAAGAAAAACTGGTGATAGAGTGTTTGTCAGACCTTTAGGATCATCAGGGTTCCAGGAAGCAAAACATTAGTATGGTTTGATGACTGAAATTAAAGCAAATTGTTCATTTTACAAATGAAAAGTTTTCTGATGCAACAAAATGAACTGTATGTAGGTACACATATGTTAATCAGAGATGTTTGCATGGCTGTTGTTGTTACACTTTCACAGATTTTGTATGATGTCAGTATGTCCAGTTTTGCTCCAGTGGCTGACTGTAATTCAGCCACTAACTGAGTAGCACAAATCAAACAGTCCCAGAGCAGAATAAAGAGATGTTGTGGCAGCAGCACACTCCTTTAGTGGCTAATGTTAGCACAGAGCACACCACCCCTGAGCCAGAAAAAAGAGTCGCCATGGCATAGACCCACACAGTCATTGGCTAACACACTCCTTTAGCAGCTAGCGTTAGCACAAAGCACACAGCCCCTGAAACAAAAAAGGCTATAAAAAACAGCAGATGGATACCATTACCAACTAGCTGGTAAAAATAATTCAAATGAATGATAGTGGTGCGTCTGTAAATTCTGGTTGTGTAAATAAGTGGAGAAGCCCCCAAGTGTACAAAAGAAATCGTTAATTACAGTTAAAAATAAAAATATAGATTTGATAGTGTGTTTTGGGACTAAGTAACTTCACCACTTGATCAGAGTGACCCTAGTCAAGACGACAGTGATTGGTTTAGATTTATACATCTAAACAAGCCAGAATGTTTTTTTTTTCCCTCTATACCAGAAAGAGAATTGTTGCAGCTGGACCTTTCTCCCACGTTGACACAATGATGTGGCCTTGCGAGACCAGAATGTCTGTAGACATTCATTTTCAGTCAGATCAAAGATTTTTAGACAGCATTCTATTGCTGGTATTGTGGAAACTATAAAGAGAACAGAATCTAAAGCAGAGCATGAGAATTTAACCAACATAGAAAAAGAAACAGGAATAATCCCTGTAAATTAGCAGATTATGGTTTGTGTCAAAACCCAGTCCTCAGACCTCTTAAACACTTTCCATGCCTCTAAAAAATGTCTCTAGAATCAAATTTCCCCCAGACGAGTGTGTGACTGGCAACCGTGTGATAAACAACATCAAACTGTGGAGCAGTGGGTGATGGTATAATGTTCCTACTGACTTTCCTGCTGCCTTGGCTGGCACAAATCCTGTGTGCTACTCCTGTTGGATATCATGATCTCATCGCTGTGTGACTGAGTCGCCTCTCTGATCTCATGGGTGTGTTGGAGGGTATTTTTGATGGGGCCCTTCCCCAAGCACTCGCACTAGGAGTGGCAGGGCATCTGAGACAAGGGCATGAAGCAAAGCCTCTATGACAGCCCATTAATGAAGATGTTTAATGCTTATAATGCAGGTGTGACTCATTTTGAATGGGAATAAAAAAAACATGAAAAATAGTTTCTTATAAATCCTGTCTGCACAGAAAAACTTTACAAGCAATTTGTGTGTCTCTCATGCTTCTACTTGACTTGAATAACTGTGGTTTTCAGGTTGATCAAGTTTGACAACAACTCTGGCCCAGGAAAGGCTTACAAGTCCATAACAAGGCTTTTAAAAGTGGCAGCCAAAGTGAAAAGATGGTCTGTTTTTCTGAACTTGTGGAAAGTTTGTATTCATCTGTGGAGACATGCTCACGCAACTGTGTCCGCTACTTTGAAAATCCCAATTGGAGTGGCTACACAATGTACATCTTACTGTACAACCGACTGAAGATAAATTGCTGGGAACAGGAAGAACTTGGAGCTGTAATGTGAGGAACTCGATACGGGCAACTTAATGTTCATTTGAGGTCAAGTACCGTGCGACAAAGCTTTCTGTTCGTCTTTTCAAAAGTTTGATTGCAAGGAAATGTGGAACACTTTCTTAATCCCTGAGGAATTAAAGAAATGTGCATTTAGGGGCTTGAACAATCGGCCAGCGAGTGCACCTCCCGATAAACGCTAAACGGTTGAGGAGTTACGGCTCTGAAAGGAAAATAAGATTGAGACGGAATGAATGCTGCGACTGGGGCTGGTGTGTGTGCGTCAGTTTATGTCTGTGTCTATGTGTGCGACTGTGTGTATAAACTGGAGTAGACGGCATTTAACAGAGGGGTTTAGTCCACAAAAGCCCCTCACAATGGCAGGTCTACAGCTGGGTAGTGTGTGTGCGTGTGTGTTGCAGGGGCCTGGAACTTTACAAGGACACAGATCAACTGCTTTCTTGCTAATGAAACTTGGCTGGTGACAAAACCCGTTCTTTATATTTGAGATGTTTAAATTCAGTTACAATTCCCTTTTCGTTTGCTTTGTTTCATCAGGACAATCCACTCTCTTCCCATGAAGTGAGGATAATCCACTAGCTTTCCATGAAGTCCTGCGTGCATACTGTTTATAAGAGATAAACAATAAGACAGTTAAAAACATATCAAACACTGAGTGCAGCCTGTTGATCAACTGTGCAACAAAAGCGAGACTGTCCTCCCAGTCATTTCAGCAAGTTCCCCAAAAGGGCCTAATGTTAACAGTCAAGCGACAAAGTCCTCTAGGTGACATAGCAAATATGATATGACCAAGGAAGGAAGGGAGGAGTTTGACTTGAAGGGATGGGTCATCATAAATCTTAGTGATTTCACTAAAACCATAATCTTTCCCTGAATGTCTTAATTTTTTGTGCCTGAACATAACCAAATGCAGAGACCAATTTTGTCCTTTTGATGAGGGGTCACGTCAGAAAAGGCCTCTGTTTGTCATTCTATTGTGCGTGGACCAACAACGTTGTATATTGTTTCACTGATGATTTATTGGTCCAGCTGATTCCACAAAGTGGAAACCATATTCCAGCCAACACGTCCTCATTCCTAAATGACTGAATAGGTCGCTTGTCAGTGCCTTGCAAAACGACATGTATCGCCTTTACCGAAACAACGGGACCATTGCAACGTAATGTTTGGTTTGGCCGAGGCAAAAAAGTGCTTGGTTAGGTTCAGGAAAACATTGAGAGTTCAGTTAAAATCACTATTATCCTTCTGTAACTTGTTACAAACATACCTAAGTAGCTTACGTTGCAATATGTGTGTGAAATGGTTTCACGCTGGATATGAGCAGCGGATCTGATATTTTTAATAATATTGGACTTTTTGTGGTCTGATTGACACTAAATTAAATTGATGATGTGAATCTGCAAAATGATTCATAAGTAAAGATATCAAATGAATGTAGTGGAGCAGAACATACACTATTTGCCTTTAAAATGTAGTGGAGAAATAGAAATACCATAATAAATGTACCCCACAATTGTACTTAAAAACAGTACTTGAACTAATTGTTCATAGCTATATTTTATCAATGTTCATTCTAAATTCTGACCATAAGATTTTCATTTTTTATGTAATAATAAATCTTTTCCCAATATCAGTTACCAGTCTCTTTAATGACTAATTATCGGTTTCTGTATCGGCCCTGAAGCAAACACATCAGCCAATCCCCAATTTCTGTGAGATGTGGGTCTCAACTTTCCTCAGTTTAACCTCAGAATGAAAATGTTCAGACAACCTGAGTCGACTGTTGTCTTGTTTGCAACCTGTCTGACTGCATGTGTTCCTTGCCCTGTCTGACTTCATGTAAAGTGTTGCTAAAAAATACACTCAAACTAAAAATTGTAAATAAATAATGTCTAATAATGACTAATATGTTCTCTTACAGCAGTCACACATTTTCATTAGGAAATCCTCTTGTTTCATTCAAGCCTTTAAAAAGTGGTATCTTACACTTTATAGAAAAGTTTGTATACCAAGCAGGGAAATCTAAGTTGTTCTGTTTGGGCTTAGCAACACAACACAACACACATGCTTTCTTAAAGCATTAAGTAGAAACTCATGTCTAAGCAGACTGCGAGGACGGCTGGTTCACATGAGCACCAGACAGAAACGGTGTTTTGCATTCCGCGCAAAATCTGATCACTTTTATTGCCTGACAAAACCTCTGATGGAGGTTCAGCCAAGCTTCAGGTTTCCCCTTTTCACCATTTGGGGTCGTTTGATTGGCTGGTTTGTGGAGCGTTGTGAGGTCTGACCCAAGCGTCACTATGTAAAGGAAAATGTGAGGAGTTTGTACCAGGTTGTGTGTCGTGACTGATCTGTGTGTTAATTCACATGGAGATGTGGTGCCAAAGGAAAAATGGCCGTGTTTAAGAGGTGGTGCAAGTCTAACAAACTCTTGTATGACTGCGTGTGTGTGTGCGCGCGTGCTTGGTGGACGTGTGGAGTCCTGTGTGGGAGCGTGATATATCTCCTTTGAGAGCACAAGATGAGTAATGCACCCTGTAACTGATCTTGTGCATGTTTGCCTGTCTTTCCTTTTTTATTAGTACCAGTTTGCAACTGTGCTAATGATTATTTTAATTTTTAATGAGGCTGAGCTCCCTGTGAGGCGGGAGATCTGTTGGTTTTTCACGTTTTTATGTTTTCGGGTCGTCATTCCATCTGTCCCATTCTTGGGAAAGCGATATCTCGAAAACGCCTTGAGGGAGTTTCTTCAAATTTGGCACAAGTGTCCACTGTGACTCAGAGATAAAAACTGATTATAATTTGGTGGCCAAACGTCAGAGGTCGAGGTCACTCTGACTTCATAAAACACATTTTTGGCCATTACTTAAGAAATCATAAAATAGTTGATATACATTTTGACAAGTGTCTGATAGGATAAAATGACAAAGTTATAACATGTAATAACCAAAAGGTTAGAGGTCAACAGTAAATAACAGTGAGGCACTTATTTTTGTTAGAAAAATAAAAACAACTTTCATAGCACAATGTGACTTACTGAAAGAAAAGAACAGCCTAAAATACAAAGATATTCAGTTGACAATGTTATTAAACAAGTGCATGTAGCAAATGTTTATATTTGAGAACTTGCAACCAGCAAATGTGAAGCATTTCTGCTAAATAAATGACATAAATTATCTAACAATTTAACTATTGTTTCTAATTACCTATTTCTCAAATAATCATCAATAATTGACAAAAGTGTGTGTATTCCTCTTGTAAAAGCTTTTATGCTTGCATGGCAGTCATGAAAAAGCCCTCCCAAGCTATTTAATCATTTCTCTCCAAAAATGCAACCACAATGAAAAGTCACACATCCTGTTACTGAATTTATCTCAAAAAGCTTTCAGTTTATTTGTGCATCCATATCTATTTGTGTTTTTACAATCTTAGCCGTTAAAAACTAACGGTTTAGTTTTTGAGAAGAGGGTGAAAGAAACCACATGACCGTTGCCCTCTGCTGTAACCGGAGACTCTGGATGGAAGGGGGGGAACAAGCCCAAGATTTACAGCAGGCATAAAGGCATATTCCATAAACATTGACACACACACCAGCTGCCTGGCTGCCTCACCAGACTGGGCCCCCTTTGGTCACTGGCCTGTGCCGTGTCTGTCCTGAGTCCGGTCGGAGGGATCGCATGGCTACAGCCTCCACCTGCTCTGCCAATGTGACCTGTCTGTCAGCAGTGGCAGACACACACTCGCTGTAGAGATTCGAGCTCAGTGTACACTCGGGGGGTCACGCTGACACTGATGCAAGTCCTCAGACACAGATGTATATACTTAGTGATATACTTACGCTTGCAGTTTTTGGCGTTGACACACTTGACAGCTTCGACTCTTGCTTTGGACGCGCGTGTTTGCAAACCCTCATGTATGTGCATGCATGCAGACTCTTCCAAATATGTGTACACACAGAGACATGAAGACAAACATAGATTAAGCGGTTAATATGGCTTATACAGTGACTGCAGCAAACAAGTATTTGTATAAATCAGTGCACAGAAATATACGGTGCATATACATTTCCTCATTCCTCCCCTGATACTGCGGAATTACCAGGCATGCAGAGCGGGCTCACTGGTGATGATTGAATTGTTTGCTTCAGTAAACATTTTAATTCCTCCACAATTAGAACAAGCTCCTCATCATCTTCTTACTTACAGTTCCAGTACACAAAGATTCAGCTGTGTTTTATTTTTTTTGTTAATGTACTGTAACAACACAAAACGGGAATAACCCTAACAACAAAAGAATCTGTACCTGACTTCGGTTAACTGTGGGTGTTTCTGTGATTTTGTCTTTTTAACTTCTTCAGGACTTTTGAAAGTTTCTCCAATTTTTTTTCATAAATTGAGTAATATCGAGTCTACAGCAGATTGAAAACGGCACTCAAACACTGTTAACAAATGCCTTTCAAAGTGAGTAATTGAGGGTTAGGGTTAGGGTCTGAAAATTAGAGAAAGATCTGTGCGAGGGGGTTGGGGAGGGTCAAGGGACTATAAAATGTGCAGGTGTTGTGTGTTATTTATGTATTTATTATTATTATTATTATTATTATTATTATTATTATTATTATTATTATCATTCTTATTGTTATTATTTTTTCCCTTTTTTTCATTGTTTGAGTTATGAATATGAATTATTAGTTATGATTTTGATTTGTCTCTGCCAATTGTACATAGTAATGATATCACTTTATCTAAATGGTTTGAAGAGTGTTCGTGCTTATATGTATAATTACTGTTATTTATCTATATATGTATATATACATACATATATTATTTGACTATATTCTTTGTCTGTAATGTTGATTTGCACCTGTATTAATAGAAAAATAAAAAAAATAAAAAATAAAAAATAAAAATAAAAAAGTGAGTAATTGAATATTTCGATATTGTCAAATAAGAAGAAAAAACACCATATATGTTCAAGGAAACAATAAAAATTTTAAAAGACTGGATGGTCTGCTGGCAAATTAGTTTTTAGTTTGAATGCAATAGTTTAATAGTTAATTGTAGTTAATAGTTAACTGTTAATAAATATATAATTAAGTATCTATATTATACAGCAATAAAGTAAAAAAAACTATACAAAACAAACATAAACAACTCAATAAGGTAAGTCGGTTTAATCAATAAATATGTAATGCTTTTATAAAAAAATTAATTAAACTTAAGGCCCTTATTAATGTTCTTAAGCAGTCTCAACCAGTTTTCCATGAGTGCTTATAAATGTCTCATGTATCAACAAAAGGGGTTATTCCACTGTTATTACCACTTATATAGTCTTATTCAGCACATAGATATTATTTTTTCTCCTTTAACCTCTCAATTCCTGACATATTTATGCTCTTTCAGGTTTCTCAAAATGTGTAGGAAAAATATAATTTAAAATGTAATGGCAGATAGATGTTAAGCTTGAAGGTATTTAAAATGAGGCTGGAAATGTATAAATATTTTCAAACTAAAGTTCTGTTGTTTTCCTGCTCCCTTACAGGACGAAACGAGTTGATTGCACGGTACATCAAACTTCGCACAGGGAAGACGCGGACCAGGAAGCAGGTGAGTTATCTGCAAATGCCATTCGAGGCAGCGCCCTATTTTTGGAGCCCTACAGAAATCCCTCTCCTGCTGAGTGATGCCCCAACACCCAGGGTACCCCACCCTCCCCCACCCCCACCCACCTTCTCACTCCCTCCTACGTGGAGGGCTGGAGATGACGATTGATTTAGGGCCAGAGCCCAATGCACAGATGCTATAGGATCATGTGTCGGTGTTGTTTCTTCACCACCTCATGGATCTGGTGCTTGTTAGACGGGGAAAGAAGCTGGGGAATATGGAGATCTGGACGGGAGACCGAGGCGGGACGGGCAAGGGATTTGGAACTCTATCCTCACTACGGTATCTGATATGGAAGGACTGATGTATGGGCAGTGATGGATGTGGAGAGAAAGGGTTCCTGCTAAGTCATCTGGCAGAGTCGATGTGGGAATGAAAAGAGATGAGTGGAGACGAGAGGAGAAGGGGGAGGGGGGCGGCGGTGAGGGATCGGAGATGGATGGTGGGACAGGTCAGAGGGATAGAGGGACACCTGCTGGTCCAACCGCAGTAAAGTGACTGACGGCTGTGTTGACGGTGTTGTGGAGAAACGAATGGCTGTATTTATGATACATATTTAATTCAGACTGTAATGTTAATCATGATGGGGCTACACAGTAAAAATAAGAACACAGTGTCTCATAAATAAATCCGGTTCAGCAATATTTCATTTCCAAACAGTGTATAGAGGGGTGATGGAGCAGTCTTTTGGTTTGTAAAGGTTATCTCAGGTTACAGCTGCAATGAATGCTTGATTAATCGATTGGTGAATAAAAAAAAAAGAGAATGATTGCCAACTATTTTTTATAGTTGACAGTTAGACACAGGTTAACGTTGATACAGGTTAGCACTGGGATGATGATTCCAAGAGGCTCTCCAATCCCCACTGGGGTTGAAGCTACTGAATACTCACCATTAGTCAGTCAACCTCCAACCTAATCGAACAGTCATTTGGTTCCAAAACTGAAAGAAATTACTGAAAAATGTTCATCACTGTATGTGTGTGTAAGAAATAAACACTGTAAAATGCCACTCAAAAATACGTTTTAAAGTTGACAAGATGTTTCTTGCTTATTAGTGTCCTATATTTCAATCAAATGCTACTTTTCTGGGCTATTATGTCAACTCTTAAGTGTAAAAAGATATTTTGACTATAAATCAGACAAATGTGCTCCGTGAGACTTAGTTGAATAAATGCCCTTCCATTTATCTACTTTCTAAAGCTGCAGTCAGTCAAGTCCAGGTGAGGGTATCCTATGGTAAACATATTCACACCTGCAGCCTTAGCTAGTATATTGTATTTATTCATCTCTTTTTATTTATTTAGATCCCCACTAGCCACTACCAAGGTAGAGGCTATTCTCCCTGGTGTCCATTATAAATGAATTAACAGGACGAAAGGGAATGAAACAAATAATCTACAAAGAAAATGGATTTCACAACACAACTACTTGTGACAACAATAACGAAAGGAACCCACATTATGTCTGTCGATAAAGCTTGACAAGCACTAAACAGCACAGCAGAATAGATTATGTTGATCATTGAGTCGGAGATAATGTATCAAAACCTGTCAGATAGCTTCAGAATCAGAATCAGAATCAGAAAAACTTTATTGTCCCCTGCAAAAAGCAGTGGAAATTCGTCTTTGAAGTGTTCACAGATGTGCAGTTAACTTAGAGTCTCAAATTCACCTGCATGTTTTCAGAGCATCTGGAGGCAATCCATATGAACTCACAGGATTAAAGGGTTAAAAGTCCCCATCTGGACGGATCAGGGTTGAAGATTCTCACTGTGAGACCTTCAGCACAAAGCAGACCCATTTTATCTGGAAACATGTGACATAAATGCAAACCTTAACTCTGTGGTGTTGTCTGCTGTCTGTCTTTCAGGTATCTAGTCACATCCAGGTTCTAGCCCGGCGGAAGGCCAGGGAGATCCAGGTGAAGCTGAAGGTACGCTACGTGAGTCAACCCCTTTTTCTATATTCCATTAATATTTTGGAAGATTTAACCAGCGTTGATTTGTTTGATACAGAAAAAAGGAGAGCTAAAGACATTTTGATTTAATCACTACTGCACTACTGCACCAATTTTGTTAAACAGCTTTTCTCTGGTGTCACGCCAGAGTTAACGGTGTGAATAGCATGTTGCTTTTTAAAATTTTCATTTTATTCCAGATTGAGTCATACAGGTTTTTAGATTGTAATCAGACCACGGCGCCTGCGTTCAGCTCAGGTTATTATCATGATTTTAATGAAATTGTGCGACAGCAGACGGAAAGTGGATGAAAACATTATTACCCTGTATTATTTATTTATTTATTTATTTATTTATTTATTTATTTATTTATGTTGTTTGTTTCGGGCATGTCAATTCATAAGCATCACATTTCATCATTGTTCAAATAATACAACACACATGGCCGAAAGGGAAAAGCGGGAGAAGCCAAAGCTTATCAAGTCCCGCCCCCATTACCCACAGTATAAAATCTTCATTCTGATCTTTTCTTGTCTTTTGCAAATTACTTTTTTCTTTTCTTCTCTTTTTTTCTTTTGTTATGACCTTTGACAAAACATATTACAGCAGTAGCATACAGAGCTGAATTCAAGCTCTAGACAGTACATACAGATTACATGTGTGTCTGCACATGTGTCCATATTAGTCCATCATGAGTGAACAACAGTCTCATCTTATGGCCTCATCTTATAGCCAGGCTTGCCACAAAGTCAGAATATCCAATTGAGAGAGAGCAAAAGTCCAGTGTATTATTATTCTCTCTTATTATGAAGTTTCATATATTGTTAAAGGTATTCCGACATCCATGACTGCCATGTATTCATATTCCATTAACACACAAGGCACAAATGATTGTCTATTTTAATTGCACGCTCTAATTGATGCTACTTTCAAATGGGATGCTGACACATTTCAATGAAATGTGAACATATTCTCCAGAAGCCGGAGGCTTATATGATCATAAAGAAGATGAACCAAACCCAATTGTCAGGAAACAAATTAATCCCTGAATTATTCCTTCCAGGTATTACGTTTGATAAGTACCCCAATAAAATGTTTTCCTGTGTGGTGCGCTGAGAGCTTACACATCATTGTCCCCCCAATACTTTCTCAGTTTACATTTCTCATCCGCATACACCCGCATACTTGCAGGCAACGGGACCCTCCTCCCTCAACCTCGGACGGCAGCCATGAGGGTTCAGCTGGCACGGCCCGGCATCGGTCACAGGGTTGGCCCCAGTGACAGGCCTTTTTAAATACGTCTTTGGTGTAACTGAGATCCCTACCACATGTACCCCCTATATTTCAACTATGCCCTTGTGTTAGCCAGTTCTGGGAAGAAGAATGCACCGACTGGCCTTGCCCATTAGGGCTGGGCGGCAAGTGCTTGTAGTCCTCTGTGGTTTGGAAACTGCTGAAGGAGTGAATTCACAAACAAGAGGTGGATTGCTTTACAGTGCAGCACAGGAAATAAAGCTTTGAATCTATCTGGCTATTTGTAACTCTTTTTGATTGCATTAGCATTTAACAATTTTGATACAATTGTTAGCATATTAACATACCACCCCGTTGCCTGCCTTGACTTCCAGTATGACCTCCAACAGAAGCTGGTTGTCATCACTGGCTTGCCCCTGCCAAAGCAATAAACTTAACTCTTGACCCAAAGGCCCTTGACTGTAATATCAGCTTCTCTTCAGCTCTCTAGCTGGCAGGGGCTCACCGATGATGCAAGCTGGCCTCAGCCCTTCATTTCCCCTTTTAGGGCTCTGCCTGTATAGTGAAGTAGGGCGCCGACTTAAATGGAGCCTGATTAGTGCTCACCCTTTACGTAACTGTCTCCCTCTCTGTAGGACCAGGCTGCCAAAGACAAGGCCCTGCAGAGTATGGCCACCATGTCCTCAGCTCAGATCATCTCACCCACCGCTTTTCAGAACAAGATGGCACTCCAGGGTCTGTCTAGGCCGGCGTACCCCACTGCTGGCGGGGTGAGTCCATGACACCATCTTGTTCATAGTAACCTTAAGGGCTAAGCAAAAACAAAATATATACCTTTTACTTCATCTTAGAGTCTGGATTTTGCTTATTGTGGCTAACCATCAATTTTACACATTAAAATGTGTTTACATGTGTTTACATTTATAAAGTCTTGAGGAGTCTTGAGTGGTGCCAGAGGAAGCTGCATGTAATCTCAGAAATTGGCAACTACATTACCCACAGTGCAACTTACCTATTGAGTGACATCACTGGAAGCAGTTTATCAAATTACATGCAGCTTCCCCTGGAGCCCCCACAGGCTTAATACTACTTTATTCACTTATGCAGTTGTACTCCCAAAGACCTGTAAGCACACTTCAATGTAAAAAAAAAATGTGGAGTTACCCTTTAAGTACTAAAGTTGTCAAAAAAAATCAGGTTATATCTTTTTTATCATAAACATTTAAACTTTTTCTTTTTACAGGAAACACTTATCAGCTCTGGACTTCTATTTTTTTCACAACACAATTGCTATATGAGAACTAGTGTAACATCAACTTGAGTAATAGTTTCTATTCTTTGTTTTCTCCCAGTTTTGGCACGGGGCTCTTCCAGGACAACCAGGAGGCCATGAAGAGTGAGTAGCCATTCTTTCCGCTCCTTACTTCTACAGTATCCATCAGTACATCTCATGTGATCAGCTTAATAACCATCAGATACATTTCAGTCAGAGACGACTCTCAGGGAAAATTCGTACATATCAGTGCAATTATAAAGAAAAATCTTCAGCTGTCTGACATTCAGCATAGCACTCTGCTCCCTGCATCTTCAGAGGTCAGCCAGTCCAATTAGTATGTGAGAAGGGGTCATGAGGCCGAGACAGTGAATAACATGCCTCTCCCTCTCTTGTCTGCCTCGTCTCTCCAGCATTAAGCCCTTCTCCCAGCAGAGTTACGCCATGCAAGCGTCCGGCCCGGCCCCCATAACAGGTGGGTGCTCTTTCCCCTCTGTTGTGTTGACAGAGGGCTGTCATGCCGTCAATGTGATGAGACAACCTGTTCGTGATGAAGAGCTCAGAGAACGAGCTGCAATATCACTGGATTTTCCCCTTTATGTTTTTACTTCGTCACACTCACTCCACACATGTATGCACTCGCTGCACTCTTGTCTGCAGGTTATGAAAGCACAGCAGGGCTGTCCATGTCTCCCGGTGCCCCCCCTTGGCAGGGTAGAAGTATTGCCAGCTCCAAGTTGCGAATGCTGGAGTTCTCCGCCTTTCTAGAGCAACCTCAGGACCCAGAGACTGTGAGTTGGCAAGACGTTGTCTCCAGAGTCCAAAAGGGATTTAACACTCCACATGAAGCTATTTACCTTTTTTTAATCATCACTACAAAGTTCTTGCACACAGAAATTGTTGTTGACATTTGCATTAGACAATACTTCACATTACTACCCTTATTTATTTTTTATTAGAATTTTCTTTATTCAAAATCATTCAATAGCAACAACAAGGACAGTCAACTTTACACACATACATTTAGATAAGATGAAGGTGGAAAAAAATACAATGTATAAATATGTGATTGGAAATATTATAAATTCAGTAAAACAATGATAGTAGTAACAACTAACAATAACAATTAATACATAAGTAAATTCAAAGATAATTTAAATAGAGGTACAGCTTTTTGGGAAATATACATTTTCCAATTCTCCGAGATGTCTCCAAATTTAATTTTCTGAGGCCTCGCTGATAAAAGTGATTCTTTCATTTACAAAGATTCTATAATTTAAATGATACCAGTCCTCTATGGGCTGTCTGGCAAAAGCCATTTACTTGTAATTGCTTTTCTTTTCTTTTCTTCTTCTCTATTTTCTTTGCTCAGAACAGCCAATTTATCCTGAAAAAATAGAAAATTCAAAGGTTGTTGTGCCAGCTTGTGCCAACAAGACTCTGTATCACTAAGTGAATTGTATTCCTGATTAACACTGTATGTTTCAATTTGTTGCAGTAGGGAAAAAAAGTGTATGGCACAGAGATATTTGAAATGAAACAGATAAATAATCTTTTTAGCATGAACAGTGATTCAAATATTAAACATTTAAAGATTCAAAGCTCAGTTGTGTTACATATAGTTGCACTGTACAATGAAATAACTGCAGCTATTTTAAGATAACATTGCTTCCAATAAGTAATGTCAAATTCATGAGAAATATATCTCACAGGTGTTTTGGTAAAGACTGGATATTGTAGTTTAATACATAAAGCTTTGGTGTTTTGTTGAGTTACAGCAACTCAAGGACCAGAATAATCTGTTTTACCACATAAAGAATGCACACACCAACACATCACATAATTATGAATGGTGTTAGTGGGAGGAAAAGGGCGGGACCCCTGAAACAGGTGATGGGGTTTAACAATAAATATGATTCAATGGAACAGAGGGCTCGATGTGACAGATGTCCTGCATTGCCTCACAGTGCACTTGGCGTTAATGGCAATTTAGCAAATGTAACACTTGTCATTTTTTGGCTCCGTTCAACTCCTGAAATGCACTTTTGTCTCTTCAGTTCAACAAGCACCTGTTTGTACACATCGGCCAGTCCAACCCAAGCTACAGCGACGCCTATCTGGAGTCGGTGGACATCAGGCAGATCTACGACAAGTTCCCAGAGAAGAAGGGAGGCCTGAAGGATCTGTTTGACAAAGGGCCACACAACGCTTTCTTTCTCGTCAAGTTCTGGGTAAAATATGCTTTTAAAAAAAATTCCCTTCAATCCCATTTTTTTTTGTATTTTACTTCCAAGATCCTCAAACCTGATAAATCTCTCGTTTCAATTAAAACCCATCATTACGTATAAAAAGCTCCATCCAATACTCTCTGTGTGCTATTTTTGTAGACAGCATAATCTTCTCCAAGTCGTGAAGGTGAAGCGAGAGTACAGTGAATGCTGTTGTTAATGTTTTGTAGCACCTGTTGGCTGTTAATGGCCTAGCAGTGTTAACTGTGTTGAGATAGCTTAAGTGTTGGTGTTAAAGGAACTTAAGTGAGATTCAAAGCTAGAATGAATGGAAAGTCATCGCTCGCATGACCCGATTGGTGGTTAATATGTGGGCAAAGAAGGCATTGCTGCACAGCATGCATCCGGCGTGGATGTATTTGTCTGTGATGTGTGTGTGTGCGTGCCTGTGTGTGTGTGTGTGTGTGTGTGTGACAGCAGCCTTGGGGAGAGTGGCAGGACTGATCTTTCAGTAGGGGAAATGTGAGCCCAGGCACCTGTCTCTGCGCTATTAGACTGAGTCCAACCCTCATGCATCCCCCCCCATACTTATTTATAGATAAGCCCCCCAAAACATACACGCACGCACAAACACACAAACACCCCCTAACTCACCATTACACACAGAGGAAACGCAGAGAGTAAAGCATGATGACAAAGTCAACTTAAGAGGCAGGCTCAGGACTTTATATACTTATAAACCCACCTCCATCTACACATCCAGTAATAATAATTCATTTCATCTAAAAGTTTTGCTACTCGTTTACACTACACTTTTATGTGTGGGCATGTCTTTTTTTTCTTTTTTTCTTTTTTTACAGTGGCGGTCAGGGTTAAGCATAGTTAGTAGGACTGAAAGTAACTTCAGAAACTCAGCTTGTTAAAAATGATGAAATGGGGCTAGAAAGTGGTGTTTTCGCACAAGTATGTCAGAGAATCACCGAACAAATGCGTAATTACTGCAGTGACTCACTCAGATGGAGAATAGCTGAGCTTCTTCCCAGTATTGTGAATGTCTGTGATATGATAGGACCACATAACAGGTACTTAATAGTTTGTAGATTAGCTCCATTGCTTAAAAAGGAAGCAAAAACATCATTAATATTTCTTGTGGCAATCATTTGATTACCAAACAATTTGCATCTCCAAGGGATAAATAGAGTACTAACAAAAGTAAAATAGCGTGTGCTTGTAGGAAAATATAAGTGTTAGTCTACGGACTTCCCCTTAATTGATACTACATGTATGTTGATGTATCCACAATATCCACAAATAGTGGAAAATAATATACAGGCAAGCAGAGAACAACAACACGAGTACAAAGCAGCTTCATTCCCTGCACAAAGGTCCCACCGTAGAAAGAAAGCTGCAGCATTTTGGATCTGTGTCCAGCAGCAGCGTGAAGCCGGGAATAATTCAGGGCAGATGTTTTCCAGAACTTTGGCAGTGAGCAGTCTAAATGCCATGTTCGCATGCTCAGGTGTACCTTTGAGTGTGTGTTACAGCTGATTAAACCAGCACTAACACTCGCTCGCTGTGAATTCACTCCAAACAGTTTTGGACCTTCTGTAAATTGTGAACAATTAACATTGTAACCAATGTGTACTTTTTATGTAAACTATTAGACTCCTGAACCGTGCTGGGATGAAATAAACATTTAAGGACATTTGCAGTCTGACTCAGAGTCACGAGGGCCTTGAGAGGTTGCCCAAGTCTAGGCATGCCTATCATGCCCTTCGTCTAGATCGGAAAGCCTCTCTATCTTTAAATTCCCCTGCATGGTTTTCATCCTCAGCTAGCTAAGACTACATAAATGTTTGCTGTAGCAAATAGCCTCTGTGTTGCGCTCAAACTTTTGTCACATGAATGCCAAACCCCAGCACTTAACATAACATATAGCCCCAACACAGATTCAAGGTCCATCACTCATAATCGATTTTCAATTCAAGGTGATATTCTTACACAATTCTTACAAAGACATAAAACAAACATTATTAATCAACAATCAAAATAACTTTTTTAAAGAGAAGAGATAGACAAGCTCTGCAGATCTAACCAGCCCGGCCCATTGGCTCCGCATGGGTTCAGGTTGGGTCACTGTGCTAACCCAGACACTCATGCAGCTAAAGGATCCTTTAACTACAATGGATTGGTGGAAGTCTGGAGATTGGATGGTGATGGTCCAGGCACACAATGATGCCTCAGAGAAGAAAGATGTCAATCCACCAACCATTTCCACTGCTGTGAAACATGATTGCCATCATCCTTTGATCCACTTTGTCAAAAATGTCAATGTTGCATTGAGGCCACCGCCGACTTGCAAAGCAGATATATAATACAGCCTTAACTGCGGTGGTTCGGAGTGCCAAAGACTGTGAATGTCAAGTTCAAAGTGCCGCCGTGCAGATGGCTTTGTATGTATGACATTACCCTTCTCACATGTTTGACTGCCGCATTATTTATCGTGGATAGATAAAAGACATTGGTGAGTGACACCATTTTGGAGGTAGTCTTCTTCAGTCCTTGGAAAGAGCAGCTGGTCAAACCATGGCATTTGATTCGGGAGTGAGGGGTAGGAGGGGATGAGTAGCCGCGCCATATATCATGAAGAAAAGAGAGACCAAGACAGCAATAAAGAGCAAGAGATAGAAATAGGGACACAGACAGCGTGAACAAGAGATATGGGATGGCAGGATAAATTATGTCTAGCATGAAACCAACAAATCATTCATCAGTGAAATATTACTCTCTTGATTCACGTGAGAGCCCAGTGGAGTCAACAGTTATGACATGTGCAAACTCCCCGCTGGAGGAAAACAAGCTCATAACATCGTCCCCTCTTAGTGCGTTCATCTTATTGTATCCCAAGGGGGTCCTCCAATTCTCAAGGCATCCATGACAAAACACTGAAATGCTACAAAACAGCTGGGCATTTCAGCACCCATACTGGAAGAAAAAAAACCAAACAGCAAAGATGCTCTCGGCCATGAAAATAAGCAAAATAAAATCCTCAACACATCTGAAAATGCGATAACTTTATTTACGGCATCATAAAAGACGAGAAGAGCCTATTTGATGATGCCGCAGTGACACGGCCGCGTGGTAGGTCATGACTCGGGGGTGTGCTGAGGCGCAGGTTGGCATGGTGACGGTGACAGGCGGCTGGCCCACCTCCAAAGCTATGGCATTCTAGATTGAATTTCCAGCAAACCCCCCTGTCGGCCGCTGGCTGCCCTGCCCCTCTCCCCACCGTCCTCCTCACCCCTCAGCGCCCGTGGCCCTGTCCTAACGGATTGTCTCACGCCTTTGAAGTGCCGAGGGAATCCGATTTGAGCTGGCTCTGCTAAATTGTTACACAGCCAGCCTGCCCACCGTGATCTAATCAGCCAATTGCACGCTGATGATTGTAATTGGATGAATTCCCTCGCAGGCTGTTAGGGAAGCAGGGAATGGCGGTTCGGGGAGGGTCACTAGGCCCCAGGGATGAAGACAAATAGAGGAATTACACTAGCCATGGATGAAGATGAACAGGGTGATGAAGGGATGAGAGGAGGCTGAGCGGTGTCTCAATGGCCCATTAGGAGACATGAGCCCGACAGGGGAAAAGGTAAAACAGGCCAGCTGTCTGACGGAGGAGACGGCACCTCAGTCTGATCCAAAATCAAATTATAGTGGCCTCAGTTGAAACTTAGACTAGAGGATCAGAGACAGGTGGATCCACATCCACATGAGGGCGAGAAGTGTGACTTTGTTCTGCCTTTAAAGATCTAGTGTGTGGGATGTAGGGGCAGAAATTGAATATAATATTCATAATTGTGTTTTCATTAGTGTGTAATCACCTGAAACTAAGAATTGTTGTGTTTTCCATGTCTTAGAATGAGCCTCTTATATCTACAGAGGAATTGGGTCCACTTCTATGGAGTCAGCCATGTTTCTACAGTAGCCTAGAACAGACAAACCATTGGTGTTTTTCTGCGTTTTTAACAGCCACCGTAGGGTTGGGTGGGTTGAGGGGTATTCCACTAGTGGTAATCTGCGGACTCACTGCTAGATGAGGCTAAACCCTACACACTGGAGCTTTGAATTTAACTTAAATTGTGAGGAAACATTTTTCACATGGGGAGACGAGTACACAAGAATTGTAGTTGAAAACATTTAAAGATTGTCTCAAATTATCAATAGAATACAAAGAAATTATAGTTTTGACGTTATGAAGTATATGTGTTGTGTTGCAGAGATACTGAAGTTAGCATGCTAACTAGCTAGGTCCAACATTCCCGTGCTAGTGGTGTAAACAACACCACTCCTCTGGTGATACGAGCTCCCAATCTGGACCACTAGATGCGTGGCTAACCAAGTTTACTAGCTAACTGCAGCTACAGTTAGTGGCCTTCAAAATCTTCTGTATTATCGTCTTACAACACACACACACACACACACACACACACACACACACACACACACACACACAAAGGGATACCCAGCATCTTGAGAATCTCGAGGCCGGATTTGACAGCGTTACATTGGGTTAACAAGGATCTGGCCATTGGATGCCTCTTGGCTTTACAGAGCACTCTCAAGCTTTGTTGAGCCGTGACACTCTCGTCGATGTCTTTGTAAAACTGACACACATGTTCCTTGAGATTCATATCTATGAGCAGAGAAGCACAACCTGATATTCTGTTGTAAATTATGGAGCATGTACTTTATATCCTTGAGATTTTAGATGTTTGATGTGGAGCAGGAAGTCTCAACCATGCTCATAAACCACCAGACTGCAATCCTTGGTCCTTTTGGGTCAGGCTGACAGGTGTATATTGTTAGTTGATCCTGACATGTTTTCTTTTGCTTCCCTCTAGGCGGACCTCAGTGTAAACCTGCAGGATGACAGCAGCTTCTTCTATGGTGTTTCCAGTCAGTATGAAAGCTCTGAGAACATGATAATCACCTCATCCACCAAAGTGTGCTCCTTTGGCAAGCAGGTTGTGGAGAAAGTGGAGGTAAGAAAAGGCAAACATTGATAATTCTATAGCAATCCTACATGTTCTAGCAGCCTGAAGGCATTGAGATCCAGATGAGAGAACACAGTTATGTTACAGATATGCTCATTTATGTCACCCTCTTGTTCTTCACTCACCATTTTTACCCTGAGTTTTGGTTTAAAAACTTACTCCACACTATATTTTGGATGGACAAAACAGCTGCACTCGCCTCTGTCATTTGTCACTTGAACCTCTGACACACACCCATCATCACAACTGGGTGTGGTCAGGTGTGATCTTTTGTAGTTGTAACAACACCCAACTGTGATGTAGCGTGGTAATACCATGCCATCATCATGCCATGGTCAGCACATAAAGCATGTAGTCACATCTAGCTGGCAGGGAAAGCCAGATTATTGGACTTTAAAGGATGAGTTCACCCAAAGATGAGAATTCAGTCATTAGCCACACCCCCTCCATGCAGAGGTGGAGGCAGTCCACAAAATGTTTCTGAAATTTAACTGCAAAACACCACTGAGGCTTTCTTCTAAACAACTGAAGTAACATCCAGTTGGTTGAGCTTGCTGGGGCTGTCATGACAAATTTTTTAGGCTCTTTTTTTGGGCTGCCCTACAATGCCCAAAAGCTTGTTTTCTCTCGTTCTCAAGTCTCTGGATTAATCTAAATTTGCAGTAGGATTAACACATTGTAATACAGAAATGATAAACCATATTTCATCGCTTTATTCAGTGATTGTTATGAAAGACACAGTGGCTTTGCCAATAAATGCACTTAAAAGCATTTGTTTGCTCGATGTTACGAAAGTTTTTGATCTTACTTAGTGTGCTTCATGTTGTTTGGGAAATCCAACGTTTTGGGCTAGTATGGGTCCAACAATTATCAACAGTAGTTTGAAGTATGCATCACTGACTGGATAAATGTGTGACATTTCAACATCAAGAGGTCGTGACCACATCAAAACCCATTATTATCACCCAGAGGAGTGAATAACTGCTGCTTGTGGAGATGGATTCCAGTCACTTGCCGCTGATCTGTGGTCAGGAAACTGACGTGATTCACAAATCTCCCCTGCATGACTAACTGTTATGCTTCCCGTTAACTAGACACAATAGTGGCCCTGCCCCCATCCGCTGCTGATGGATTGTACAATATAAACACACACACACACACACACACACACACACACACAAACACACACACACATCCGTAGGTAGAGCCATCTGCCTCAGTAGGCCACATGATGATATTTAATAGCTTTGTAATTTGATTATAGTTGTCACAAGAAATATGTTTATCGCCATATCTGGCATGCCATATGCTGCATTAGGTATATTACACATATTGCAGCTTATCACATAGATGTTCTCATCCAATGCATCTAATTGAGTTTTAGTTGAATATGTGTTCCTGTTGTTTTCACAACACATTTAACATTTCATCCTTTAATGTGTTTTAAATTCCTTTCACACATGGTTTATGTTGACATATATTGGACTGCAGGCTTTACTTGTGTATTGTATCTGTTTTCCCTAGACGGAGTATGCACGTTTCGAGAATGGGCGCTACGTGTTTCGAATCCACCGCTCGCCATTATGTGAATATATGATCAATTTCATCCACAAGCTTAAACACCTGCCGGAGAAGTACATGATGAACAGCGTACTGGAGAACTTCACTATCTTACAGGTACACACAGAAATCAGGGATATATAGTACATTTGTGTGTATAAAAGGATTGAGACCTCTGTGCTTTTGTCTGTTTGTATGATACTATTCTGGTATTAGATAAGATATTCGGGTATTCTGTTAAGTATTAAAGGAATAGTTTGAAATACATTTACTTCCTGTCTTGCTGAGAGTTAGATGAGAAGCTGACCGTTAGCTTAGCTTAGCATATCAGCACCCATAAAGCTGTTATATCTTCTTTTGACAATCTGTCCTACAACTAAAGTGTAACAACAACAAATTGTGGTTTTACAGGGGTTGTGTGCTAGATAAGACACCAAAAGTCTTGTTGTCACTGTGAGCTGCCAGGCTCTGACTGGCAAAAAACATACATGTCAACATCCGACTAGTAATTATAGACATATATAGAATTTCTGACAGGTATGTATTCTCTCCGGCCTGTTGAAGAAAAACCCACAGTGTCAACAGAGTGCTGTCAACATGGCTGCAAGGGCACAGTCTTGACCATGTCTAGTCTACATCTAATATTAACTCATTCAGTTGACCTCATTTAAAAGGAGCTAAGCTCTGTATCAGTTATTCATGAACTCTAATGAAGCTAATTTACAATATTTACCTCATGTGACTACAAAATTAGTAGTGCGGTAACCATCTTGGAATAATGACCACAATAAGGAAGACTTAGGTGAGGTTTTCTTGTTCCACTGTCTTTGCCAGCATTGATTTTTATTTAACCTTTGGATGAAGCCAGGCTAGCTGTTCTCAGTCTTCATGCTAAGCTAAACTAAGCGCCCGCTGTTGCTACCTTAATGTTTAGAGCACAAGAGTTGTATCTTGTTACTTAGCAATTTTTTTAATACCTTGATTCATTTCTAATTTGGGCCATTTTAGTCCTCCACAGGGGTAAGAAAGCAAATAAATGAATTTCACAAAATCATCAATCATCGTCGCATCTCAATGTTACTTTGAGAACTATTTCAGAAAGCTTAATATAACATTTTAGATATTATAAAATATGATACTCAGGAATGTCAACACTTTTTCTCATGCACTCTCTGCAGACTGTATTAGGTCTGTTGCCATATCCCGCCCAGAAAATGTTGCTTATGATGTAGAGCTGCGATGATTAGTTGAAAAGTAAATCATAAGAAAAGTCTCCAACTATTTTGATGATCAATTAATTGTTTTATGTCTGATTTTTCAGACAAAAATGTCAAAAATGTAAAGGTTTCTGCTCTTTAATGCAAGAAATTACATATAATACACATTTCTTTGACATTTGTAATTGTAGATGAAGAGTATTAGGTTTTAGACTGCTGGGTTCTAGGCATTTTTCATAATTTTTTAAACCCTTTTAAGGACAAAATGATTCATTAATCTATAACAAAAATGTTAAATGATTAGTTTGAGCCATATTATCTGTCTTTTGTCTCGTCTGAACATCGACACACACACATCGTCCTCCATCATTCCTACACTTTCATTCATTCCAGTCAGAGAGGATAAAGAACTCAGGGCCACATGGATGTTCTGTATATGTGCAGATTATTTCAGTCATTTTTTAAAGTGCTTTTTGAAGGCAGATGTTGAATATGGTTGTGCTGCGACAGACCATTGGCAGCTGGCAGCAGCTTCTCAACACTTTTTGAACATTTTTATGGTTACCATAGTAACAAAGTGGTCCTCAACACCAGGGTTCAAAGACATTGGTGTCCCTTCCATCGGCAGCTGCATTCCTACTTGACAAGGGACAATGACCATATTGAGCCCACACTGACGACTACATGGCAGCATGTCATTAGGTTTCTCAATGGGCTGATTTAGCTCATATTAACCATGAACAGCTCATTAACAGACAAGCACACGCACATACACACACAAACACACACACACACACACACACACACACACACACACACACACACACACAGAACAGATGTTTGCACAGATTCCACATTGCAAGGCTGAGCACAATGGATCGATATGCCTCATGTAACAAGTGCTGTTCTCAATGCAACACAACTGAGAACGAGGAATTGCTCAAGTTGTGCTCTTGTTGCATCGTCACACTCGTCCTGCTGTATTTGCAGACACAAATTTTGACCAGAGCGATCATGTGTGACACTTTGTAGTATATTATGTAGTGTTTAAATAGATGTGACATCCCTATTATACTATATCAGTGTTACATATTTGTATTATGTTTTATGTATTATTAATGGTTGACCAACGATCAATTGTTAAGGCAGCCATCTGTCAGTTAAAAAAAATTGGGATTTGCATTTGCATTCCTTCAAACAGTGGTGAATAAAGAGTTGTGCATAAGATGAAGCTTTATAACTAAGCCTTTTAACACACCGAAATACTTTAAATCAGTTTGATTAAATTAAGACACGTTGGGTGATTTTAGGATTTTACTACCAGTTATTTATCATTCATATAGTCCACTGTGTCTATGATGGAGGTCGATCCTCAAGAAGAACTTTATTTTTCTTCCCAACTTTTGCTGGTTCATTGGATTGTTTAGATTATTAGTTTTATACTGTGTGTTAGTGTGTGTACTCATTTTCTTTATTCTTTATCTAAGGGGGCAATTTGTCCTATGATTGTGGCTCCTTCATGATGCAATCTATTAAAAACTTCTCTGTAGACTAGTAGAATCTGAACAGGTTAACTGAGGTTTGGCATGTTTTCATCCCCCACAGCATGACTGACCATTTTTTCTGTGTTTGTCCACAGGTGGTGACTAACAGGGACACACTGGAGACCCTCCTGTGCATAGCTTACGTCTTTGAGGTGTCCACCAGTGAGCACGGCGCACAGCATCATATTTACAGGCTAGTCAAAGACTGACACAGTTACAGAGTTGGAACTTACCTGCTCCAGACCCATTGTAGCACCTCAGTGAGTGACACCATTAAACAATGGACTACTTCCTCCGTGAGCTTAAAGCTGAAACCACACGGCTCGGTCAGGAGCCCAGAGAAACACTTGTTTTGTTAGCATGCCCAGGGACACTACTACTGCTGAAGAAGAGGCGGATTTGGGATTGTGGAAGCTGAAGCAAGCTTTGTGTGAAAGGTGGCAGGAGAAAACAGAAGAGGACCATGACACACTGTGGTCTCTATACCAAAGGAGCCAAACCTAGCCAACAAGACCTGCATGAGAAAGTTGTCATTGGTGGTGTTTTTCATCTCATTTTACTAGTGCTTGTTTTTAATTTAGATTGTTTTACACACATGCATGTGCAGGGGATGTTTGCTACGGAGGAGTTGGGCAGCCTCAGGGTGCCACCTAGTGACTTAAATATAAATAACCATGGGGGAAAAATGATAAAAGTAGACTGAGAATCCCTCCTATGCACATCCATAAAATATCACTGTCTTTTTGTGCCAATCTTTTGTGTTATTTGAGCATTTGAGTAATTATGTACAGTGCCACGTCATGTCCTCTTAACAGAGTTATGAAGATAATTGGCTAAAAATGATTTAAAAGAGCTATTGTATTCACTTTGTTTGATGTTTAATGTTAAATGTTTATTGTATTGTCTTACTGTTTTTGATTGAAAATGATCTGAATACAACAAAAGGCACATAATAACACTGCTAACTTGAACCAGATTGAGATCTGTAAGCTGATTACAGAGGTTGTCTGCAACTGTAACTTGCCCTGACGTGTCAGATGAAAATACAAGTGTTTCTTACATAACGTCTGTGTTTACTTGTCTGTGTTGACTGCAATATGTGGCGTACTCATAGTGGTGTATACATCATGTGCATAGTTTTGTCCTATATGATGGTGCACTATTAGTGACTTGCAATTATTTATTTCATGGCTAATGACAGTGATCATGCATCTTGATCATTTCAGGCATCTTGTCACATCTTCAGGCTGTATTAAGGTAGTGTTAACTTTGAAAGATGCAGATAGAAATATAGCTTGTTTTGCTTCGCAGGGGTGGCAAAATTAAACAAACAATTCAGTACCCCTGCTTAATCAGTTTAATTTCTGAGTCTGCTGTTGATAGGAACTATTGTCCCATAATGCAAGGCACAATGGAAATGGAGAAGCTGTTTGCAGCATCATTAAAACTGAATGTAGATGGTGGTGATGCAGCTCCAGGGAGGTATCAGAAAACAAATAGGTAAGTATCTAGAGTTACAGTTTACAACTATTGTCAGGATTAATTAAGGTGATGGTTATTTTTCAGTGTCTACAAAGTAAAGTAATATTTAATAACTCGACTTCAGTGAGGTGACATCCTCAGTTAGATTACTCAGAGGTATTTAATTTCCAATAATAAAACAAAAAACAAAAAAATAAATAAGTAAGCAAAATAAGAGGTGTTAGCAAATCCTCAGATTTGAGAGTCTGAATCAGGAAACGGTTTTAGCTTGACGACTGAAACAATAGACACCATGACCAAAAGGTTTCTGTCAGTCTACTTATCAATTAATCAATTTAGTATTTCATTAATATTCTTATTGGACTTAAACTTGCATTGGCAGTGTCACTCCAAAGTCACAGTGTAACTTATATCCACCTGTGCACATCATTTAATAATTATAATAATAATAATTCTAGATAAGAAGAATATTAAAATAAGTATATTCTAAGTTTGTTAGTGTGTAGTATGGAATTGTTTAATGGAAGTGACTGTCGCCATCTGGTGGTGTTGAGACATCATTACACTTCTCATATCCAGATCAACTTGAGCAGTTTTTAGCTCAGTTAATCAGGCTGGTTAATGTAGTTTAATATACGTAATGTGAAAACAACAGTCTGTCATGGAGAGCATTACCTTAAGTCTCAGTTCCCATATAATCACCAGTATCTTTAATATGTTTTGATGTAAAGTCCCCGAAAACAACACAATGTTTTATTATGAATTGCAACGTGTTCTTTCGTTCAAAGTATAGCATATTGTGTATTTTTTTTGGCAATGAAATGATCAAATATCCATTCTGAAAAGCTTTGAAGCTTATATTACTGAAATCTGACACCAAATTAGTGTTTTTGTTTGACCCAAGTGTGCTTAAATGCAATGGTACCCCCTCAGTTTAAATAGTAATACATGGACTCTGCATTCCTTAAGCTCTTTATCCAGACAGGTGCTTCAACTCCCAGGTGTTAGGTGAGAACGTGACACTCGGATGGAGAGACAAGCTCACAAAAAGCAAGAGAAAGAGCCTAACCGGTGCAGCAAATCCCAAACCAGGGGAGCAAAAGGCTTATTCTGATAATCCTATTTGAAAGAATTTAGGCAGATCGCTACAATTATGGAAATCCACTCTCGTATGTCTGACCTCTCTGGAAAACAGACCTCTTGTTTGGTCACAAAGAGAACTGAGAGGGGCTGTTGGAATTTTTCAGCCTAGTTCCTGTTTACAGTAGAGCAAAAGTGATGTGGTGAAGTTATACCTGCACTGTGGAGATCCATTTAAACCCCGTACACAGGGGAATCCATGGGTTTGAATAATGTATGAGTTAGAATGTTATCCTACACATTGCAGCGCACTGCAAAACCTCAAAATCTTACCAAGTATATTTGTCTAATTTCTTGTCAAAACATCATACACACTTAACATAAGACACGTTACCTTACATTTCAGTGAGATATGGTGACTTTTTTTTCTTTACCTCACACACAGCTAATTTTAACTCTTCACCACTCTAACTCTCTTTTTAAGTGGCATTTTTTTTTATTTGTCAGTCTTAAAATTTAAACGAAATTGAAACACCATCTTGTATTAGCCAACAACAGGTTACTGAGCCCAAATGTTTCAATTATTGTTGAAGAGGTCGAGAATGAACCTTCAATTCAATCTCAGTTTTCCCATGTGAAAGGGAGAAGGAGTCCTTAAAGGATAATTTCACCCCAAAATGGGAATCCAGTCATTATCTAGTCAGCCCCATTCTGATGGAGAGTCAGGTTAAGTTTCGTAGTCCACAATTCATTTCTGTAACTCCACAGCAGAAGAGAGTAGCAGCATTCTCCTAAATAAAATAAAGCAGATGCTCCATACAGCTTGTCCAGTATAATCAAAATCTCTGCAAGCCCTGAGATCCCAAACTGATTTTGAAAGCAGTTGTTTACACCCTTTGTTAAGCCAAATCTTAACTTTAGCTGCCTAACTGAACTAGCTGCGAGGCTCCTGAACTGTGGACTACTACAACCTGACTTTCAGCAAGTAATTTCCCCATTTGCGGGATGATAAAGGAATTTGATTCTAATTCTGATTGAATGGATCATGACTGAATTTCCACCTCTGGGTTAATTTATCCTTTAAAGGCCAACAAGGACACTCTTATATTGCTGCTCAGCGTCTATTAAAAGCTGCCGTGGTTCAGGTGGACACATTACGCACGGCTGGGTCTCCACCTCCTCCAGTTGCGTAGCTGTGACACACCTGGAGAGTCACCAGTTAAAAAAAAAGAAGAAAGAAAACAGACCACTGGCTTCCCCTCCATGCCTGTCAACTCCAAGCAATCAGCCTCCCAGATATGTCGGTTCCCCGTCGACGTTGTCATTTAACATGCTCTGATTTACATTACGCGCAATGAATGTCACATGGGGCTTGCTGACGGTTTTGGGTCTGGTGTGCCACACTGAGTCGAGGTGCTCACCGACCTCTTACTACAAGAACTGCTGGATCCGACGCTTCCCGGGGATTTTCATCGACGTCGAGGAGTCTCAGAGGAGAGGAGCGCAGCTTCTCAAGCACTACCAAGAGGAGACGGCGCTGAAATGCAGCCGCACCTGCTGCCTGACGAGGAACTGTGAGTCCAAACGCGCACATATTCGAGTCCGTTGTGTTGTGGCATGTTTCCTTATCGTTCATCTCCAACAGTACCTCATGTATTTATCATCCGTTCTCTTTACAGTTTCCTGTAATCTGGCCATTTTTCACTATGACACCACTCAAGAGAACGTTAACTGCTTCCACCTGCACTGTCCCACACTGGAGAGCTGCATTCTCAGCCACAGAGGCAACGTTGTTCTCTACAACATCACAAAGGGTGAGCAGGAGAGTAAAGGGTAAAAAAAAAAAAAAAAAGGCCTCTGAGTGCCCTAAATCACATGCTATCTGTGGTTGTATAGAATGAGTCTCCTTGTATTACATTCTCAAGAATACATGTTAATACATGTCAATACACGAAACAGACCAATGGCGCATTTCTACTCCTGTGATTAGACCTCAGTTATGGCAGGAAAGTAGTAGCCTAAGTTTGCTCAGCTTCTTGCTGCTTGTATTTTGTTTGACTCTTTTTTCTGCCACTTTGCCCATTTCAGAGGGAAATATAGTGTATATGTTTTCCTATACTACATGTATTTGACTGCAACAGTTAACAGTTACTTTGCAGATTCAAATTCTACCAGGGGTGGAAGAGGTATTCAGATCTTTCACCTGAGAAAAAATACTAACACTAGACTGTGAAAAAGCTCCATTGCAAGTTAAAGTCCTGCACTGCAAAATATTACTTGAGTACAAGTAAGTGTTACTGGTAAAATGTACTTAAAGTAAAAGTGTTCATAAAAATGAACCCTGTGATTGTTTTAATATCTGGCCACTTGATGCATTCAGGTGTGTTTTAACATGTTACTGTTGCAGCAGTTGAAGGTGGAGCTGACCTGAACTATTATTTACTGTTGGGTAGTTTAACCTTTATCAAGTTCACAACATGTACACGATGCACCTTTATCATGTTGAATCTGGAATGTAACTAAGTACATTTACTCAAGTTCCATACGGTCTTGTTCTGTATTTCCTGCCACTTTAGACTTCCACTCCGCTACGTTTTGGAGGCAGTTATTGCACTTTTACTTCACCGCATGTAATAATAACTTTAGTTAACAGTTACTTGCAGATTGTAGGCTGCATCAGAGCCCATTTTTAAAATGTTTTTATTAGCAGTTTAAAAAAAACAAACCCTCCACTAATTCCAGGTGGATAATCAAGTCAAGTCAACAATTGATCAGCCCACAGTATACAGTATATACTGTACATACATGTAAATATATGCATAATTTACATTTACATGCACTTTTGATATTTAAGTACTTTTATTGTCAGATACTTTTATAATTACACCAAAGTACTACTCGCTTGGTTGACTTTCACTTTTACCAAAGTGATATTTTAACACAACCTTACTTTTACTCAAGTGTGACTTTTGGGTACTTTATTACAAAATCAATGTTTTGTATGCAAAATGTTAGTCAGCAAAGAGACCCACATCAGCAGCAGTCAAGATAAATGTAATGCAGTAAAAAGTACATTATTTTCCTATAAGATGTAGAGAAGGTACTTGAGGTACAAGTACTTATATACAATGCTATAGGAATTTTACTTACATTCCATAACATACAAAACATCCTTTAAAATGTTACCAACTTCCCAACAATAAATACAATTTTCACCACCTCGACCATTAACAATAAAATAATACTTGCACACAAAAGTAAGTGTAATAGGCTATATAATAGTAAAGCACTCGTAGTCGCGACTTTGCTGTGCGGGCTTTGTTTGCTCTCAGCGAAGGGGGTACCAGTCGGCCAGCTGATGTAGATGAACTTGTAGCCATACGCAGGGGCAAAACTCTGTCTCTCGCTCTCTCTCACTCACACACACACACACACACACACACACACACACACACACACACACACACACACACACACTGTGGTCATCAGCAAGACATGGGTCCCCCCACGGACCCATTAACGGGTCTTATAACAGTGACATAATTAAACCGTGATGGTCCATTTTTAAAATGTCTCTGAAAGACAACTCCCTTACAGTAATAACAAAACAACTATTTAGGTGCTGTATCATAAGCAACTGGACTTGTTTCAGTCTCTTGATGACGTTTCACCTCTCATCCAAGAGGCTTCTTAAGTTCTAACTGGAGGGGAGTTGCAGGCTTTTAAACTCTGTGTGGGAGTGTCCTTACAGACACAGGTGAGCTCTGAGTTCCAGAGTTGTTAGGGCCACTCGTGGGTTGTTGGTCAAACCATCTGTTATAACCAGGGCCTAGAGGAATCCCTGGAATCCCGCCCCCCAAGCTCCACCAATAGCTAAGCAATTTTAAAGGTTTGACACAGGATGACACAGTGGTGAGTTGCTGGCATCATGGTGCAAGACCAACAACCTGGACCTGAACGTCACCAAGACCAAGGAGATGGTGGTAGATTTCAGGAGGGAGATGCAGAGGTCCCATCACGCACCATGAAAGACCTATGGGACCCCGGTGGAGAAGGGGAGCAGCTACAGGTACCTCGGAGTTCATATCTCAGAGAACCAAACATGGACGACCAACATCACCACACTGGTGAAGAAGGCTAGGCAGTGCCTGTATCACCTCAGACGTCTGAGGACATTTAAGATCTCCTCAAGGCTGCAGAAAACCTTCTTCTCTGCCGCTATCCAGTCTGTCATCTCTGGAAGCAGTGATGCTTCATTTGACCCATTTGCAACAAACCTTGCAAGTAGAATCTGTGGACAAAACTTATCAAAAGCTTTCACCTACGTCACACCTGGTGGCGGACTCCATTTTGATGCTTCGCCATAAAACCATCAACTCAGTATAACTTCAACGTACAATTTGCCATCTATTCCAAATTGCTAAAACATGTAGAGGGTCTTGCCCTGAATACATCTACGTGGCACACCCCGACGGCAGCATGCCCCAACGCGTGTGGACTGCGAGGGCCCGTTCATCACTGCTTGCAGCTTTAATATTTCATTTACATCCCTCCTCATGGGGGCAGTGTTGCGACACAGTTTGTCACTCAGAAAAAACAGAATAGTTGTGAAGAGTTGTTGCATATTGCTTCACATGTATTTGTGTGTGTGTGTGTGTGTGTGTGTGTGAGAAGTGTGTATTCATTAAGTTCTTACAGTTTACTGCACTGCTCTGTGTCATGATTATCTCTAAATGGAAAATCAATAAAAAACAAACAAACAGATAACCGATTGATTGATATTTTTATGAATTAAAACACCCAGCAGCACATTAAGTGGTAACAATTAGCCTCACCTTCACCTGCTGCAGCACCGGGGATTCTTACACATTAATATTATATAACACAATAATGCAGTATATAATGTTCTGAAATCAGCTTTTCTGAATAAAAAGTACTTTGGTCTTGATGGATCTTTTCAGTTAGTGACTGTTGTAGTGAACTTGATGTAAATCTGATATTAATTTGAACTTTTTATTCTACTTTTGATAAAGTCATGATTCGCTGGGACACAAAAGAGCCGTCGCTTATGTTCCTGTGCTTCTCCTGCTATGACAACTGCTATCACAACACAACTCCAGAGACGTCTGAAGGACCAATGTGTCTGATCAGACCAATCCGGAAAGGCTTCACCACTATGGCTTGAACGCCAGATGACCGATGAGTGTGACACCCTTGAATACCAGACACGGCCGAGCACGTCAGCGATGAAGCTTCTCGGCTCTTTACATCACTGCCTCTTCAAGTGCTGCTCTAAACTCTGGTGTTACTATTTAATGCTTCAACAAAGCCAGACAGGAGCTCAGATTTAACATAGCCAATTTATTCTGACAGTGACACAGTTACTAAATAAAATGTCATTTGCTTTTATCCAAATATACAAAAATACATTGGTAGCAGTTCGGAGAGCTCACTTGTACATTTACATTAACAATTAGGGCATTTAGCAGACGCTTTTGTCCAAAGCGACTTACACTAATTACTTTTGTCACAAGAGAGAAGCCACGACATATCACTGTCGATGGAGTAAAAGAAATATAGAAACAATTGTCATGCTCTCATCTCGCGGGAGTGATGCTATGCGGGGTCAAGGTGAAGTCTGAACAAATGAGTCTTGAGTCTTTTGTGGAAGATGGAGAGTGATTCCACTGTCCTGACATTGGTCAGGAGTTCGTTCCACTACTGAGTTGCCAAAACAGAGAATAGCCATTTTTTATGCATAAAAAAGTTCTTTATCTTCTACTGTGTACCTTTTTAATTGATCCTGTCCGATTCTTCATGCAGGACTTTTACTTTCATGCTTTTTTTCAGTTTGGTATTGCTACTTTTGCTCAAGTTGAATACCTTAATACTTCTTCCACCACTTTTAACCACAGTTAAATTTAAAATGCTGACAACTATATCCTTTAGATGAGTAAAAATTCACAGATTTTATCATGAAGAAAATGTCTGATACAATTTTTAAAAGCCAGCATGTTTAAAGGTCCAGTTTGGAGTTGATAATGAGTCTCAACCATACTATCTTACAAATTGGACCTAAATTATGTCAGCAAAGAGTGAAAAATAAAACAAAACGAAAGCAATTTTCTCAACAGTTTCTTCGTTTCCTAGGTGTGGATCCTGACCTGTTGGTGTTCGGAAAATACTTCACCTCTAATGTACGGGTGTTACCCCACCACTACAGTCGAATCAACGCCTCAGAGCCGCTACCCGCAGACAAACGCCAGTTCATTCACCCACCTCCGCCCGCTGCACTGCCTCTGACATCAGCACCAACGGTGAAACCCCTCACTACAGCAAGCAGAGTGCTCATCACCACCACCACGCTGCAGACCACAATACAGCCTTCAACAGGTCCAACAACTACCTTGTCTTCCAGTCCAGTACCTTCAGGGGACGATACACAAACAACCCCAGCCATCTCCACCACTTCTGATGCACCCAGCTTCACTACGCCTTCGTCATCCACCACAGCAACCACCTTCGGCCCTTACAATCCCAGCACCACTTCTGTAATTTCTACCACAGCTGCACGGCCCTCAACAACCCCTACCCATCATCACACCACCAGCTACCAGCTTGCCACCAGCCCTCCGACCTCCACAACCATTACTGGCAACATAGAAAGCAGCAAGCAATACCCCAATGACACCAAGGGCAACCCGGGGAGGAACCACACAGCAGGCAGTGAGGGAGGACAGGGCGTCGGCGGCGAGGACACTGTCGAGGGTTTGGGGCCTGGGTGGCACGTAGCTGCGCACACTTTGCTGGTTGCATTGGCCATCTGCGTCACAGTCCTGCTGAGCTGCTGCTGCTCCATCCTGCTAGTAGTGAGCTGGAGGGGACAGAGGAAGAGGATGGGACGCTACCGGACATCGTGGAGAGGGAAAAGAGGCTCCATGCGTCTGATAAAGTATGTGCTGGTCAGAGAAAACACTTGAAACACTTGTTAAAAGTGAGCTGGAATTAACGTTTGTGTTTTGTTTACAGCAGTGTTTTTAATGAAGGAATCCAGGATGAAAAGACATTTGACATGAAATAAGAATATCTACCGTTTTCGTAAATTATTAGTTTACTGGAATGGAAATGTAGTTACCGTCAACTGTCAACTGATGTATTAAGGTCACAATTCTGTATATTTAAATTTCACAGGCAGAGGTATTTTATGGCTTAAATGAGATGACAAAACACAAATTAAATGATTTTGGTTTCACTTGTGACGCAATGACCTTCGACAGAGGAGCCAAAGTCGGCCAATGCATTTGACCGCAGCAATTTGCCTGAAGAAAGACGATATGATGTCTATTTGGCTGACCTACATATTGATGCACTTCAATGAGTTTTAACCAATGTTGATGCCAAACCTCAAAGACTTGGACCAGTTGTGTATGCTGGTTTTAAGTGGGACTTAATGGGCGCTTCCAAGAAAAAAAAAGACAGCTACAATTCAAGGGTTGTTCAGATCGTAAACATTGTGCGGCTACTTTTTGACTTCAGTGTTTAACCCCTCTTGCAGTCCAGCGCATCTCCGCAGTGCATTGGGTTTCTTTTGACCTGAGAGTACACGCACCACAGACCAAAACTCCTTAAGAAGGGTTAGGTTCATTTCAAAGACCTGCTTTGAAATGAAAGCATCCTTTCACTCTGGTGCCACTCCTTGAGCTGATAGTGACAAGAGTGGGATGAGAGCTGAAGGAAATGACTGAAAGAGGCTTTTAAACATTAAGGATTTACCCATCATGAGCATGAGCACAAGTTTCCAACTTTGACAGCATAGATTGGACTTTTATTTTTGTATTAAAGACAACATCATACACTTAAGATGACGGTAAATTTATTTTAGAAAAAATAAATACATAAGTTGTGACCCTTGAGGTTATAATAGCTAGATGCACTGGAACAGTAATAGCATGAGCCCACAGGTATTCAAAATGTTGGGACCCTATGATGGGTTCCTGCTGCTCCTGGTCACCATCTTCATGTAAATACATTTGTACACTGAACTGTTCTACAGGTTGAGCAATTTCTTGACCGCCTCCTTGTACTGCAGCATGTGGCTCTCGCTCTCTCCTTCATTCTTCAACCTTGTGACAGAGTCCTTATACTCCTGCACCTCTTTTCTTCCCAACAGCTGCTCTCGCACTTCCTCGCCCTCTCCTTCCCCGGCCACTTTCATGTGTACTAGTGTACCCAAGATATTCCTTTGGGACGGGCTGTCCTCCCAGCTGTACTCCTCCATGTCTGCCACAGTCTTCTCAGCCTCCCAGGCTTCGGTTTTCTGACAAACGAGGAAAAGGGAACACATTTGTTACCTTTTAAAAGCACACTAAAATTAGAAGACTAATTCAACCTGGCCCGCCTGTGTCAAGGCGTAAATGTCGGGTACAGCAATTTGAACACAGTGACTATACATGCACACCACCATTTTAAAAATGTTCTGAATATGACATGATTCTGAATTTGACACTGCTCATGCAAGCATCATACAGGATTCTGTTGTAATATAGCAGTTTGCCCAAAGAAAAAACTAATTTCTGTTTGAGGGAGAAACACAGCTACTTTTAAACATTATAAAAGACTTGGATATCAACAGATCTTAGTTATGTGTAAGATCTGTAACACTGACTTCAACAAGGTGACAAAAGGAATGAAAGTTTGAAAAATCTTGTTATGACACAAAGAAGCAAAATGATTGGCAGTTTCAGCTGTTTCTTTATTTTTTCTTGAAGTGACAACGACATGGTAGGGCACATTAGTTTTCATGGCTCAATGTATACAGGAATTTAGGTGGATTATTAATTTTTATTAACCATGTTAACTGCTTAGTAGTAATGTTTTCTTTTTCAGAATGAGGTCAAAAACTCAATATTTGTGCATGTGAGCAGTAGCTTTGTGTGTGGATGGACAATAATTTCTTCACTCCAATTCAAATTATTCCGATTAAAGACTTCGGGTCAGTTGATTACATGGGATGGTATTAATAGGGTCTGGTGCATTCCTCTTCCTCGTTGGATATTTGATCTCTTTTGGCATGTGTTTGATCAGCTCCCTGTCCTGAAGATGGACAACTAGGGTGCTTAGAAGCAGCCATCACTGGTCACGACGGCTGGCATGCGGAGCAAGAATGCAGCCAGAAATCAGGTTACATATCACTTACATGGAATGCAATTTTTTTTGGATCAATTTATGAAAAAGGTTTCAACTACCCATCTGCAACTGATTGAAATTTCTTTTTGTTTGGGTTTATTTTGATTGAAGTGTTTGTATGGAGCATTTTTATCTGTTTGGACCATAATCTGAATATTTGGTGGCTCCATGTAAACGCAGCTAGTTTCAGTGCTAAATTGTCTATGTTCTTGTTCTTCAGGGTCTCATAAAAAGATTAATTTCTAATAGCTGCCTCGGTCTCCATTTTGGAACACAGTATGGCAACAGATGTAAAATATGGGGGTCCTCAGCCACCGTTCACCCCTTCTTTGATGCTCCTCTCACAGAGATAGTATTTCTCCATATGCAGTCCTCTGTACGCTGCCTGTGTAGCTGTCATCACGTCCCCTTGAGAACAATACGTCCCATTGTGAGGCAGCTTAAAGCGGGGCAGTGGCGGACCCTCAGCTCTACTGCTCTCCAGGTGTTTGAGGTTAATGATCGTCATTACCGCTATACATATCTGATCCACATTACATCCCATCTGGAATAAGTCCAAGCCCTAGGCAGTGAGGAGTGCTAGATGCTTGGGATGAGTAGCTAGGATCAAAACATTTTCAGCAGCATGCCTCGCCACAAAAAGGTTAGGATTAGATCTGCAGATCATCATGTGACTGTAATTTGATTTTAGGAAGAAAGGTTTGTTACACTTTACTACAAGGTTGACTGTACTGACAGTTTATGTTATGTGTTACTGGCAAAGCTCCAAGCATTTTTCTGATGCCGTTGTGGGTTGAATGTAATATGCACAATTAAATAATTCAAAAGTGTTGACAGCTGTGACACAATTCCTGTCCTTGCATCTATCACTAAGTGGTTTGGTCAACAGACGGTAGGAGATGAATAGCCACCTGTGTATGTACCTGCCAAATAACATTTATATTGTCAGTCAGGGGAAAGGACAGGTGTTGGGCATGTAAGCTAAATCAAAGATTGAGTGCCTCTAGTGGTAAACCCCTCTATGTTCAAGCAGTCAACCCCCGATGCTGGCCTGGATTAGCACATACTGGAATTAGCAGGGAAGGTCCATCTCCCTGAGTGGGGAGATAAAATCACTACAGTGGCTGCTAACAATTGGCCTCTTTGTGGGGTAGCATTACAACCTGAACACTACGCCACTCTCACAGCTTCCACAAGCCAGCTGGACAAGCACTGTGCCTTCCATTGTGTGTCCAAAAGGGCAGCGGACAGTGTTCTGCTTCCTGGCACGGACACCTTTCCCAACTGAGAGACCTTCTTTTTTTTTTTTTTAAATGCAACTAAACCATGACGGGAAAAGCTCCTAAAGGCAAAGGTTACACAATAAAGGGAGTCATTTTCCTTTATGTGGCAGGCACCTTGTGGCAGACTTCTCTGATGTGGCAGCGTTGGCTTAATGTGAATGAGTATCAGGGTCAACACCTGATAGGGTGTCCGTTTTCCCCCCCATCTGTTGAGAAATGTCAACTGGACAATGCTGCTGTTTGCCATCCTGCTGCCCATTCAAGTCTGATACCTCCCTAATGGGCTTAGTGTCTCAGATCACAGAGCAAAAATTCCCCAGGTATAAAAAAAATGGGGACTGTGTCATGTCGCTAGCCATATGGAAAAGTTAACAAAGACATTTTTGTAATATTTGTTTGGAGAATATTTAAGTTTTATAATATGTTATGATTATGTAATATTATTTTCCTCATATTTTAAGTAATCTGAATGGACACTCTCAGTTAATTGATTCTATAGCTAAATAACCTGTACAGTTGAGGCTTGAAGGTTTAATTCAAAACAACTTTGTAAATCCAATAAATTGTATGCTTACAGTTGGCCACAGAGAGCAACAGATATACAAGTAAAGGGTAGGAGAGGAAAGAAACAAAAATGTTTGTTGAAAAAAACCCCCAAAAAACTATAAATTTAGAAACGTATGTGTAATACAATTTACATGTTTAGTTTAATCTTTGATATAATTTCCTCGCATCGATACAAGTTACTTCTCCTAAATCATACATCATGTTAGGGTCCTGCAGTTAACATGAGCCCTGATATCCCCTCTTATATAGCATGCTCCAAAATCAGTTCAGGTATCATCATTAATCTGATCTCAACAAAACAATAAGGTAACTGCAAGTCATCAGTGCGCGTAATGCCTGAGAGCATCCAGCCTTTACGTGAATGGATACTTGTTGAAAGAAGACTAAAAGGTCAGTAAACAAAAAGAGAGACAGAGACTAAGGAAAAAAGAAAAAAGAGTCGCAAGAGAGCTGTGATGGGAGTGGACAGTGAAAAGGTAGGTGTCTCAGGCCTAGTTCACATGTACTTGGGTCGTGTACATCCAGATGAGCATGGAATAGGTTACATAGCATAAGGAATGTTTCAGGAATAATCAGCATACTCTGGTTGGTCGCTTAGTTACATAAAGTACTATGAATGAGGCAGGGAATCATGACCGCTCTTCCCTGAATCCTAATGTCATGTTGAATGTCATCTTCAGTCATGACAGAAAACAGTTCCATGACACAGCAGAGTAGAGTAAAAACACACACTCATCTTACCCAAGACTCGTGGTAAAGGACAGTTAGCAGGTACATGACATAGTCCATATTTTGCTGTCTCAAAGGGCAACTGGTAGAGAGACAAGAGGGAAGACAGTTAAGGGCATTTGTTTAGATTTTTCTCATTTTATCATATCACTCCACTTTAAGGAAGGAGTGTTTACCGTTCAGTTGTGATGGTGAGGGTATCGGTATCTTTGCAGTATCTCTTCCCAACAAGTTTGAGCATTTTCTTGCGTGCGTGTTCGTCCAGATTCAAACTGGACACCTTTACCTGCGTAAACAGAAGCACAACAGTTTAAAGGTACGAGGTTTTCCACATAAAGCTGATGCAAAGAGAAATACTCAAAGATAAAAAGATTAGGGCAGATGTGATTTCATTTTGTGCTATATGTCCCATCTGAATCTCTTATCTCTTTAGATTAAATAAAACCACAACCCAAACTAAGAACAAAAGTAATGTTTGTTTTTTTCTAACCTATATGGAGCTTTGACTGTTGATTAAAATAATATTTGCTTTTTACAGATGAATTTGCATCCTCTATGCTGTTCACAAAAATAAGCCTTAAGCCCCTTGCACAATGTAGAACTGGAAAAGAGAGATTAGTCCTTGATTACATTGGTTTTCATGGCTCTGACTTCAACATTTCTGTAGATTGCATTTATAGGAAATACAAGGTACACGTGAATATGTATTCTGTGTGATAAACTTCACCCACTGACAACATAAAGGTGAGGTCGGAGGTGACTGGACAGATGTGCAGAGACGGTAAACTGGTTCGGTTTATCTCTAGGATCAATCCCTGCCACAGATTTCGTTTGCAGGATTTTCCTCAGTCTCTCTCACCACTTTCACTCTGCCTGAATGAATAACAAAATAAACCTAGGACATATGTGCATCACTCAAAGAATGATTTTTTGTGAAAAACGAAAATGGGGTCTTGGTCCACTTGCTCCAAAGCTAACTGTATGAGATTTGCTCTCCAATCTATCTCTCTGCCTAATCCACCTGGATTAATGTCTGAATAATTCCTACCATGCTGATGTAATTGAAGACAAAGTGTCAGTGGAGCAGATGGCTGGTGATTCATGGTTAAAGTGATACATTTGCACTTGGGGAAAATACTATTTCTTAAAAGGTTGTTGACATTCCTGAGTATTTGTGTTCTAAGGCAAGATTTCTTTTGACATGTTGAATAGTGGAAATACCAATTTGGTTAACTTGTTTAAACATGAACAGTGTTTTCCCAAAATGTTGTGTTTCAGGGGGCTCCCAATATATTTTGTGTTTTTTGATAAATAATCTGCAATTTGAACTTCCACACAATGTCCACTTGAAACTAATTACAATCATTACTTCTGGGAAAAGTCATTTAGATTTATGCTGTCCACATTGGTCTAACATTAAAAGGTTATCAAACTTTCTCTCTTCAGACACCAAGGTAATTATGTTTTGCTCTGTCATGCCCCTTATATCCTGTGTGAGGGTCAAACAACAACATCCTCACAAGAGCTATATGGTTGTGAAAGCTATAAAATACAAACCCAGTTCCCAAAGACGTGTTAAATGTAAATAAAAACAGAATGCAATGATTTGCAAATCCTTTTTGACCTATTTTCAACTGAATACAATACAAAACTAAATATTTATTGTTAAAACTGACCACTTATTGTTTTTAGGATATATACACTCATGAATATGATTGCCTGCAACACTCAAAGTGAGAAGAACAACGGAGTCCCACCATTTTTTGGAATCAGAGTAGTATTAGGTACATTATGAAAAAGGAGAAGGAGTATATTGTTCAATTCAATTGCCCTTTGATAAATCTTTTTTTTTCATAGTAATTCAATTTATATATATGTTTATTAAAGTGCTTGGAGAGAGCCTTCAACATAAATCTTTGTGGTTGTTATGTGTTTGTTACATGTGTGGTTCTGGTCTGTGAGGAGGATTGCATATTGATGGATTAGTGTTCTGGGGGGATTAAGAGGAATATCAAAATGTCCTAACATTTATGTCAATGATTACATATTTTGTAACTTTCTTCCGTGAAATATAAAGTTGTTAAAAGATATTTTAAAAAAACAAGCCCTCTGTAACACACAAGAACTTATTAACTGTCACAGAAGCAAAAACAGAGCTTCAGCATTTGCTTGAATCGAAACTAATTGTCTGGAACTATAATCTCTTTGTAGACTTGATGGCATACTTTCTAATGTTTGAGGTCACTGGACAATGAATGTCTCTCAAGATAAACCAGAGGGATGTCAGCTGGCGATTATGAATCCTTGTAAATCTCTAATCTCATTGTACACGTTGGGTTTCTCCACACTTGACTGAGGTCAAACTGTAAAGGAAAAATAGAACAGCAAGGAAACTTACTCTGAGCGTAACAATACGAGCTGAAGGGTTTCTGACGGACGGGCCGGCAAAGACATAGTCAGTACTTTGTAATTTGATGGGGAAGTGCTCGTCACATTTGACATCAGTGTCCAAGGCAGAGGGCCACTCTGTACAGAATGCTGAGAGCAGAAAAACACATTGTTTCACATACTGCAAAAGCCTAGATATTTGTGCCAAAAAATAGCCCAAAAATATTTTGCTGATAAACAACGCCACAAAATATGAAATAACTTTTATCTAACAAAGAAATTACGTTTTAGAGCTTCACAGTGTTTCTTGATGGCTGCTGGTGTCAAATGCAGGAAATTAGGTATCTGAAAGAGATTAGGGGTGAGAGATTATGTAAATACACAAATGCACAACTGCTCACGTCACGGAAACATGAGCAGTAAAAAAGTCCCGTACAGAATTTAAATGACTGATTTAAGCCTACACTAGTTTATAAAGGGATGATAAATAAAGTAGAAAACAAAATCTAACATCTTTCTCCTTTGACTAAAATATCCTAAATAATACATTTGCCTATTGAGTAACAACAAAATCAAATTCCCTGATTCTCAGAATTTGAATATTTTGATGCTTTTTCTAATCAAATTCAGAAATTTGCCTTTTCTGGGTTACTAAACCTAAAGTTTAGGACCTCTGGAACCTGTATGATTTCTACAAATGCAATAACAAAAATAACATTTATAGAATTCCTTCATAACCACAGCAATCGGTGTATATTGTCACTATGTTTATCTTAACAGCCTCTAAGTGCTGCATCACAGCCAACTGGACCTGCTGTTGAAAAAAGCCCAATTGCCTGTGATACAGTACTTAGAATTACCATAACCTCGATGACTGAGAACCTTTATCAACATATTTTAACAGCAATTCATTGTATTCACTGATCAAAATAACAAGTGCTCGCCACACCAGGGATACAAACACATGTATGTGATGTTGTTTAATTTCAAATATTAATAGACTTTTGGTTGACATGGGTGATTATATAGATGAAACTCCAGATATGTTGAAAATCAGGCATCTATTAGCATATATTTGAATATATGCAGTTAAAATTTAGATGTCTCCAAATTTCTAGACTTTGTAAAAAAACTAAAACATTATTGACTTGTGTTTGGACAAAAGCTTCAAGGTATTGTTAAAACAGTATAAAAAAATAAAAATAATCCTGACATCAAACATAAGTAAGGGATGCACAGCAGTTTAGCCGGTGATGGCGCACTGAGAGAATGAAACCAATATCGTTAGGGTGCACGGCAGAGCTCCAGCTGTGACGGGTAAAAGTAGCGGATCTGCAAGTGGCTCGAGTCCAGATGGAGCAGCTGGTGTCTGGACACAGCAGCTCAGTAATCCGGGCACTGACACAGAGCCATGCAGCAGAGTGAAATGAGCTCCATCAGTATCGAAGGGCACTGGACTGCATCAATTAACTCATCTACTCATAGTGAATACTCAGAGGGTCATTGCTAAGATATACAGGGATAAATACAGATAAAGCCTGCAGCTTAAGCAAGTAGCCCTACAACTGAATTCATTACTTAATAAATGAGGAGGTAATGAGTTTTCCTTATTTAATACCCAAAACATCCAGCATGTCTCTGTGTTGAAAAATGTTTTTTTTTTTTTGTTTTTTATATCATACGTCGTGGTCCCACTGAAGCGACGAGGTCTGACCTTGATTAGCTCCAAGTTGCCCTTCTTCTCTGGAGGAATGCTTCCCTTCATGGGGTAGCCCATCCTCACAGGTAGGGGGACGGAGCCTGGTCTAAAGGGGGTTGCAGCTGGGTAAACTGCGGTCCAGTCCTGATCCACCGGCATCTTTTCTGTCCTGGGCTCCCCTGCCTGATACAAAAGATACACTGTTATTTATTACAATCATCAGTGGAAGTCTATTCAATAAAAAAAAAAACTTTGGATTATCTGCATTTTGTTATATTCAGCCTTGGAAATCTGACATAAAAGCTGCACACTTACATCTCTCTTGGGTTTTCTGAGAAAGGATCCTCTACCACCTCTGTCAGGAAGGCCTAAAAATAATCATATTTAAAATTTCATCCACAGAGTTGGCCAAAATGCATTAACCACATTTAATTTCATGCTGCTAACACCGTCATCTGCAGATACAAGACACTTTATTCCCACCATCTCATTTCTCAAGTGTAATTTCTGTATCAGTCCATTTACCTCATTTGAGACACTCTGTATTGCCAACAAAACACTAATAGATGCCATGTGTTAATGCTGTATGACAGGTGCAATATACACAAAATAACGTAATCACACATTGCACCTGTTTAACTTTTTTATGCTTCCTACAGTGCTGTAGCGACCAACCGATACAGATATTAGGATGTCAAAAATTCCAACATTGATTTTTCAGCTCATATGCACACAATTTTTCCAATTACCCTCAAATATGATCATCAAAAACATATGACAAAGAAGTGTAACAGAGGCAGGATATTTTACAGTTAAGCAATAACCTTTATTGATTAAAATGAACTGAAACACTAAATGCATCTTGTAATTTAATCATTATAAATTATCCAAAACATCTTATTATCTAATATTATCTCACAACAAAGTTAACATATTGGCACATTTGTGGCAACAATGATGACATCAATATCTGTTATAAACCAATATCGGCTCATGGATATATACTGATCAGGCTCTATTGTACTGACATATCTAATTATTAGAGCAGTATAAAAATAGTTGAATTTTTTTTAACAAGTTGCCAACATACTAATTGGCAGATTATTTCAAGATGTCAGTTTTTGTCATAAAGTAATTTCTAAAAGAAACACTTCCTAGTTCCAGGATTTTAAATTGTGAGCATTTGCTGCCTTATAACCTTAAATGATAATAAATATAAAGAGTATATATTTGGTTTTGCGGAGACTTCACACTAGGCTTCAGGAAATCCTGAAGAAATTATGATTTTTACATTTTTTTTAGACCAACTGCTTATTAATGTAACAGGAAAATATCATCTTCTTTCTAGAATCTGTTGTCTGAATCTCCTGGGGATGTTTGTGAAAGAAAATGCCTTTCGGAATCAGTAAAATAGACACATGTGACCCAGCAACGACCCCTGAGACCTCCCACAACCATGTCTGGAGACATATACAAATCTCTAGAGTAACAAATCTGTTTCTCCGCCGTATCTATCTGTTCAGACACTCCTACTGCTGAGTACACCGCTGCCAGAGGACAAGTAGCACCGCCACTCGCACTGGTAGCTGCATCTCGAGCAGCTAGCTTAGCATGCAGCTATGGCTCTGAGTTAACGTGAACTAATGTTTTAGCGTCAGTCAAACTCACCTTTACTCGTGTTAGCAGAACTTATAGTCAAAGCTGTCGCGTACGTGAACCTGCTCAGTGGTTTCTGAAGTCCAAGACCGTGAACATTTATTCGACCTAGGGACAGAAATGCCTTGCTAGTGTGTGAAGCCATGTTTTTGACAGCGACTACGGAATCCAAACGAGGGACAAGACACAAGAATCGCGAAACGTTTAAAGCAGCGTAACTTGGGTGTGTAGTGCCCCCTGAGGGTGTACACAGGTATCGTGGCTCAGTTCTTGATGTATGAAGGGACTTTATTCAGGCGGAGGTTACTTTAACAAAGAAGGATAAAAACAAACAAACAATTTGCTTAAGAATAATAGCAACAACTTCGCCATATGTGTTTTGATTAGTGGTGCGTTATCTGCACGACCAGCGACTATCTGTCTGTCCATCCGCCAGCTGCTGCTTTTTGAAAAACGTGGTGCGTTTAAATGCATCAGAAAAAATCATACTCCAGATGTAAAAATAATCGTTAAACAATGTCCCTTGGGCTACTCCATGAACACAACACACCTGACTGAAAAATAATGTTTTGAGTTCGTCTTGGACCAGTTTGTACACTTCCACTACAAGGACGTTTTTACACTAACAACATGTTGAGAAGCGTACAGAGTTAAAGGAGTGGCACAGTTGGACAGTAGATAAAATGGCATCAACGGACCTAAAATAAAAAAGAAGAGCCTTCATGTGTGGTATGTTTGCAAAAAGATTTGTGTTGTTTATTTATTTTTGGTGATATGTTTCCTTTGCTTAGTACTTTTAAGACTACTGTGAACCATTTCTTGCTCTTTAACTGGAAAATACAGTTACATCTGGCCACACAGGTACTGACCCAGAAGTCCACCCAGGAAGCAATGCTGAAGTGCAAGGCTGGATTAACTTGATAGGGGGCCTCTGGGTAAAAATTGTTTCAGGGACCATGTTGACCTTTCACCTGTGGCATGATGGTCCTATGATGTTTCGTGTAGGCTATTAAGACATGGTAATTTAATTTAACAAATCAAAATTGATTAAAGATTATAAAGAATGAGGGCTCATGGGCTGTAAAGTAAAAGGATATTGCTCATAAGACTAGATTTTGATATGGCAATCCTACAAAAAAGGGCCACAGAATCACATAATAATGTAGAACCCATCTTGTCTGATGCAAAAATACATTCATCAATTTATGCTAATTGTGCTTTACTGCATGCAATTAAAACACAGTATATCTGGAGCATAAAGTCTGGGGCCCAAGATAAATTGCTCGCATTGCATGGGGGTTAATAATCCAACCTTGCTAAATTATTGTTCGACACAGACTAAATGTGTGGAGGTATAAGTATTAATATGGCATTATTAAACATGTTCTGAATACACAAGATGATTATTCAATCAAATAAAAATAAATGTTTGATTAATTCGTAATTCAAATAGTTGTTGAGACGTACTACAGTTAGAAACCCCATAATATTAAATCTTACTCAAATTCCCACACTGGAACCATACATTGACAGCTATCACACAAAATTATCGCATCATGTACTAAACTACCATGTCATTTGAACATGTTGGCTTCAAATTGTGAGTACAACATTTCCGCTAACCCATGAACGCAGCACACTCGCCCAGGCACAAACTGTGATGCACTTCAAAGGCACAAGTCCTGCAGGCAGCAGCCGATTAGGGGGAGGCTGCTGCTATCACTGCCTCCTCGATGTCAGGGTTTGTCTTTTTACCGATGGAAGATCAGTTTTAACTTATTACATTTAGGTTTTTAAATAAAACATTTTTTAACCCTGTTTTTTAGTGAAGACAACAAATACGCCGAACTTGTGAACTGGCTTGTTGAGATTAATTTCATAGCATCTACCACCGATTTCAACTTGATGTGCATCTGAAGTTTAAGGTAAGATCGGACACGCCGGTGTGACACGTCTGGCTGTGTGATTCTTGCAGGGCTCGGCTACTGACAAGTGACGTGAAGCGTTAATTGATGCAAATATTGACTTTGGCATTTGCTTTATTATGCAGCGCCATTAAACACACCTTTTCAGTATGCAAAGAGGGAAATAGTTAAGTGTTTGGTGGACGGAAGCTGAGTGTCCTGACTTTATTTGAACCCACGTGCTGCCATTTAACCTGTGTCACAAGTGTCATGCCGGGGGTCGGTTCAGTCACACAATGCCGTGTAACTGTAGAGTCCCACTGTAGCCTGTGCAGGTCTGACAGTTCATTGTGTATCTCATGGCTGTGTGGTTTTAAAGGTAGAAACTCTATCTACACACAGAGACAGCAGCATGTGGCTCCTGTCATCACTTCAGCCATAGCTGAGGACAGACATGGGCGACTGCCTCCACTGAGCCTTATCCCTTTAGTCAACATCTATCACTCTGCGTGGGTCAGTGTCTTTCCAGAGAAGATACTGAGCCACCAACTGATTAATTGTTCATAAGTCAACAAGGAGGGGAATTTGCTTTTACTTGGCAGGATGGAAAGTGTTTTTGTCAAGTGTCCATGCTCTCCAGGCCTAGTTTCAGGTTCATTGTCATCTGCAGGTCATGAGGTATTTCTATATCAGACACAACGTTTAGGATGTATCCGGAGCTCCCATTGCGCAATTCAGGCAGTAAACTACGTGCATAATTAGTTTACTTCATTAGATCTATTTCCAAGCAGTGGAAGGGGACATCCTTCAGGGGGACTATCACTCAGATTTGTAATATTTACAATTTTAGTGAGGTAACAATACTAACACAGAAATATATCCTTTTTACCATAACTGAGTAAGCAAACTGTTCTGCCACGGAACACTGTTTGAAGCTAAAAAGGTGGCAGGGTCTGCCAAATATAAACAAAGTAAAACAACATGAAAATAGAGGGAGTGTGTTTATTTAGTCAGCCAAGGAAGATCTTTCGCTTCTGAAAAGGTTTCCCCCCCAAAACTACATAGTGCACCTGTAACAATGTGACTGCAGGGGGAAAACACAAAAGAAAGTGAAAGAAAAGCTGCAAAAACAATAATTAACGTGACTTTAATCGGTCTAATTTTCACCTGCTTGCACTTTGATGAAGCTTCTGTGTTGCGATGTTAGGGACCGTCACATTTGCAGCCATAGCGGCCGCCGAAATGTGTTGTAGGCCGGCGAACACGCTGGATTAAATGTTCTCTAAATGTCAGCAGAGTGAATGCTGCACATTTGTTGTGGATTTCCAGATGGGAAACTAGCATCCATCAAGCACAACGCAACTGGCTGCTGTTTTTTTTTTTTACAGTAGTAAATCCTTGGCGTGTCGGCGGAAATGGACTTGTGTTCTGACCTGTCGCTGCCACTCTTAACTCTGCGTAGGATTCTGTTCTGGGAATATCACACGACTCCTATTCTTGTATTATTTTCACAGGTCAAAAGTCACCAGTGTAATAGCCTACCATTTGCAGAAGTTCACAGAAATGTCACAGGGATTTCTTACTCATGGATGGCAATCCTCTGTGTTCTTCTCTTTTTTAATTTCACAAAAATGGATTACTTCCGGTGCTACAGATTCTATATCTTAAAGCAAGAAGCAGGACTCTCACCAAATGAGAAGCTCTAATCGGCATCAATGCCCTCAGCACAATAGGTCTCTGATCCTTGTATAGCAGCGCTTCAAAAGTTACATGCTGAAAGGAAAGACCTTCAGTATTTGCCAGATTCTAATCTCATGATATCTTTGGGGTCAAAATATTTTTCTGTCGTGCTTGAATTTCATCTGTAGAAGCTAGAGTGGTAGATGTTTATACAGTAGTTGAAAATGTGACATGTGAAGTGCCCTCGTCTTGTATTCGTCATGACAGATGCTCACTTAACAAGGTGATTGGTAGTGGAGGGCAGGGCTTACTTTCAGTCATACTATCTCCTTGACTCTTGTCACTTCTTCCACTGCAGGTATGGACACACATGCAATACAGCAGCAGGAGCTCTTCTCTGCAGCAGGTAGCTAGCCATGCCTAGCTAGGATCTTCTCCTGCTGGGCCCTGCCCTTCTGCCTGAAATTTGGTCACAACCTCCAGGACTTCCCAGAACTTCTTAAGTGCCCCTTGGCCCTCTGTGAACTTGACCATCCTGCGTAGGCAACATGGGGGAAAGGCGAGCACACTCTTTTCACACGACATGCCACGTGCAGCGTGACTATGGCAGCAGGATGGCGAGTTCCTTCATAAGCTACAGGCCCAATGGGTATGCCAGCACAAGACTCGCCCTGGGGCAGGAGATGGAGGCTGACCCTGCGTCTGCCGGCGGCACTACTGCTGCTCGCTCTGCCCTACTGGCTCCTGTACCTGACAGAAGCCACTACTCTCCTGTTTCACTGGAACTGGACCCCACAGCAGTGAATAATGGATCAGGCATCCCCTGCTGTTCACCAGCGGACACAAGGGACCCAGCGCCGAGGACCATACACAGCCAGCCCTCTATCACCTCTGTCCCTCCACCTCTGCCTCGGTCGAGCTGGCTGCGCCATCAGAAGGAATTCCAGAGCCCTTACATCAAGACTAGCATGCAGGGCGATGTTTATAACTTCCTAGAGAGACCTGCTGGACTGAAATGCTTCCTCTACCACTTCCTTGTGTGAGTACCTGTATGGTCCGTCTGTGTATACTGATTTTCAGCACAACCATGTCTTTAACATAAAGTGTAAAATCCTTTAAATCAGCTCTGAAGGCTGTTCAGAATTCAATGAACAGTCTAGTTGACTGTCTTGACTTCAGCCACACAGACCTGCAGGGTGTCCCTTAGGTGGCTCCATCCCTCTCTCGTTAATTACATCTAGTGCTGCTCCCTCCAGTATTAGGTTCTGGTTCCCAGTAACAAAAGGAGAGGCCTGCCGGCTGTCTGTGGTTGAAGCAGGTCAGTGTCATCTGGTCAACCACACTTTTGGCACGAATGAGCTTGTTCTGTTCGGCACTTCCTTACAGTCAACAAATCAACAACCTCATGCATACAACATGGAGGTCCTCCTTCACGATGCTGCTAACTTGACCTGCCAGGAGAACACGCTGACCTACAGTTGAGACATAGCCTACATGAGTCACTGTTTAACTGACTCATAGGAACACTGTCTCTCCTTTGTTGGTGTTAATATACTTGGGCTATGATAAAGTTTAGGTGTTTTATCATGGTGTAACGACCGGAAAGGACCATCCTGCAGAATTTGGATTTAACGTCACATCCAAAATCAAGCATGTCCTGAATGTATTGCCGTTGGAATTTTGTAGCCATGTTTAATTTTAAATCCATTCAAATATCCTGGTAAATAAACTGAAGACGTAGTGAAAATAGGTTAGATATCAAAATACACAGTGAAAACATAAACATCTTGTTCTCTGGCTAACACGTGCTTAGTACTGATAATACAGCATTGTTTCAAAATTGTTTAGCACATTAGATGCAAAGTGAAAACATTAAAATTTTACATAATAGGTGTCCAAATTAATGAAGTTATGAGTGTGAGGGAAAAAAAAACAAACTATTATCAGTGTCACAAGAAGAGCAAAAATGAAAATAAAACTCCCCTTAAATGTGACGACAGGAACTTTTATGATCTCTGAAGTATCCCACAGTTTAGTCCCAGACGTCATGGTAAGCCCTGAGCCCATGGATTTAGACCAGATTAGATGCAAATATGACTGATGATAATAGACGTTCAATTGAAAGGCCTCTTCTGAGCTTCAGCTGTATTACACATTGGGCAATGACAACATGGATGCCTAAAAGTTGTCTTTTCTTTTTTAAAGGCGTTTTTTTTCTGCACTGCACCTTTAGAGCCGCCATGTTGTTCTTTTTAATTTTCCTCATGCTGACATGTAGTTTGAGTGAATAAAAACATGCTGACACAGCATCCTGATGTCTCTGTAACCAACTCATCTTGAAGGTCGTTAGGAAGATTAGTTGCTACTGTTGCTATAGATACGTATGCATCCAGAATTTGGCTTAAAGGCGCCTGTCATACATGATACCATGCTGTGTGTAAGTACACCTGGGCCCATGTCAGGAGATTGAATTTGTTCAAATGAATGGTTATAACAGCACAATAGCCTTTACGCGGGAGTAGTATTCACATTAGTTTCCCGCTTATTATCCTCTGAACTGTTTTGGCTAATCCTGTAGTGCAGATGAGGAACGGACTAAAGGTCAATTTTGAAATTTAACTTTCAAGATGTGCTCCATATGGTAATTTCTGCCAGTCAGATGTGCAAATGTGTGACCTTTTGCAGCTCAATCCCCAGAATAAATCTTGGCAATGTATGTTTTTTATAAACCATTTATATGTTAAACCTTTTCATTTCTATGCTGTGCTTATGGTCTGGTTAGATTCAGGCACAAAATCCACACACATTATTTATTCATGCTAGTTTTTGTGGCCATAAACATTGCTAGAATGAATGTTTAAATGCAACGGTCCCTTATCCAAAATATCTAACTGGTTCACACTTGCAATTGTTCTAACGCGGTCTCGAATTGTGGTCACTGGCTTGGCAGCGTTCTTGCCTGTAACTCTACCACCGTCCCCTCCACCTACACCCATGAGGTAATAAACCTGTAATGTGAATGTGACGTGACACATATTGTAGACAAAATGGACTGTAACGTCCCGTAGATACAAAGTGGAGCAACACATCCACTGCTGTCATCTGTGAATCTTGCTAAGAAAAAAAAAGTAATGATGAGTGGGCAAGTTTTGAGCACAAATAGCACGTTACTGTCATCAGGTTTTTCTGTTCACAATTTAAAAAACTGTTTCTCACTTTTCGTTGACGTGACTCAGCAGCTCGGCAGCTGTGGCCAAGAATAACCAGGAGTGTTCGGCCTGCTATGCAACTTCTGGCAACAATATCAAAGACTTGAGAGAGGTCCCGTTCCTTCCAAATCATCCGTTATCCAAACACATCCATCCCCTCTACATTTCTTCAGCTCAGTTGCCTGCAAAATTACCTGATCATTTAAACAGTCTCCGCTTAATGTCTAATCGTTAAAAACGGCTCGATGCCGACCACTTTTCACCTCTGTTTGTGTGAAATCGTGCTCGAAGTGAAGCACAATTTGTCTTTCTCATTAAGACATGACCTTTGTCAACCGAAGGTCAGTGGAAACTGCTGAGATTCTCCCTATGTGTGTGTTTTCTGTGCCCTGTATTGCGGATAATCCGTCCCAGCAGTAATTGAGGCTCTAATGTTCACAGAGGAGAGCGAACCTGAGCTGTCCTTCATTTAATATTAAACCCTTCTGACTGATCCCCGGTGACACTCCTTTAAGTAACTCTTACTTGTCGATGGCTATCGCTGGTGGCCATCTATTCTCCCGACCTCTTCAGAGATTGGCAGGGGAGAGGGGTGGCATAAAGGGCCGTATGCAGCACTCATGACAGCCCTAATTGGTCTCCTCTAATAGGCCTGCTCTACATTAGGGTGACACACGCTGACAAACAACAAACACACACGCACAGGTGGTTGCTCAATTCATCACTGCCTTTGTCATGCTGAAGCCAGGATCGGCAACATTTACACAACTGCTAGTACTCCGGCACGCAATTCAGGCGTGCGTCTACCAAACAGACACTCACACACAGATGTGCAAATGTGGGTGGATTACAAAAAAATAAATTAATGGAGGGAAGCACACAAACATTGGCTAACACGGGCTTATATGTCAGAAAATGCACTCTTCATCGCTCCATCTGGCTGTTTTAGAACATCTGTCTAATCAACAGGTTGTTGGGATACACACATTGAATGTGTGTGTTTTGGCATGCATAGATTCATAAAGTAGGCCTTTTTTTTTTTTTTTTAAACAGTCGATTTATTTGAAAGCTGGTGCAGATTCAAATGATTTTAGATGAAAGTTGCTAACAGCCGAAATCTAATCACACGAAAGAAAATAAACTAATGTGTGATTGACTGTGGTTTTATTTCAGTTGTGCAAACAGATAAAATTAATTCATGTGGTGCCATTAGAACTCCAGTTGTCTGGCAGAGGGCAAATATTTTGCCTTTATTAATTTATATTTCTTTTTTTTAATGACTTTGTGAACTTAGTTTTTAGATAAGTGCTTCACAAAAATAATTATTTAATGAAGAATTTCTCATATGAAACTGATTAAAGAATAAATAATTTAATGAAATCTAAGTAGTTTCCGTTACAGACTTTGTCGTCAGGGAGCTTTCTCTCTCCTCTTGATATTGGAAAACAATGAATTGTTAATATAAAGACATTTACACTCAATGAAAGCAATATACCAACCCCAGACTGAAACACAAACATACACGCACACACACGACACACTAATGATGACAGATCTCGTCAGAGTGGGCAGAAATCCTTTGGACTCGGGACAGACTACGAAAAGAGTGTTCGAAAAAGAGTCTTATGCAATGGCCAGCAGACTCACACAGACAACCTGAGGCAATGATCCCCTTCACGTTTGGGCCACTCCCTCTGAGTCTTTTACATAACCCAAGGGAACGAACATGTATGTCCTCACGATGTCCAAATGCCCTTCTCATACTGCAAGCAGATTACAACCATACCTCTTATCCACCAAATCTAACAGCTCAGTTTCTTACAGCGTGTCCCGATGCAGACTTAGTCGTACAAGAAGTACAAAATCATCGGAGACAATAAAGCTCGAGGTAAAACTGCAGAAGAAACAGTGACCAGATTGCTAACTGTTAAAAACAACCCTTATTTCTTATACTTAAAGGATTTATCATATAAATGGTCAAGGTAATTTTTACTTTAACATCATTATACCGCAACCAGTTTGCATTGGAAGAAGCGCTGCACCTGTTTATCCTCCTGAAAATGGAGCGGGCCAGATATTGTCTGGAATCCTTGATTCTGTCGTGTGTTTTTATATCTGGACAGATTATTGAAATAACTATAGTGAATCATCTCCATCTATGTGGAAAGGGCAGAAAGGAAACCTCCTGATGGATATCTGCTTACAAGAGATTACAGCCTGAACGAAGTATGCTGTATAGCTCACTTCCATTTCTCAGTAGCTGGGAAATGTTTTGTCATGCCGTGTTCTGAAAAAGTGGCACTCAGTGTAATGTGAGATAAAATTATGATACTTCATGAAGGCTAGTTAGCAACTGAAAGGATGGCATTTTTTTTTCATTCCACCTTTAATGTGCATGAACATGAACGGTGAGAAGAAGAACAAATGTATTTGCCACAGGTCTCACCTTTAAGTCTATTTTGAACATACTGAATTATTGATTTTAGAGGTTGACTGATTCATCTGTTAAGGTTTTTTCATTTTCATTTTTCGCGGCAAAGGGATTATGGTTGATAAATTAAACAACTATCGGCTCTTTCCTGCTACAAACAATGTATCGTCCTCAGACGGCAGTTTTAAATGAGAAGATTTTGTAACTGTAAATGCTCTGCTTTCTGTTCTCCCTCACACAAAAAGGGATATTATGGTGCATTATTTTTCAAAGTGGCGGAGAGAAAAGAGTTTAACTGTCAGTGCTGCATTGACTAAGGATAAGGAGAAGATCAGCTTCTTAGGAGATTTTTTTAATTTCATTGTTTCATTTTTTACTAAAACTGCACTTTGACCTGATTTGTTTGATTTTATTCATTATTTAGTACTAGATCATTTGGTTGCTGTATTATTTCTATTTCAAAAGACAGCGATGGTTAAAGAAGAAGCAAAAAAAAATGTTGTGGGGACAAAATACAGTAAAGCTTCTGCTTATAAAATCAATGCGTTCTATTTGTGAATCTGGGAATTTTCATCAGACTATAGTTGTACCATAACAATCTATAATTGTTGCATCGATGACCTCTAATTGATTTCCATTAATTTATTGACCAGATTTAAAGTACAATTCTATTTTAAGTTAAAGAGCATGCACAATGTTTCATTCAAACCTCGAGTTGTCCAAATGTCCTAATCTGTACATCAGTTAGTTATTACCCTGCCAAAAACTCTAAATTGTGAGTTTTATACTTTTCTACAAAACAAAACAAAAAGTAAATAATGCATTTGTTTTAAACCTGTGCCTACACAATTTAGTTAAACATTTAAACATACTGATGGTTTTGATTGTATGTGAATATTTTATACCCTCTAACGTAGGACTTTTCCAATAACTCACCACTGTGTCATTTTTTAAATCAAGCCAGTACATTATACAACCTAAACTTTCTTGGCCTTCCCCAGACTGTTTCTGCAGTTGATATTGAAACTTTTTGCAGTGTTTGGTATATATGAATTTAACTGAATATAACAGAGAAGCTGAGGGTGTCAGGCTTTGGCTTTGTGTGTCGCTAATGCTGAATATGACATATACGGGTATATATGGGTTAAGTTACTATTGTCTGATACCCCTTCTAACTATTTCTCTGTTCATTCATCTTGCACTTAAACCTGTAAGAAGATTTATATCTATTTTCCAAGTATTTGGTGGACAAGATGATAGCTAAGCCAGGATGGAATATCCATGTTTGTGGCTGATGTGGTGTAATCCACCCTAAGCTCTTCCATGGATGGGATGGGGAGGTGGAGGGTCAGTAAAGAGGGTTGTGGAGGGCAGCTCTGTCTCTGACCGCGTTTGCTAGCATTGTTGGTCAGGTTTTTTTCAGTTTGTTTTTTTAAAGTCACAAGGTCTTTTTTTGTTTGCATATTTAGGAAGCAGTCTGAGAATAGAGAGGTCTTCAAAAGTAATCTCAGTGTTTTACAAATGCTGTATACATTGTGGGAGTTAAGTCAGACTCAAGTATGCAGACTTGTAAGTAATTTTAAAGTGAGGTACAGGTGGAGGTTGGGCTAAAATGTTATACGAGCAGCAATAGCATTGGTATCAGCTGTAAAGTAAGCAATATTACATTTTGGGCATAGCATTTCCGGGCTTAACACTGACTAAAATATTTTTAAAGTAACAAGCTGCTGTCCAAAAGCTAAAGGTGATATATTGGTATGCTGGTGCTACTGCTGGTTGGGTAACTTTATTTGGCACACAGAATCAAGTAAGGCAGAAATGATTTGTAGATGAATGAATAACACAATATTTTTTACCTCCATATAAATATTGGGACGATATTGGGATGACTTTTGGGACTTTCACAAAACATTTGCATAATTAGGTTTTTGATAAATAATAATCAGTAAAGTGATGACTAAGTAGGTAAAGGTAGGTATTGGAACTAGCAGAACAGTCTAGTAAGTTTGGAAAAATTGACATTACTTGAAGATAAAACTTGGGCCATATTACGTTTATGATATAATATCAATATATCGCCCAGCCCTAACATTTACCTTTTGAATATACTGCTTGTGTTACCTGTCGACCGACACCAGCATTACTTTTCTTTAGATTCTGTCTCTAAATTAAAAGCTGTCAGACTCTGTTATGGTTATAGAGACTATGTTTATGGAACTGCTCTATGTATATTTAATGATCCTCAGTGATGAACAGGCCACCTAGGTAATGTTGGAACACCTAGTTGAAATTTTTAGCATTGAAAGCTTTTAAGTTTTTAGTCAATAGGGTGCGTGTTTTGTTCGAGAATGATTTTGCATGTGTGGAGAATACGGTCTACTGTGTGGGCAACTAAACTGTGTGTTTGCATGCTCAAGTTATTTACTTATTTATTAATGTGCATGAACTAATCTTCGAGTGTAAACATTCTTGCCACCGGGACTTTTAGATGACACAGTCCCTGCTGTCTGTATTTAGTTGACGTGTCCTAAGCTTATATTGCCTCAGTTTCGCAGTTGATTGAGGTTTGCTTTGGCTCAACGCTGTACTTATTTAGGGGAGCTGGACAGATCCGCAGTCAATAATACTCTACGCTAAAGCCCCAGCTGTTTTGTTTTAATCAGATCCCAGGGGTTTTGGCCTGGCTAAATAAGGTTGGCTAATGGTTGTGAGTGACCCAGTCCTGTCTGCAGAAAACACCTCCCAGTGGTGTCAGTGCAGAAAGCTTCAGAATATGACATTAGGAGAATGCCAAATCACTCCCGACTTGCTACTATCTGTACACACCCTGACTGAATACACAGCCTTAAAACATTTGGGTCATGTGTTTGGTTGGGATTTGAGGGGCTGTGTGTTCTGTATTGTTTTGTTTATTAATGGGAACCTGTGATGTGTCAATGAGAAATTGGTGGCAAACTTTAATTCATCTGTGAGGGATATTTTGTTGAGTTGTGTACTTACAATGTTCAAACCCAGAGAAATATGTAATTGTGTACAAAGGTATCATTTGATTAGTTACCTGTATATAACTTCCGGGGAAACTGAATAAAACTTGCATCAAAAATACATCACCTTGTCTGTGAACGCTTCTGCCAGGTCGATTTTCATCGCCAATGGTGGTTGTTTAATAGCCAAGACATCATCTTCTGTGATCCCACACTACTTTAAGACCTCATCAAACTACTGTGACCTCCTTTATTACAACAGTGCAGAATGTTGCAGCTTCCTACTCACTGCTCCTGAAAATGATCATCTCCTGTTGACATCAGTGAAAACTACAATCTGCACTCAAATCTGCATTACAACTTTGTAATGTAAAGTCCAGCCGTGGAGTTGCTGCACTGCCATTCCTCTAATACCAGTGCAAACAAGCAAGGTAGAAGCATGCTTTGCTAATTTTAGGCTACAAAGCAACGCTAATGGCCACGTAATGATGTATGTGAAGACATGAAATTTGGGTTTTATTTTTGCCATTTATCTTAGATGATGATAGAGCAAATGGCATTGTGATGATATCAGGATTGCCATGGCTAAAGATGGCATGTTGGAAATGACCGGTCATGTCTGTTTACCTAAACATCTTGATAAATGGTGACGTATGAGGGTCTTGAAGGACTGTCCAGTTTGATATTTCAATCACAAACACTTAAAAACTGAGGTGTGATGCACCTCTGAAATCTCTCTGAAATTGAACCAAAGCTGCACTGCTTTGCAGCTCAGATCTTGTTGCTCGCTGGCACTCAGTGGAAATCATTAACTCACTCACAACGCTGTGTTTAGGGTTCCAGAGGTTAGGTACAATGGAACTCGGACATTTTGACAGAGCTTTACCCAGGAACACAATAAATAAGTGAGTGGAAATGGGGCTTCATTTTTGTTTGATACGATTCATTTAGAAAATCTTTGTTCAGCCTTATCCTGATGAACTAAATATATAGACATGACTAAATACAGTTTATATTTTGTAGACTACATACTTTTTTCTACCTGCGGTTCCATATACTAATTGAGCTTGCTTGGAAAAAAGCCACCAAGAATGGGAATAAAACCTTGTGTTAGCTGTAGCCTTGTGCTGCATGGCTTGTCCAGTGAATCCTGGCATTTATCCCGCTGCCGGTGCAGTATCCTGGATATTGCAATGTACTGCTGTCCTTCCAATACAAAATATATCTCATAGCCTCATGTGCTGAAGAAAAACACGCAGATAACATGACCTTCAGTGGCCTACATGACTATGACATCATATTGATGCTTATCCTTATAAGATGATCTTCTTTAAACAAAACGGAAATGGGATTTGAGTTGACCTGCCCTCCTCTCAACCTGCTCTGTCTGTTAGGCCTCTTCCTTCCCGAAAGGCTGGTAATGCCACTGTGCGTGGGAGCCTGGCAACAAAGTATTAAAGAGATTGTTATTCCCACCGGCCAATCACTGCACAAGCCAGATCACAAGCAGAAAGTGGTAAAGGTTTTTAATTGAGAATCCCCTTGTGAATCTTGACCTGTACGTGTGCTCTATGCTCTTATCTGCTAAAAGTATCTTTTTTAATTTGTTTTTAAAAGTTAGCACTTCATGGGGAATTTTGTTTTCATGCTTATATGTATTCTTTAGAAGGTCTTGTGTTTATGACTGCTTTGAGACAACTGAATCATTCTTCATTTGTGCAACCTGACCCTGTTTGTAATTGGCTTCCTTCAGTTCCACATGTCAAAGACACTACTACAGCATCCTTCCATTAAGTCTCACCTGAGCATCTCAAGTTGTGACTTGTTGATTTAGTTGGAAACAAACACAGGACATCTTGTCCAGTATTGTGAAGCAAAGAGAAGATCAAAATAGCATCGTCATGCCAAACTAGATTGAGTCTCTTTGCCGCACATTTGAGACAGTTGTCATTTGTCACCTGGCAGAAAATCGGAGGGGATGATATCACCTCAGCTCACCCTCCCTGTTGGTGACTGGCTTCCTTATGGGTCCAGTCATACACTCAGAACAGTATGTTCTCATGCTCCAGTGCTTTTGCGTGTCGCCCGCGTCTCTGTTTTAAGCAGAATCCAAGAGAGGGAGGAAGAGACTGTGTAGAAGCCTGTGTGTGTGTGTGTGTGTGTGTGTGTGTGTGTGTGTGTGTTTTTGTGTGGTGTTGAGCAGTAATCCTGAGTAAAATCACTGTCCCATCTGGCCAATGTGTCATAGTCTTTGCGTAAGGGGAATCCTTCTTTAGGAGTCTTACCCTCCATCACCCCACTTTGTCGCTCATTCTACCACCTGAGAGGACAGACATGAGATTAATCTCTTACACAATTCACACCTTCAAGCTCTTTCTTTAAATGAACAATATGATATGGGTGGTCAATCTATAGCTGTGGCTCACATGTCTGATCTAGTGATATGCTTCTCTTTTGGGAATACTCAAAGAAAAAAGAAAGAAATGTCATGGCCTAAGGGAATTCAGCTTTTTTTTATGTGGGTGTATATACGTCTATGCGTCATTTTGTACAGGATGTTACATGAATAATGATAAACAACAGATACTTACATAACCCTTCCAACATATGGCATGTAATCCTGCTTGTAGTTCACAGCATCCATCATAATGCACCCTTTGCTGTGTTTTTAAATGCGCGCTTGAACATTATGGTGCATGTAAACATTCATAGTGTGTCATGTAAAAGCACTTAAAAGATGTGTTCCAAGGATTATTTCTGACAGGGTGAAAATGCACACAACTGACCCTGATTTATAATCCTACGGGGTCAGGGAAGACCAAGCAAAGCCCCTCATGTGCCTTATTGGAAATTTTGAAAGTCTGAGTATAGCACAGTTGTGTACACTGATACAGTTTACAGTAAGAGAACGTCTCAAAAGAAATGTATAGTTACCCAATAAAACACTTAATACCAAAGTGTCAAAAGTGTGTGTAATGAATGATACTTATTTTTAAAAGAAACATTTAGCACTAAGAATAGGAATCAAACAGAAAATGAAATGCAAAAAAAAATATTATGAGGCAATATCAAATAATCCCAGATTTTCTAATGCTCATAAACTGAACATATTTAGGTTTATTGTTATTGATTGTATGTTTTTAAATCCAAATATGTACTTCATTGACTGCTGTCCAGCCATAATCAGCAAAATAGTTTTACCTCCTCTTCCAACCCCTTCTCCTCCGCTGTTTTCTTGATTTTTCCTCTACAGCTAAAACAATTGGTTGATTAATTAAGCAGACGAGTAGTAGGTTTTTAATCTGCAACTAAACAGTATATCTCCAACGAAGGGATATGCCTGTTTTCTGTCTCAACTATGGTAGTAAACTGATTATCTCTGAAATGAAATGTGTCACCTTTGGCTCTGAGAAAAATTAGGGATATTTTCACTTATGCTGACTGTGAATCGATCAACAACTGATTCTGATACTGAAAGTACTTGCAGCCCTGTTTTGCTCTCTGCCATTGCGCTCACTTTAATCCCATCTTCCTCCCGTCCACCTCTCCCTACTTCCTCTGCCTTTCCCCCCTCCTTTACCTTCGTTTAGGTGTTGCCGGTAGTGGATGTTCAACCCACAAGGCTATATTTGTAGACTATGTATGTACACTGACAGATGGACCCACTCGTTGGAATGTTTCACTGTTGCTAAGAGATGTGGAAACATCCTGTCAGCTGTTAATACAAGCAGATTGATGACAAAGAGGAAACGGAGAGAAGAGCACCTTTGTGGGGCAACTGGCTCGAAATCATCAGCATGTTTCTTTTATCATGTAGCACATTTGATAAATATATGTGGATGTGCATCTTTTATAAAACTAAATATAATGTACTCAGAAGGGGGGTTCTCGTCTACAGAAGGTCATTTAAACCTGCAAACCTATCCATGATCTAAATCTTAATATTGTATATGTTTGTAAATTAATGTGATTTTAATTTGTATTTGCTTCTGTTTCATTATTTTGCCGGGCAACCAATTTCTTTTTGAGGAAAGATAAGGTGTGTGACTGATCCTGAGGTTCCGACTGTTAATAGATATTATCAAATATTGCGTTATTTGCAGTCATATGCCAGATTGTTCACAATATCGAACATTGAACAGTTTTTATGGAATCTTGGGGCTTTTATTAAAAAAAGAAAAGACAATGCACACTGAGCTTTTGCGGCAGCGGAGGCAGCATGCGTCAATATTAGACGAGGTGGGAATGAGACCGGGCTTGGTGCTGGTTGGTTTCAGATAATTGGACATGCACATGGCACTGTAACATACAAACATTGTAAGAAGAATGCCAGCTCACCAGTTTGGCAATATTTGGGGTTTAAAGTGGGAAAAAAATGGCGAGCCAAGGGACTTGAATGAGAGTATATGTTGTCTTTGCCATACATAGTGTATATATATATTTGGACGGGGCAATATTTTTTTTTTAATTAGTTGGGCGTAAATAAGAAGGATAGATGGTTAAGTGAAGTGATTCTTAAGACAATGATTATATACAGAAATATGTTTTTAAATGTATTTTGTTATTACTGGGACAGATACGAGTGATGATGTGGTGATGACTGACTAGAAAATGTATTCTTCTCTCCCGACAGCTTCCTTATGGTCCTGGTGTGTCTTATCTTCAGTGTCCTGTCCACTATAGAGCAATATGCAGAGTTTGCTACAGGAACCCTCTTCTGGATGGTGAGTACTTTCTATGTACTGATATATGAAACATTTTTAACTTTCCCAGAACACCTACAGTGGGGGACACAAAACAATAATTTAAGATGTTGCATAGGACTCTTGATAGATTGAATAAGTCATATAAAAATTGAAATAGTTTCAGCCCACGTGCTGGAACACAAATCTGTTGATGAGGGGGTTATATATCAAAGAAATTAATTCAGTGATGCATTCTTGAATTAAGTCTTTAGTTTTTGTGAAACAATACCTTCTCTATATTGCTACATTTAATATATATTTCATTACAAAGACTGAATGAAAGGGCTGACAGATAGCTTATCTAAAGCTCTTATTGCTGCACTGCAGTACTCATCTCTGTCCACATGATGGAGACAGAAGATCTTGGTTGAGAGGGTTTTCTACCCGCCATCTTACACCTCAGCACAAAGTTATTACAAATCTCAAGAAGACTAATCACTTTCTCTTATTGCAGATACCGTTGCACAACACCTGCCAGCTTGTATTGCTTTCATCCGAAGCCCTTTAAATTGTGTACATTATGCAGGTTTTATACTATGTGACTGCTTTTTTTTTATCTACTGGGGTGACTCTAGTTATGCAGAATCATTTGGCTCCACACAGACTGCACTTGCTGCTACTTGCTGTTAAATTGGCTTTTTTTGTGGCTTATTAGGCTGTTAAGGCTGCTAAATGATGCAATAAATCCAGGGCTTGCAACAGGTAGAGAAAATTATGGCTGCTGTTTGGAAACTCCACAAAGAGCTTGCATCATCTGTCTCTCGCTGGCACACTGAATATATATACACACATACCTACTGCACACCCGCGCACAGTTTACACAGACATTTACACAAAGGCTGCATGTACATAGACAGACACAGACACACACACAATCACAAAATACACACATGTACCACCCCCTGAGTCCTGGGGGCAAAAAGAGGACAGAGTGGACACTGTGTTCTGGAAACTTTTGGCCAGTGTCCTTTGAAGACCTACTATCACAGTTATTCATTTATTTTAACCCAGGAAGAGCCAAATATTCTCTATCGTTATCCCCAACTCTCTTTCTCTCGCTCTGTCTCTCTTCCATCCACCTTTTTTTCTGTAGCTTACATTACTCAAGAGGCCAGCAGTAGTCATCAAATTAAGACGTATAGAGAAATATGAATTTTCTCAACACAAACTATGGTTAGTTTCAGTCTATATCGTCAACCTCTGCTTATTTGCACACCTGGCTGTGTGCTTGTGTATTTGTAATGCGTGGTTTTAGTTCAACATTAATTGTGAGATAAGATAATACCTTATCTTGTGTGCCAGCATACGTGTGTGAGTGTTTGAGGGGCTGGAGCTCCACTAGTGGTGTCATGGTGGCATATAGTGGTGGTAGTAGCTATACTTAGAAAGTTCAGGGTTAGCTGACATGCGTGAATCACAGGCTGCTTGTTTTGGAAGGCAGAGGGGACATTAGTCCTTGAGGATATTTGGCCTTCAGGGCAGCTGCCAAAGTAAAGCTAGCCAGGCCGGGCAGGAGACACAGAAGCATGCACGCGCACACACACGCACACACACACACACACACACACACACACACACACGCACACACACACACACACACACACACACACACACACACACACACACACACACACACGTGTCGCATGGATCTCTTCATCCTCTCTTCTTTTACCCAGATCTCATTCAGTGCACATTTAAAAATGAAAACACATTTAACTCAACTATTCTTCAGCCCTCAATACGTGTAAGCAAACTAAACACACTCACCATGTGTGCAAGCAAATGTGAAAGTGTAAATTCAACATTGGTGAAAGAGATCCCATAGACCAAATTTAGACCAAATGTATTTTTTAAATTGGTTACTGTAGTACAGTAACACGGAGACTGGATTCACAAAAGTATACACTAGCAGTCAAATATGTTTCACTGTGCTTCAGGTCAGGATGGACAGAAAGAGTAAACTGCACAACAGTTATCCCGGCTGTAATTCAACAGTTAATTTTCTCCAGACATCTGATCGTGGAAACACTAAATTCAACTAAATGACAAATCAATAATCACAACACAGCCATAACACAAAGGGCAGGTGCAGAGAATGCCCCCATTAATCTCTATATCTATTATATGATGCAATATGACCACAAGACCAAAAAGCTGGGACACTGTTTAAAACTTGAATATAAACATAATGCAATCATTTGCAAACACGCCGTGTTTACCGACAACGATTTTAGTTCCCGAGGCCATGTAGTAATGTTGGTTATGCGATTATGTGTTTAACAAAGTGCTGAACGTCGCCCGATCCCAGCTTGTGAATGACTGAGCCTTTTGAGGATGCCTCTTTCATACCAATCACCATAATGTCACCTGATAGTAATCACTGTCACCGACCTATTTACCTGTGGAATGTTCCAGACAGGTTTTTTTGAAGCATTCCACATCTTTCCCAGTCAGTTGCCCCTTTCCCAAGATGTTTAGGACATATATATAAAAACATATGTTTACAATAATCAATAAGGTAAGGAAGGTGATGAGGTAAAACGTTAAATATACATGTATTGTCTTTTTTTCTGTTTTCAATTCAGTATCATCAAAACATTTGCAAATAGTCACATTCTGTTTGATGTTTTACGCAGCATCCTAACTTCTTTGGAATCAGGGTTGTATAACACTCTACATTTACTGTCCAAAATTAAGTGTCCAGATTCTGGGTGAGGAAATGTATCCAAAGTTCCACAATGGAACGAAAATAGTCGTGTCCATGGCATGTACATTGCTTTCTTCTAGCAACCCCACAATGCAATGTGCCGCATATTATAGATGACCTTTTTGTGAGTGGCACCATTAGACTACAACTAATATCATAAATATTGAAATCTAATTGTAAGGAACCGGTCATTGCTCCCATGAGTTATTCATTTGTTACCAAATGTAATATAACAACAGTGTACAGATGTTTACAATCCATGATAATGAGATCATATACATAACAAAACCTGAAAAACAGGAAAAGAACACAAATGGGACTAAAGTGTTTGTTGAGAGTAGGTCACTGAGGTGTTATAATTGTGTCATATGATTATCAGTCACATCTTAAACATCTGAGTAAACATGTTTTCTAGCACATGCAAATCAATTGCGACTGACACGATCATCTGAAATCCAATGTCAATAACTTGTTAGTAACTTTGGACTGTGTGCCATCCATGAGTTTCAAAAGATTTGTAAAGCTTCTGTGTGACTTTGTGTGTGTGTGTCTGCATGCTTGCACCTTTTCTTATAATGTGACACACGGACGAAGCAATCTAATCACATTTTCGTCTGACACCGTAATTCCCAAGCAGCTCTTTCAGTGAGCTTCATCCTTGTCTGGCGTGACGAGATTATGGCTGCGCCAACAGGCGGCTGTTTTCAGTAAACATGTAGCTGCCAGTTTCTGATGCACACACAAAAACACCCAACATCTGGATGACCCATTTTATGGAATTATTACGACTAATCCCTTCAAATTCCCCAAATTCATGTGTGCCTTTGACTTTCAAATGTTACCCAGATGTCATAATTACTAAACTTGATGAATTGATGTTGGGCATTTGGTGTTTTTTGTGCTGATGTTTTGTTCTGACTGTGTGAAAATTTTGATGAATGCTAATAACGTCATTAACCCAGTTATAAAATGACACCAGAGGTTGGTGTCATGTATTGCAGTGTTTGTTAGTGTAATATACAGCTTTATTTAGTCCAAAATATAAAGAATATAAAACATTTGTGCAGATTGAACCTCATCTGCTGGCACAATTAACACCCTTCACAACGGATTATACAGTGTAATACAGACCCAGCGAGAGGGACTTGAAACATAGTCTGTTACTTTCCTACACAAACAATAAGGCTATGGCTGGCTGGTCAAGTTCAACTGGAATGGATGTTATGGATAACTTGGTTCCAGGCCTCTGAATGCCTGCCCAGATCTTCGATTTGTTCAGCGATTCAGATCTGAATGAATGTCTTGAAACCAAATGGTAATTCAGTCTGATTATCAGGCTATGTTATAGAGATTTACTGAACCATTTCTGCCCGTCTCTGTCTCCAGTTAGGCCTCTTTATCTTCCTCTTTCTTTGTCTTTAACTCGGTGACAGAAAATGAGCAATTCATGGAGATGAATAAAAGCGTATAGGGATCCCAGGCCAGACAACTCAAGCACAAAATCTAAAGCTGTAAACAAGGTTAATTAATGAAAGTGGGCAAACTGATTGTTTTGAAAGCAGCAAAGTGCAGTTTGAAAAGTGCAGTCTGTCTGCACCATCAATATGATGACCCTGATTGTGGCCTTGGTATTAAAAAAGGTTGTTTTCCATGGTATTGTTGCAGAAGTATCACTAAATGTACACATCAGTGAGTTTTCTCTATGTTCTCATACGAGAACGACGCTTTTGCCAGCCAGAACAGTGTCTGCTTTGACTGACATGTCATTGTTTTGGGGCTTTGCGGTGCTGTGTTATTGCAGCAGGGCTCATGGTATTAAGTTTCATACAAGGGGTGGTCAGGGAGCAGCCAGTTCAAGCAATCAGCAAGATGGCCACCCACATGGCCTTAGGGTTTTAACAGACAGTATGGTGGCTAAATATTATGCATACACGGTGGCCAGGAACACGATCTCCATCAGACAGGGTTAATGAATTAACAGAGGTGCACGTGTATGCACATAATAGAGAAACAAACGCACAAAGGCAATATATTGGAACACAATTTAAAAACAGCAACCTTAAGAGATATGCAATTGCACATAAATCTTCTAGTGCTGCAGAAAGGTTTGCAAATATAAAGACTTCTCAACACCTAAGTTTATTATTTAGCTTTCTTATCTGTCAGGCTGCAGTGTGATGGCATCTCCCCCCCCCCCCCGTGGCTTCAATCACTTAGCCATTGACCCTGTCTCAATGTGAGCTGTCATCAGCCATATTATCAGCCTCCATCTTTCCACCTGGTTGGTTGGGTGATCTTGGTACTAGACCACCTCAGTGTCTTTCTTTCTCTGTCTCACACACCTGTCATTACCCACTCATATCATATCGTAAAATCTCGGTGATTGATTATAATGGCCTTAATGCTTTTAGATTAGTCTTAATGCATGGCACGGTGTTATCGATGTGTTTAGAAATGATACCTTATCTACTTCCACATCCCCTCATTCTGTATGTGTTTCACAATGATAGTCTCAGTACCAATGGATTCATGTAACCCTTGCTCTGTGTTTGCATTGTGCTCCACAGGAGATTGTGCTGGTGCTGTTCTTTGGCACAGAGTATGTGGTCCGGCTGTGGTCGGCAGGCTGCCGCAGCAAATATGCAGGCATCAAAGGACGCCTCCGCTTTATCAGGAAGCCCATATCAATCATAGGTGCACCTGGCATTTTCCTTTGCTCCCATTTAATACAACGGATGTCATGAATTGTTCTTGTATATCAACAGCTTTGATCATTAAAGCAATGTAAGGCTTTATGTGGCGCAAGGTTTCATTGAAACTGAAGTGATTGCAATCGGTCCCTATTAATCTCTCTGTCTTACAGATTTGATTGTGGTCATTGCCTCAATCATTGTGCTCGGTGTTGGGTCCAATGGCCAAGTGTTTGCAACATCCGCTATCAGGTAGAGCAACTGGTTTTTTTGTGCAGTTTATTGTTTACCAGTAGCTGGACAGGGATCATATTATAATGAGACAGATGAGGCGGTGTATTGTTTTGCAGGGGCATCCGTTTCCTCCAAATCCTGCGCATGCTCCATGTGGACCGACAGGGAGGAACGTGGAGGCTCCTGGGATCTGTTGTCTTCATTCATCGACAGGTACGACGAAAGTATTAAAGCTAATGCTGTTAAATCAGTGTTGTATGGATCGCAAGCTTATAGAAAAGATAAGCAAGTTAAAGACAAAAATAGATGAACACTAATCTTTCTTATAAAAAAAATACTTCCATATTAAGTCGTAATTATTAGATAAAACGTCAAAATTATGAGATAAGTCAGATTTGTGAGATAAAATCTCAACATTTATCAATAATTTTGACATATCTTTTATTATTTAACACATAATTCTAATTCATCATGAGGATATAGATCATTTTTAATCCACTAATGTACTTTAACTGGCAAAAATGGGCCATACACATCAGACCGATTAGATGAGTTTTTAACAAAGCCATTATCCTGTTTCATCACTTTACTGTAGGTTCCTCTACACTAGGTTGAGTGCACAGACCTCACCTCGCCTTCCTGGTAAATTTACTGCTTATTACAACAAATCCCATGTGCGCAGTCAGAAATACACGCACACATGTGTAGAAATAAGCCATAGCTAACCTGACTTTATAAGGAGAAGATCATCGAGACTCTTTTTTTCACTGTATCCTCGTACCCTTGTTTTAGCATTTTCTCAGGCTGATACACAATGGAGCCAGAGGATGTAATGTTCTTTTCTTAATCCCCGAAGAAGACTGTGTTCTTTGGTTATAGTCGAGTCTGACATTCACGTCTCTTTGATGCATAACAAGAACAGGACTGATCAGAGAGGATTGTGTGCAAAGATCAAGAAAATACATGTAAGATGAGTCCAAGATGAGCCTAATTTGATTTGTTGCCATCCTCCTGTTGTCAGATGACCACTTTATCAAATGATGTGCTCTGTTTAGTGGAAATGCCTTTAGCAGTGTCAATAAGGTGGAAATGAACAGACTAAGCAGGTTAGGATGTGTGCTCAGAATCAGGATCATTCAGCAGTATCTACATTTGCCTGCAGATTAAGGTATGACATCCTCAAGACAGGAAACAATTTAATTTCAGTCAAAGAAGTTTGAATAATTTTCCCCCATTTGCTGTTTTTTTTTTTTTTTTTACCTCAATAGACACTAAAATGTATTATGTTACATAGAAGACAATGGTTACACATTCTTTCTCTGGTTTCATGAAAGTAAGTGAACCTGTCCTACAAGGCCTTTAAAATACTAATGCTAATTCAATTGTTAATCCTTAAACCAACCAAAGGTGACTTTTTGGAGGTCTTCAGCTACAGTTCACAGAACTGTGGTCCTATTTCAGTCATCTCTCACATGGCTCTATTGGTGTAAGGGACAAAGGATGGAAACTATCTCGCTTTCTGCCGTGACACAATCATGGAACCAAATGAAGCCAACATGGAAGTACCAAAAACTGCAGTTTAATACAGTTGTATGTATCTTTTAAATAACATTTTCATTGTATCATCTTTGGTCAACTTGATGTGTTTTTTTAGGAGCTGATCACCACCCTATACATTGGCTTCCTTGGCCTGATCTTTTCGTCCTACTTCGTCTACTTGGCGGAGAAAGATGCTGTGGATGAGGAGGGCAAGACGGGCTTCTCCAGCTACGCCGATGCGCTGTGGTGGGGCGTGGTAAGGCAGCTGAACTTGAATGAGATGGAAACACATTGTTTAGAAGAAGCAAGTCCTTCACTGATATTTTGTATGAGAACAACTGTTGTTTTTTTTTGCAATGCATATATTACTTCCTCCTTGAATGCCAATTAACTTTCCCAACATAGCTTACATACCGGAAAGGCCACATCACACGTACATGAAAAAAAGATTATTTTCTCGAAAGAGCTGCAATAAATAATCTTCACAATGCACTCACAAGTGGAGTCTTAACTAGAAAAATGGAGATGGCTGGCCCACCCTGGGTAGACCAATTATTAACGTCCTTGTGTTTTTTTTTTGTTTTTTTTTTTATTCTCCTCTTCGATTCTTCGTGTTGCATGCATGTGTTGCTGCAACACTCAACACACAGGCAGGTGTGTTGATGTTTTCTGTGAGCGGAGCTGGTTTTGCTTATTCCCTCTGTACCGAGGCTCGGGTTTCCAGAGTAGTTAATTAAACATTTGAATTGAAAGCACAGAGTAATGAGAGACCTATGGCAGCCTTGTGCAGGGGATCAATGTGCCACAAAGAGACGGTAATAAACCATTCACCTCTGGGCTCTTTGGCTCAAAGAACTTTTAGAGCACCAATATAAGTGTCAGTTCCCTTAATTAAAACTTTAATTGTGGGATTACTACCTTTATGTAACGAAGGTTAGAGGGGTCACAGTGCTCCTTGCTGCTCTATGGAAAGTTGAAGAAAGCTGTTATTTGTGTTGCTATGCTCACAATGGCGAGAAAAGAATCGGGGTTTGGGATTTGCACCTTTTTGTTTTTCTGAGACTGTAAACTTGAGAGACATGAAACGCTATTACAATAGGTTTTTTGGGCTGATTGGAGAATGCTAAGCCCTCCCAGCGTGTATTCCTTCACTTGGCATGATTTCCACATTCGGATGTGCAGGTGCGGGGCACAGCTGGAGGACAAGCTGATGCAGTGATTCATATCCCCTTCTCTCCCTCTTTCTATCGCTCACTCCCTCACCTTTCCTGCTTCGCTTCTTCTTTTGCCAGTTCCTTATGGTTAGGTAATGGCTGTTTGGTTTTAACAACCCTTTTCTAACTTCAACCTGGACACAGTGTTAAAAGAAAAAAAGGAGAGCTCATAGTGCTGTAACGCTGTCTATAAAGCCAACTCGCCTATAGAACCTCAATATCATAGTCATAAGAATGAATATTCATTAATGCATTTTAAACATTAGTATAATTTGGGTCAGCACCACCGGCCTTAAAAACAGTGACCATGTATAGTGATTCATAACAAGCTTGTAATGTATTACATCTGCCTATGACACATGAATCTAATTACATTTTTTATTTTTACTTAAATCACCCAATGGCCACTTACAGTAACTTGCCAGTGGAAATTGGGTGCAATTTCTTGCAAGACACTAAATCATTATGTCATAGGCAGATGTTATACATTACAAGCTGGCTGTTGATGAACTTATAATATCAATAACATTATGGTGCACTATAATAATGGTTACAATGTGCTATTCATCATGAATATTTATGATTGTTTATAACAATGAATACACACTGCTATAGGTGCATTTTAAGGCATTACAAGTATGTTCATAATGCACTGTAGACATGTGCTTCATAGAAAGTGCCACCCTTTATATTAAGGTATTTGTAATAATCATAAGTAAATGGCAATAAAGCCTTTATAAAATGCTTAATAACAGTTATAGACACTGTGTACAAAGGAGTAATTAACCTTAATTAGACATTGACTTTGCTTTAGATCTGATAGCTGCAGAAAGTTGGTATGTATTAATTGATTTATTAATAATGTTTTTAATAATTTAATAAACAATTCAGACGCAAACAAAATTCAGCTTTATCAATGTTTTTTGGCAGTCAAGTTTCTTATAGAATAAGCATCTAATAGCACTTATAGGGGCCTCATAACCTGTTAACTTACGCTTATTACAAGGACCTTAATAAGGGTTAACATTCATAAAGGGTAGCATTTGAATTAGGTGTAATCACACATACAGAACATATGCTTGGAGATCAGCATTCATAGGAACATGTATATATGCATGTAGACGTGCACACACTAACACATTGTCAAAGACCAGGTTTGTGACCTTTGTGTAGACACACACCCTACAATCTGAATGAGAGGAGTGTTTTTGAGTAGACCATTCCACTCTGATGGTCAGGAGGACATTGTTTAGTCATCGGATTTGTGGATGAGGGATTAAATCCCCCACCACTCCACCCACCCCCCAACATACACCCACCCACCCTTCCCGCCCCTGCTCCTTCTTTTTTTACTCCCAAAGCCCTTTTAAGTATCTCACCTTACATCAGCCGCTTTGTGTAAGCGCTCAGCGGCAGCTCACGCGCTGATGCCCCATAGACACCCTCGGTAAGCCAAGTGTGTTCTGAATGTGTCAGAATTGGCTCGGCTTTCAAAGTGGGTGTACATGCAAATGCAAAGAGGTATTTGTTTTCCCCCGCTCACCCTGGCAAAATTCCTACACTCGCTGAGGATTAGTGGTTGGGAATCTTATTCCCTTTGAGGAGCGAGAGCCTCAATTTCTCCCGCCATCACTGACAGTTGTGAAAGTAAGGCCAGAATGGCTGATGAACTTTTCTTGCTTTATTGTCTAACCCCTTCTATAGACTGTTGTTGTAAAGCTTTGAGAGCTCTGCATTAACTGACATTTTCACTACATAAGCAGTTCTTGAGAAATGAGCAAGACCTCTATGAGTTAGGGCTGGGCAATCTGCAACATCAAGAATATCATGATCTATTTAATTGCAATCAGGATCAGTGATATAAATTGCAATCTCTTTTTCTCAGTTTTGAAATGTCCTGTGCACTAGCCAGACTTGAAATAGCCTAATAGAGTTTTGTGTTAAAATTTGTTCTGTTTTGGCACAAGCCCCTTAACCGCTGCGTAGCTTTAACTCTTGTTGCATTATTTACAGTATGGAAGAGAGGAAGAGACGTTTTAAGTAAATTATCCATACAACATTGTCATCTACTTGGCTGCCTTATATTTTGGTGTGTTGACATAGCACAGTTTTGCTGGTTAATGAGGTTATGTAAACTTTGAAAACAGGCTTAAAAGGACATTAAATACTACAATCTCTACAATTCACCCCTAGAAGTAGATTGAGAACGCCTTCAATGACACTTACTTAATGTAAAACTTCAGTATTTAACATTTAAAGCAATATTGTTTATATTCATTTTACAATTACAGTTACAGTAGATTCATCTGGTTCAAAGGAAAGGATAACTATTCATTGTATTAAAAAAAGGTACCTTTTATTTTCCAGCTTCAGCCTACGACTAGTGTAGCTTTAATTTTGACCTTTTTTTTTCATCAGTGAAGGATCTGTATGTCTGTAGTGTATGTTGCAGTCTGCTTATGAGAATGTTTATCGATGTAAAATGAACTTGATCCACCCCTCTGTCTTTAGGTCACTGTCACCACAATCGGCTATGGAGACAAAATTCCTCAAACGTGGATAGGCAAGGCCATCGCCTCCTGCTTCAGTGTCTTCGCCATCTCCTTCTTCGCTCTGCCAGCTGTAACTATAATCTTAATCTAAATGATATGCAATTCCTGAACAGGAGTGATTTGTTGTGATTGATTTTGTTTCACATAGTCCCTTATTATTATAGTAACTTATTACAGATTGGTTGACTGTCTTTCATTTTTTATTTCAGCTTAATTTATGTGTTGAAGCACAATTAGACTATTCGTTTATGCTGTATGTACCAATGTTATGTTTAAAAAAAAAAAAGGTTTTATTCATCTCAGTTTCTGGATCCTAACCTCTCACCTTAATGTTTTCTACGATACAGTCCAACCTTATTCTTTCTGATTAGGGTATCCTGGGTTCGGGGTTTGCCCTGAAAGTCCAACAGAAGCAGAGACAGAAGCACTTCAACAGACAGATCCCTGCTGCAGCCTGCCTCATACAGGTACACTTTAGCATGGAGCGGAAACAACCTCAGCGTTAAAAGATGTAGTGCAGTAATCTGCAAGGTGTACATTAAATACCAGGTCAGATGAGGATTCATCAGTGATTAAACAGGAGACACATGACCTGTATACCACACGCAAGAACATATTATCAATCTGATCCGTACTTTTGAATTGCACAAACAGTTCACATTTCAGATTTGCCAGGTTAAGCTTTAGCAAACACTGGAGACTCAACAGAGAAAAGTGACAGCATTTGTTGTCTGCAATTCCCATTGAGCCATGGAAAAGGTGATCTGTATCACACTTGCCAAGAGTGAAACGGTAGACGAGGAAGTGGCTAGTTGTGCCAAAAGCTAACTGTTACATGAGTTACGATTACACGGAACACACTGAGACACAAGCAAAGTTTAGACACCTGTGACACAGACACCTCTGCAGGCCACTGACAAAATAATGCAGATATCCACTCCATTACTTTTGAAAAAAAAAAAAGAAAAACTTAATTTATAGAGCACCTCTAAAAGGATAGTAAAATATAAACTGTAAAACAATTAGAGACAAATGCACATGAAGAAAGAGAAACAAAAATAAGTACAATTTATACCCTAACCCAAATTAACAGTAGCAACAGCAATATAGAAATGTTGTCACATCACTAAATTTCCAGCTTCTATTATTGCTGCAACACTGGCCTAGTTCTATGCTTCATTTAAATATTCTTGGCTAACTGACTAGCACTAATTCTATGCTTTAACCTGTCCGCTTCAGACACTTTGGAGGTGCTATGCAGCAGAGAAACCAAACGGCTGTGCTGCTACGTGGAAAATGTACGTTCTGACTCCACAGGCTGTCACCACAGTGGAGCCTGACAACTCCAGCCCCAACATCAGGAGACTGAACATATCGGTAAATATCCAGTGTTTGTGTTATTTTCAGTCACAATTGATTTACTTTTTTCACATGTTTTCTTCCGTAACCATTCAATATTGTTAAAAACAGGAGCGTATGTCTTTGATGTCGTGGGATTGAATTCTACCAGGGACATTTTCTCAGCTCTTTGTCTCACTGTTTATTGTGTCTATCCCATAAAGGTGAAACCCCACCCGGAAAAACAACAACATCCAGTCTTAAAATCCGGATCATACAACCAATTATTTGCATATTTTTTGGGTTAAAGATAACTCATTTGCAAATGGCAACGTGTAGCATTTTGCATATATATATATATAAAAAAAAACTTTTTTAGTGGACCTTTTGAAAGAATCATCTGAGCTTAAGGTGCAGAACATCAAATAGTCTACAAAGGAGCATTGTTAGAAAAGCCATCGGACTGTGATACTGCAGGGCTTTGGATTTGCGTAAGACTGGCCCACACTGTATTGTCTTCTTGTGTGGTTCACCTTTCACAACAATATTAGCTATGTTGCGCCTAGGCCATACAACATAAAGGGGCAAGTTAAGTTCCCACAAACATACACACACGTGGAAGGACACACAAAACACACGAATGCACGCACACACAGCGGCTCCCCCTCCCCGAAGGCCTGACTCCACCAGGATGACTCGAGGCCTTTGTCTCCGCCGGACAAAGACTCAGTCAGTTGAGATGATGTCACTGCCGCCTTTCTCATGGGAGTAAACCTTTGTCTAGTAGAACAACAACAAAAAAATCTTTGTGTAGCATTGAACCCACATGTATTGGGGAGAATGAAGGCTGCTTCCGCTCTTTTCTGTTTCAGCATGTGACTTTCTCCTCTGACTCTCCTCTCTCTCCCCTTTCTTTCCCCCGTCTTTCAGAAGTCCTCTCCTGTTTAACTGACTTTATTTCACTCTTTCCTTTTCTGCTCCTGTCTCATCTCTTTCTGCATATTTTCCTCTGCCTCATTCTTGTTCACAATGGTTGTCCTCCTCTCCTCTTTATATCACTCCATCAGTCTCTGTTGCTTTATCTTTTTCTCTCTATAACTCAGAGTCTGTTGCAGTTTTTTTCCTGCCCTTCCATCCCTCTCTCTCTTTTTTTTTTCCTTCAATCTTATGACACCCACCACCACCTCCCTCTCTCACTCTCTCTGCTAATGAGTCATTCAAACCTCGGGTATTTGGATTGAACCGCTGGCCAACTGTCAATGCCAAAGTCTGATCCATTGAGTCCAAATAATTGAGTTTCTGTAAAGGCCACGTCCATGACGTTGGCGTGGGTCAGTGGGTCTAAGGCTTGGACCGGAGGCACCATTTAGGTCCTCAGAAACTCACTGACTCACACAACACATTGCTCTGATCTCACTCAGAGAAACTGAGATTGAACATGTACTGCTAACGTCACCGACGTGCAAACATAGAATCTGGTAAGATTATGATGCCTGACAACAATGTGAACTTTGTGAGAAAACACTGAGAAAATGATATGTTTTGGTATTTCAGTGTTTTTGGCACAGTAGGACTCCTTAACACCTTGCTGAAATGGCTGGAAAAGTTAATTTACTGTCTAACTATTTTGAACGCCTGAAATCTATTGTAGTACTAACCTCTCAGCAGCAATTTGCACTAGTACAAATGAAAATTCAGCGATAATGCTAGAATCCTAAATATATACCATTTATGTGCATTTTGAATAGAGGATACAGTAAATGATTTGCTACAATTCCTACTCATAACATGTAGCAAAAAAAGGGTAACTAGCCAGCAGTTCCAGTGAAGATGTTCTCACCAACAACAACCACTTGCAAGCAAACCCGCTTGATCATGCCTCTGCAATGCTGAAACTTTAGTTTTAAGTGTTTTGTTTATTTGGACCAATGAAAATGCGGTCCACATTTATTCCAGTCTCTCTTGCCACGGCAGTCCCACACTGACCATCCTATCAAGTAACACACAATACACAGTATCACGAGAAAGCCAACATTTAAGGCAGCACTTCTGAGATATTTTTCTCTCGGCATGAACTGAAGCCTTGTAGATAACTGGCAAACTATTCCCTCAAGCCACATTATTGTGGTCGAGGACCCCTGTGACTTATGGGGCCTTTTTGTTGGTCTCCCAAAATAATTTTGTCCCCGAGGGACCAAATAAAGAGCTTTTCTAAGACTGTGTGCATTGCTTCTCTGGAGGGGAGATGCTGATTAGATTAGTGAAATTTTGCTGGATCCAAAACTGAGACAGAAGCTCGCTTGTGAACGATTGGTTCAACTCAAAAATCATAATGGCTCTTTAAAGATTCTGTTAATTGTGATTAAAGTTAATCATCACAGTATTAAGTAACACTTCTTGTGCATTAACTGTGTTGATGTTTCCTGTCTATCAGAGAAGGGGGCCCAAGAGGAGGGTGAAGCCCAGAGGAAATGGATCAATGGGTGAGGCCTCAGAGAGGGCTGTATCGATCCCCCAGATCACCTACGATCACATTGAGGATGCTGGGGAGAAGAAAGATGTGTCATTTTTCCAGGGAGGACAAAGGGGGGCTGTTGAAGGTAACATACAGAGACCAGAGACCACAGCTGTTTTCATGTTACTGTAATGTACAGTGTCCAAGTTGATATCAAATATGTTTCAATGGGGATTGCCACTTGCTAGTTTTTCAGTCTGTGGTCAACAAACTCCAGTGCCTGTGTCTTAAAGAAAATCAGCGAACCTCTATAAATACCCTTCAACAACTCAGTCCCAGAATATTCAACCTGCCAAGATTGAACTTGAAAGCAGCGAGCTCTGTTCTTTTTTAACTGCTTGATTAAACTGACTTCATTTTGGACGTTTTAATAGCAGATTTCTTAATTAAAAATGCTACACCTCAGAACGTTGTGTTCTTGGAGGAAGGTGTTTTTGAATTGCAATGAATATCGTTGTAAAGTTATCTTTGCCACTGCAAGGCCAGCTGGCAGTGAGGCCTGTGTCATGTGGAGGGCATTTGAAGAAGTGAATTACTGCAGTAATGAAAGCAAGCTTTTTCTGTTCCTTTTAATACAATTTTGTTTGATGAAATAATGTGTGTTGCAGGCTGTGAATTGATGTCATGCTGCCTTGAAGGCCTTGGAAATCCATTATTTCAGTAAAAAGTTTGATGTGTTTTTTGCATTCAGGGCATTTTAAAAGGCAGAAAAACACTCCACAAGGAGAGACTTTTTAACAACTCCTGCTTTGGAAACATTGGCTGTCAGCATGTCCTTTCGCATTGGGAATTGATTGTCATCCTTATTTTGAATCTGCAAAAATAATACTGTAAATAAACATAAACTAATACCCCCCCAGCTAACTCTGTTGCCAGTTTACAAAATCTAATAATGCCATCATCAGATTATCACAAATGATGGCCTATTCAAAGGAGGTCACACTGCATGCTCATTCTCCTGGGTGCTCTCTGCTGTTACTGTTCCTAAATCATGATGATTTAGTCATCTCAATTGTTCAATCTTGATGAAGCTATATATTTGTAAGTGTGAGCAAATCTGGCAATTAAAGGAGGTAATCATTATTCATGTATACTATATTAGCCAAACTTTCTAAAACATGCTAATAGCTGCTGAGAAATTGTTTTATGTTTCTAAGCCAAACTAGTGGCTGGTCCCTTGGTTAGTTTGTCCACCAGTCTGACCGGACTCAAATATTCTAGCCTGATAACTTAATTTATGAATTGCCATGACAGACATCTATTGTCTGCAGATAATGAATTCACTTCAATGATCCCCTGACTTTTCCTCTAGCGCTACGATAAATTGATTTTTTTTTTTTAAGTTGAGGAAAAGAAAGTCAAGGCCTTAAAGTTTTCTTTTTTAAATAGACACAAATTGACATGGATCATTGAATTTATACATTTTACGCAAGAATAGAAATCTTCATCGTTGGTAAATAGGCCACCATTTCCTGCCATCTCCGGTACAAAGCAGCACAATTAAGAAGTGCGCACACACTGAAGCCTCTTTGTCTTTCTAATTGTTGTCGGTGCACTTCTGTAAAGGCTGCTAGGTCTCATTATAAAAATTCTCACTGTTGTAACCACAATTAACCCCGATCTGTGTCTCCGGATATGCTGTGTTGGGTCATTGAATGTGAAGGAAGTTGGCCAGGAAAGTCCTTAAAAAGACATTGAACTTGATGTTTAAGAAAGTGTGAGAACCCTGGATCTTCTGTCATTGTAATATTGTCATAGTTGTTTCTACTTGACGTACAGAGTAATCAAAGAACGGACAACCTGAATGTGGCGTTCAGAACTAACTTCTTGCAAGAGTTTGCAGCTTGGTTCTCCCACTTCATACAAACAATGCAGACCATAACACATAATGGGAGGAGTTGTTATGTGCTGGTTTCTCATTTTCACACAGTAAACAGAGGCCCTATCCTAATCCCCTTAGACCCAAGATGGCTGCCAGGTGTCTTCAGTGGGCCAGATGGAAGCTATTACAGTCTCAGTGGTGATTAGAGGTCATGGTTACAGGCTCTTTACTGCTTCACTTGTCCCCTTTGCTGGCCACAGACACTCACACTGGTCTTAAGTGGAAAAATGTTAAAATGTGGACTTGTCAAGGTCACAAGTGGGAATTTCTTGCTATGCCACTTGCAGTTTGCCAATATTGCTGCAGTCTTGCCAAAGCTAGGTGTTTTTTTTTTCATTTCTGTCACCAGGCTGAATGGGCATGGACTGACTGATGGCGGTGATTCCAGATTTAGTATTAGATGATTATAAAATTTGATCTAGTCGCCATGACAATTTGACATTTTATACACTTTGATGCGCACAGTGCATGATGGTCACATGCTGATGGTTGGTTGGTTAAGGGGCCGGTGGTTTAACTTCCTGTGTTAAAAGACATCCCCACCAAATGAATTGACCCAGACTCCAGGTTAATAAATGCACTTTATGAGCTTTTCCTGTCAAAGCTTGCCATCATAAAAGGAGATGGAGTGACATAAACTTAGACATTAAGGCAGACCATCACGAGAAGAGCAACCACTTATGAGGGGAAACGTTGTTTCGTTTCCTGCTTAATTGGGTGGATCTCAGATAATGAAGGAGAACATGTGTCTTAAGTTCATGTGGAAAAAGCAGTCAAGTCAAACTTACTCCATGCGTTTTACAGTGTGTTCTAAAACGTAATAAAAATGTTAATGTCCTGCTTATATAATCAGTAAATAAACATAAATAAATAAACACACATGTTGAGACTATGGAGTGGAAAAAAGAACCGGCCGGGCTGTGGATGACATAAAACCATGTAAAGAAGCCTGCAGCCTGCTGTCACTAATGATATTGTGGAGAGTTGAAACAGCGTGGGACTGTATGATCTCTGCCTCAGATCCAGCCATAAAAACAGGCATCTGCAATGTTAACTGTCTACAGCAGGGCTGCTGCTTCTTTATTTATTGTTTCGGCATCACTGTTTCAGCCTGGAACTGGGCTGCTAGATCCCTCAAAAGAGTTGCAAATGTATTTCGAATGGTTTTATGAAGCACTGCAGTTTATGAGTCAGCTGACAACGTGTGAAGTTCATGGTAAATCAGTTCAGCAAACTGTTGCATTAAAAAACAATATGGATGATCAATACCGCCTGACATCATGCTTTTCCCATACTGTCTTTGACACTTGTGTACTGTTCATGGTATTGTCGTATCCTTTTTAAACCTGATATGACTTTTTGTACAACCACTTGGTGGCAAACAAGTCTTGGACACCACACTGAGATATCATCACATTTTAAACTGATGTGCCAACTTGTTCACACAACAGTCAGACATCCAGCACTTATGGAACAACGTAAGCGCGCATCTGGGGTGTGATCTTGGTTGCCTGGCCAATGTAAACCAAATATATAATGGTTTAATGTTTTTTTTGCCTGCATCTGACTCTTTAGCTGCTAAATACACCACTATATTCAACAGCTAGTTGCTAACTGTGTCCGTCTTCCATTCTGTGCTGAGCATGTAGCATACAGTGGATTTTTTAAAGCTTATTTTCCTGAAAATACTTTTGTGCTGCAAAAAGGGCACTTTGAGAGCAGTGAGAGTGAATCAGAACACAAAATGTTATTTGAAGAGTATAGATGCATAGCCACTTTTAATACACACCTTCCACTGAAGTGCTTGGCAACAGACATCAAATGAATAATCCATGTCAATAAAGGAGGAAATGGTTGTGCAACAGAATGCTGCTGCGTTGCAAAACAGCAACTGATAGAGATTATTGATTACATCAGTCGGAAGGATGTGTCAATATGTGCTCGAGCCGTGTTGCAATCCATATTAACGACATTTCCACCTATCTCTGCAGGAATCAACAGAATGTTCAGACAGCCAGGTGAGTCTTAACTCCCTCATCACATGATGGTGAGATGATGTTGATACATGCTTTAGTGTACTCTGGTTGCAAGTTTCCGTTCTAGTATGTTAAGGTACACGCTTTTTTTTTTATCTATCTGTATCTGTTATTCTTTATCTTCAGAGCAAACACATGAGGTTGAATATACAGTATACATGTGGTCACTGCACTGTCTAACCAGTTGCCCCTTCCACTGTTTAAGTACTTCTCTGTCTCCTTTTAAAAACTACTCTGTGTTAATCATTAGCTAGCCTGCCTTTTTAATGTGGCCCAGACAGTATTTTAATTAGACTCACTGGCTGGCTAGGCCTTTGTCCCCAACCGGACCAAACCAGAGCCAAGCAGAGAGACTCAGACACTGGTCCCGGGCTGACCTGGCCTGTTTTCTTTACTGGGTGTCCTGCCAACACCACGGGTGAGGAACAGGGCTGGCCTGGCTAGGAATGGACAGGGGCCCAGGGGACTGTGGGGACCTAGACCTAGAGAGAAGGGGGGGGAGAAGTTGATAAGCGGCCATTGTGGAGCTCCAGTGGTCAGAAATAAACTGGTCATTGTTTGATTTAGTCAGCTTATCGCTCCACTTATCTGTCTGGCCCTACTCACCTCCCTGTCTGTGAGAATCTCTCAATGGAGTGCCTCTCTCTCTCTCTCTCTTTGAACCTCTTTCTCACTTTCTTTCTTTTTTTTCCCTTTCTTTCCACCTCTCCCGTTCTTTGCTCATACTCCCCCGACCAAACACGTTCGCGCCGATGGGCCTGATAAACGACATGCTGTTAATAAAACCTTATCCTGTTTGTGTAGCCGATAAGCCAGTTCACATCTCCTTCAGTGAGCTGAAGTCGAGGCTAAAGGTGGCTCTTGTTAGCTCTGATCACCCCCCCACCTCCTCCTCCTCCTACCCCTCCTCTCTTTCTCTCTCTCTCTCACTTTCTCTCCTTCCCTCTCTCAATTGCTGTCTCTGCTTCCGGATTGGACAATGTTAAACAAACTCGATGATGGAGCACAAGAGAGGTTGAATGGATTTTGCTTGAATTGGCATGGTCATTCTGTTCTTGGGCACAGATTTGCCTCCATTCTTTATATCACAATGGGGGCCTGGTGGTTTGGAGGAGAGACTTGTCAACCTCAGACTCTGACAGTCTGACTGCAGGTCAAGACCCAGCTACACATGTTATTCTTTGCTGTTGTTTTAGCCGAGCCAGCAGCCAGCCAGCTGCACTGTTGAACTGGAGCGCTGCAATCTCTGTTTTCCATGCATAAATTGTTCAAAAATATGAATCTCAACTCTGGAATCACTTAATTTTTTCTCATATGTGAAAGTTTTGCATCCTTTTGAGGAAAAAATACACATAAAATACATATTTTTCTTCTTACCTCTTGTGCTATTCATCCATTTAGACTGTTTTGGTGGGAGGTGCTGTAATTTGGAGGGATTGGCTGCAGGGACGTCTGTCTTCTCTCGAACAAAATGAAACTAGATGGAGCAAGGCTTGTGGTCCTCAAAGTGCCAAAACAAAAAAAAAGCACTTGAAAAACTCTTTCCAGAAATCATGAAAATCCAATTTTTATGAAGGAACTTTCATGCAGGAATTTTCTTTTCTACCTAACTACACCCTATTACTGTGCAGAAAAAAGCGTGCAAGTAGTCAGGGATGAGAGACTAGATAACTAATGTCGTGGCCCTGTCATTTCAGTTTCATTTCATTTGTGTTAAATGTGTTTTTCTTTTGTTTTCCCTCCTGTTCTTTTGTGTTGCTCCTTATCAGCCTGATTTTTATCTCCACATCTGTCTAATTAGCTGAGACCTGTTCCCTGTGTGTTTCCAGCCTATCATCTCCTTCCTTGTTCCTAGTGATTTCCACTCATTACCCTCACCTGTGTTTTTCTCTGCCTCTCTCCACCTGCACCTAACCTCTCGTTAGTTTAGTTTGTATTTATGTCCGGTCCAGTCATGCTAACTCCTTGTTGAGTTTCCCTTATCCTGCTGTCGTGTTTCCCTGTTCGCTGTGTTGCCTTGATCCTGAATAAAATATCATCCACTGATCTTCCTGCCCGCTGTCCGCTGCATTTGGCGCCAACTTATCCGTGCCAGCGGGACAGCTAAGCTAACTAAGCTAGTTAGTGTTAGAACTCAGCAAAGGAGGACACCATTAATGTTGACGTCCGGCTCTGTCACAGGCCTCTTGTCCATGAGTAGGTGCAAGTTTCCTTCTGCGCGGTGATGTGAGTTCTTTTTTGTTTTTGCAAGCACTTAAGCACTACAAGCTAAACGAGAGTGCCAGCTCGTGCCAGCTCGTGCCATTGAATTCAAAAGGAGACAAAAATCTCCCCAAAACTCAGCAATTCACACTAAAACTATTAGATAAGAGCTTTACAGGTAGAGGAGAACTATGTGCCCCTTGTATACATATTTGTTGTACACCAAGCAATTGAACAATCAAGAAACTCACTAATAAAACAGGTGTTTGTTTCAGCTTTTGTCCTTTCTTCTTTTTCTCCTTGTTTCTTGTTTTTTCTTTTGATTTTGATTTTTTTTTTTGCATGCTATCAGGCCCTCCTCACCATTCTTGGTCGTCTTTTACTCTGAGTTGCCCTAGCTCTCCAGGTATCTTTCTGTTTCTTCGTGTCTGCTTTCGCTCACCCTCACACTTAAATATATTTGCACTCCTACCATTTGTATTTGCCCTCGACCACGACCTTGTCATTTCTCTGGAAATTTCAAACTATCATTCATCTTCACATGAGAAATTACGTCTTTAGAGTTCTGCATCTAAATGTTTTCTTTCCAACCAAAATAATAATGATAAAAATAAATCAGCAGATTTGAACTTGTATAGGGTTTATCAAAAAATAATATCTGTTGTATTTGTTGTCTTCAGTAAGGAGGAACAATGATAACAGCACGTCCATCGACATCTCCCGCGCCAACAGCTTAACTGACGAGCTCGACTACATGAGTGAGGACCTTCCCCTGCCAGTGGTGACCCAAAAAACTCAGTAAGTCCTCCAAAAAAATGTCCCCTCTTCTTTTCTCTTTTCCGAAGCCCTCATCTCCCTCCGATCCATCACCCTGCACTGACCTCCATTCTTCGACACATATAATACAGATTTCCCTCCTCGTCATCGTAGCCAAAGGCCTTTTGTCAGACCAGAGAGCCCCTCTAGCTGCTCTCTAAGTGAAGCTGTTTTGTTGAACTCTCTCGAGGGTTAAATAGACTGTTGAGGGCCAAGGCCATATCAGGTACAGAGAGTTATAAAGGGGATTATCCCTTTAGTCTTGGGGGAAATGTCAAAGAAATCCCTCTCAATAGGTTGGAGAGCATGTTAAGGTACTGGATGGCTTGTCACCACATGCCCTCGTAGGATTGAGAATTCACTGCTGTTGGTTTGCTTTGTGAATTGTGAATGCGTGATGATGATGTTCCTCCCTCTTGCTGACCTGCTTATTCATACAAGTTGGCTTAATGTGAACCAAAATGTACCTCTAATGTGATTAGGTTTTCTTTTTGTTTCCTGGGTTATCGTGCTGCAGCGGGGCGTGTTAATGACGGCTACAGAAAACATTTACTCCCCATTATTTCTCCACTAACTCCCGTCTTGTAACCAGTATCAGCAGACCAGTACACGGGGTTTTCACACGTTTACACTATCAACAGTTACTACAAGTGTTTCACACAGAAGCAATGTGAAAAAGGCTTTGCACAGACAACATGTCATTGGCTTAATCCCAGTAGTGGGAGACTACTAGAGTGATTTTCCCACTGGGACCGAGTCATGTTGCGTCATTGCATCCAGATTAGGTGACTGAATGTCCCATAGGATTTAATGCAGAAGATTATACATTTCAACAGGTTTTGGGGGGTGTTTTTGATGTTGTGTAAATACTGTTGTTCCCTTTCATTGATAATTGATATGGTTTTCTTCCTCTCAGGGAGTTGTCACACCTGTTAATGCCTCAGGTGGTGCTTTGAGATGCAGTGTGGGTGTTATGTTCTTCTTTGACCTATTGGCATGCAGTATTTCTTTTATTTGAACGTATTTTGTACTTTGTGTGTGCTTGCATTGTAGATTTGTCTTTTATTCCATAAGGAAAAAAGCAGTTGTGAACTGCCTATATTTTAGTTCATGTTAGGTTGTTAGAGGGTTATTTTTATTACCTGGTTTTCCCATAATGACTCACAGGTTCTATTTTGATCAGAAACTTATTTACAATCATTTATTTCCTCTGGGTGGTTCTATTTTCAGACCAATCTTACAAGGCCTTTATAGGCTATTTGTATTGCAGAGGTAGACAGTTTGCATTTTTTTCAGGGCTGATACCGGTTTTTGATAACTAGTCATTGGCTCCGTCTCTGGCCCTTTGGCTTTTCTTCTTAAGTCGAGAGCCTCCTCTCTCTGTCCTCTTGAATACAAACACTTTAACCACCCTGTACACAAGCACACATAGTCATTACTATATGGGCTGAAAACATTACCGTGTTTCCCCCAATTTTTAGAGTAGTTCGAAATGTCTAATGGATAGTAATCTAATTAGTTAACTCCGGTTAAAATATTAAAATAAACTTCAACTGTAAAACAACAGTTCTGGGAAGCAGAACTCTTCCCCTCTCTCTTGCAGTGTTTTGACCTGCCCGTCCGCGGCACTCTTTCTCCACACAGAAAATTAATTCCAGTCAAGTCGCTGTACTGGCTCGCTCGCTGCTCTTCTTCTGCTCTCTTTTTTTCCCCTTTACTCCACCTTTCCATCTTTCCATCCACCCTGATCTTATCTGCAAAACGGGGACCATGGAAAACGTCATCTTGTACATACCATAGAGACCATGACTAGCCACTACCCAAACTTTTATTAATCATTTAACATTTGATATGTTCGCCACCCCTGGAAAATGTGATTACAGTCTCTCATATTTAATTTTCTGGGCTGTTTTTCATTTTTAAAATGAACATATTGCTCAAAACGTCCCGCCATAGCCAAACTTTTGTCCTCACACATGTGGTGTCCGTACATACTTGGCGTCTAAAAGTGTAATTACCTTTCTTGTATCAGGGAAGATTTATTTTTCAGCTGTATCACTATCATACAAACCGAAAAAGGGTTGTTAAAAAGTTAAAGAAAAAAGTCATTTAAAAATCTTCCGTTCAGAAATGTGGGGGTGAACCCCTGATGGTTTGAAACTGTTGCACAACTGCAAGATAACATGCTGCATCTTCACACCAGCAACATTAATTATTACTGTCAAAAAGGGGGACTCTGAAACCTAAGGTGCTCCTAAAGTGTCACTGAATACTCTGTGAAAAGATGAAAAGAAGCATGTTATGTCTAGTGGTAATCCGGCCGTTGTTTTCCTAACAGAAGATGGCGCTACTCTTTTACAGTATGCAGTTGACATGCTGGTACAATATGCCACAAAACTGCCTATAGCCTGTTGTTTTAGGAGCCTGTTTGCTGATTGCACATTTAACGCAATCCTTTAGTTTTTATAGTCAACAACATGCTGAACTGTTTTTATAACATTTTACATCACACTTGGATCTTGTAGTCAGATTTTCTGCCAGTTAATTCATTATTATTAATGTCTCCTGAACAAATCCAGGAATCATCTGAAAAATTTTTTTGTTTGCGTTTGTCTTACCGTTTGCACGTGTGTGGTTAAGACGGCGTCTATTCCAGCTGCAGAGACAGAGAGTGTCTATTTGTGTCCGTTGCAGTGCTTCTGTGCCCATAACTCAGCTGTAACAGCCAGGCTCAGATTTGGGCTGTGCTGGCCACATTCCCATAACAGCTGGTTTGTTTTGCCCCTGGTGTCACGCCATCAAGGACAACACTGTCATTTGGCATCCTTATCTGGCTGCCACATACACCCATGTTGCCTGAGGTGACTTGCATGTGCACACCCTATCGCCACACTGATTTGACATGAGCTGGAGCTCTCCTTAGTTTAAATTTGATGCTTGTTCAAACAGCCTTTATTCCACGTTTCTGCTGCCTCTACCACTTTTATATCTCTGTCACAGCACTGGCTGGAACTTCAACTGTTTGTTTGGCTTTGCGAGAGCAGACTACCCCCCAAAGTGTGCGTGTGTGTGTGTGTGTGTGTTAGTTCACGTGTGAGAGGCATCAATACAGCTGGCTGTGACGTCTCTGGGCTTCTGAAGAGGAAGTGGTTCAGGCCAGCGTCCGCACGCAATCATGTCTTCTGCTCCTCTGAACCCAAAACACACACACACACACCGACTCCACAAACACACACAAGCACACGTTGTCCCCCTCTGTGAAGATAAATCTTTATTATTGCCTTGTTTGTTTGTGTAAAGCCAGCTCACGGTGATTTGTTGGATTTTATGAGATATCTCAAACAGACAGAACAAAAAGCGCATACACTTGTCAACACAGCCCTTCCCTTTTGACTGTAAACACTAGTCCCTCACTATTTGTTTACTTGACCCTGTGTAAATGAGGCTTGATTTTCGTTACGATTTGATTTGGTGCGATACAGTGTGTGTGTGTGTACCGCAGTTCACTTTGAGGATGTGTATTTCTGAGATTTACTGATTAACTGTTGAATGAAATCATAACAAACCCCAGCGGGGCCGCTGATTCTAAATCAACCCCAAAGCAGATTGACATTTACCCTCTTGGAGAATGAGTAAATGTTTCCAAGTGCACTTCTTCGGCCCCAAACAGAGGAAGGCCTTGTTTAGCTGATTGCAGTGATTGTGTCGTATCTCTCTCTCTTTTTCTCTCTCTCTTTTTGGCCTCTCATCTCTCTGCCTCTCCGTGGACGCAGAAGAGAAAAGAACTCTCCTGTTTTTCTTCTCTGTCCGGCAGCACCAGATCAGTCATGTCTATCATCTTGTGACCTTAGGCAGTTGCCCCTTCCTCCTGCTGGGTGCGGCCAGTTTTTCCCTTCTCCTTCTCGTCTCCTTTTCGACCTGTAAAAGCCTGCATGGGCCACCTGCAGACAGCTCTTAATTAGTTCCCCTCCTACAAGCTAGCCGGAGATAAACAATGAAAAACCCACTGCAGCGCCACAGGAGGGACCGCAGGCAGAGACACATGCATCACGGCCTGACTTCTTCAAGTAGGGGCCTCTCTCTGCTGAGCAACTGGCGTCTTTTGTGCAGAGCTCTGAACAACAAATTGACTTTTTGTCTGTGTGGCCTCTGTGTGCATGTCTTCTGCACTGTACTCTGATATTGATGGCACGGAGGGGTGTTTCGGACATATGGTGTTCAGTCAAGAGGAAAAAATCAGAAATGTGTTCCCCGCTCTCTGTCACAGGAGTCTTTTTAAACCTTGAATATTGTCAATTTGACAAATGTTTGTGATACACGTCCTCCCCCCCTTCTCCATGCAGCATCCACCCCTTCTCCTCAGCCTTGTGCTCCAAAACATGTGCTGACTAAGAAGTTATTTTATGGGGCTTTATGCTAGATTCAGCTGTGAATCTAGTGTGAAAATATCCAATAAATCCTCTTAATATTTTTGGCTTTACTGCCAAGTATTAGAATGAAAAACTCGGCGAGGCAAGGGCCCCATTTCGGGCACATACACAAGACACAAATGCACGCACACACATACGCACACAAACGGATGGGGTAAGACCCGTGGCCTCCTGCCCTGCAGCAAGAAAAGCTGCCCGGGCGCTGCTGCTGTATGAAAAGATAGTGAAAGAAACTAAGAAAGAAAAGAACAAATTGTGGCCCAGTTTCTTGACACTCTGCCAGTTTCTAGAGCATAAAAAAGACAGAAACAGTAAAACAGCCACACATTGATTCATATTCTCTGGACAGCAGAGCTGTGCATGGATAGATTCAGTAGTTAATCTCATTACAGACTCCAGGCTTTTTATGTGGTTGCTGACCTCCACTCTACCTTTACTCACTAGGACGTATTAGAATTAGTTTAATTGCTCTCACTTTCCCAAAATACAACCGACATAAATGCTACAGTCAAGTTGGCAGCGTAGCACAGTCAAAATTGAAACTAGCTACTTCTGCAGGCACTGTGCTGGACGGGGACATCGGGGTCTGATTGTTGCAGTGTGTGCAGGACTCTCTCCTCAAAACTTCAACACAGATGCACATCGCTGCGTTTGTGCTGTGTCTGCATTCGGTAAACATTACCATGTGATTATTTGAAACATTTTCAGGTGTGGGCTTAAGGAAGATGTTTCTAGTTGACATGTCACTGTTACAGACTAAAGATAAATCTAATTTCAGGCTGAACAGCTCTTTTCTCTTTTTCTGAACATGCTTAATTTATTGCAGAAGATCTTGATGTTGTTTTTACTGTTGCATCATTGACTGCAAGCGAAAGCATCACTACCACTGTCTCCCATTTGAACCTGAAGAGTAACGCTGCCCACCAACGTCTGGTGGTGAACTTTGACTTACAAAGCTCTAACCCTTTTCAGTGGGCTATGAAGAAACAGAAGCGTGTCTTATTTTTTTCGCCTGCACTACATTAAACCGAGATGTGACCAGTTAGTTATGTGGCAGCATCAAACAGTACAACAGGTTTTCAACTCAAATGAAAGTCATTACTTTAGCTGGATTTCCACTGGATGCTGGGACTTGGAATTTTTTGTTTGGCAAAAGTTCCAAGCCAGCTGGATCAACACTAAAAGGTGGTGTGATCACACTTCAGACAACTAATTGGTCAGAGAGAATCATCAGAATCTGGAGTCGTCTTGTCGTCTGCACTCTGGTGTATTCGAAAAAACTCTCTCCCTTTTTGTAGCAGTCTTTCATCTCACTCAAGGACACAAAACTCTTTTGATATCCTTCACTATTCCTGCGTTTGTGTTGCATTGAAGATGTTGTCACTGCAGATTACCAGCTACAGATTAGCGCCCAACTACTGAAAATCCGATTTCCACATATCGGCCAATAAACACACTTTATGCAACGATTCCTCAAATGTGGCCATCAAACGCTTGTAACAAGGATATTGTACTTTATAACGTAACTTTATAAAGTTTTCATATGTGTGCATTTCAAACAATATATGGACCAATACCTGGTCCCAAAAATGTGTCAAGTTGAGCCGAGTTAAGCTGCACCATGCAGTGTAGACGAGAAATTAGACTTGCAGTTTCTTTTCCAGTATGTTTTAACTTTAACATACACAACATTGAGGATATCCAGCGTATCTGCAAAGTCTCCTGCAATAAAAGTCATCCGTTTTATTTTTAGTTTCGAGTGTTACATAGATAACTTAAATGAGAGCTATGTGACACTTAAGTACATGTAAAAAAGGAACTAAAGTTTTATATTAGACTTATAAAACAAGTTCCAGTTTGGATCGGGGCATACTAATCTAAATCACACATGGTTTACTACAGAGAAAAGATGATGCTGTGTGTTTAAAGTTTTACTGTTCTTCCACAGAGAGAGATCAGTGGCCACTGGAGTGAATGCTCCTACCAGGGGCCAAAAAGAGAATCAGAAAGCCATCATTTATGACATATACGTCACACCCAAGCCAATAAAAGGCTTTTTCATGAAGTGCTTAATTAAAGAGTGCGTTTGACAGTGCCTGTCCCGCATTAATAAAGGCCCTCTTGCTGCTCTTATAGGGGCGAGAGTGTTTACTCCCCCTCGGTGGTGTTGGTGGTTCTGGGAGGGTTTTATGGCGACGGACCATCAGTGACTGGGAGAATGGCCCGCTTTATGGCCTCTCACCGCACTTTGGAAAATCCAGCGACTCAGCAAGCGAGTACTGCATAAATAAACCGGCCAGACCAAATAAAAAGATACTCTCACCAACATGATGCATCCAGTTATTGACTGCTCTGTGTGCAGTGGTTGGAAACGATACGAGCGCCATTTCGGCTCTATTAGCTCCACTTAAATCCACCCGGATTGCACACAGTGGTGGACTGAAGTGAGCCTGTCACGCCATGCTGGTTTAGTGAGTATCTTGGTGTGGTGCGGTGGAGCAGGGTTCAATCCAAAATCAGCATGAGTTAGTACCCATGAACCGGACTGAGTCAGTGCCAGAAATAGACCGGCATAACCAAAAGTTGGTGTATTCACGTTAGGTTTTCTCTTATCTGACAGTGTGTTCTGTAGAAAAGATTATAGAATAATCTTGTGTTTTCTTGTTCTTTTTCCCCAAAGTCTGAATTGAAACAAGACGGGGGTTTTTTCTTTGGATGCTGGCAAATGGAAAAAAAATTAAGAGCATTCCTGTAAAAATGCTCACGTCATGACAGTCCACTCACCCTAATGCTATCTGAAAGACCGATATTAATAATAATAATAATGATAATAATAATAATTATAATTATAATTATAATTATAATTATAATTATAATTATAATTATAATTATAATTATAATAATAATAATAATAATAAAAGAATACATTTGAAAATAAGTCAGTGAAAAGACTTCTGAAGCACAAATGTACCGTGTGTTTTTGAATGTGTATGATTTATGTGTGGCCTCGGGAGTGTGTTTAAAATGTGGCGGAGCCGGACTGACCCCAGCTTCCCCCTGTGACTTGCACAGCTTTGTCTGTGGTGCGAGCGTCTCTTCACCGCCACAAATGCACCACAAAAAAACAGATAATGGAAAATGAAAATGAAGTCAGGAAATTGCTGTTTTCACAACATGACTCACTGAGTAGCGCCGTGATGTCATAGCTGCTCCCTCTTTTGTTTAGGGGCAAAGCAAAACTGGAGGAGTGTTTGTTTTGATTAGGCCCGAGTGCTGTTAACAATTACACACTCACGGGACACTATTAATGACAATTACTGTGTATGTTGGTTTCCTTTAGACTTCAGTTTTCCATGCAGCCACTTTGGCCGTTTTGAATGTTTTTATTTAATAATGTTTGTCCTAATAGATTGCAGCATGATAACGTCGAGGTTAAATATACAAATTAAACTAATGAACCGACATAATTGCACTTAATTAAATTATTAAAGCCCCATTAACTAAAGTCGCTTTAGGATATTTAACCAAAAAAAGGTTTTGGAAATGTTTTCATCTTCATTAGTGATTGCAAAATTATGTTAAATTTTGGACAGGAAGTAAGTAGTCTAAGTAGTAAAACTGAGAATTGTATTAATGGAATCTATCTATAGCAAGCAAGCCATTTAAATGTTTGTCAATTATTGTTATACATTAAAAAAAAACGTGAAATAAAACTTGCATGTATTAACTCATAGTAAAACCTTACATTTATGAATACAGTTTTTATTTTGGGAAAAGACCTATGACAACATATCAATACAAGAAAAAAAAAGCCTGACAGCATTATTTTCTTCTTGTTGAAATAGTCAAAGGAATATGAGTACTGGTGTAAGATCGGACCAACTTAGTGTGCAAGGGCCCAGATCGTGCAATACTATTTTTAACATGTGCCTTCTTGACTTGACCAGACACTTCTGAGCAGAGTCCAGTGCACTCATTCAGTTAATAGTAGTAGTGGCATGCCAACAAAAGGAGGATCAACGCTCCCTTAAATGTTGTTGCCAGGCTGATAACCAGGCATTAACTTCTGGTTGCCAAAATTAAAAACATTGTCAACTTTGGTCACCTATATTTTGAGTAAATAGAATATCATGCAGTTATACATCAACTTATTACTGATTATATGAAAAAGAAACGATTGTTTAGAAGTTTTATTACCGTAGATGAACATTATCTTATACTTTAGAACATTTCTATCTCAAGTGTTACCAGTTAATGTGTCCACCCTCAATTTCTGGTAGGTCTGTACAAAATACCAGTGGTGTTCCTCAGTCATAGATCCCTCAGAGAGTCCAGCAAGTCACTTGTTATTTAACATTGTCTCTAAAACAGATAGAAACACCAACATATAAACATTGCTCTCTGGTTAATAGTTAAATATTACTAATGCAGCAAATAAATATTATATATTTGTCTATATTGGGGTGCACATTTAGCATTTTTACTAATTTTTCTTTATTGTTAGGATCATACAAACATTCATTTTAAATTCACTTTAATACTGGTACTACTGCTATCATGTATCCTCATATAATCATAAAGATGATAGTGAAAAAAACTTACTGTAATATATCTACGTACATATAAACATAAACAGAGTATTGACGGTATATACTTGCATATACACATAAACTGGTTCTATTCTTGTGTTTTAAAGAATGGTTGTCACTGAATTGGTTGCCAATTACTCGAAACGATTGCCAACGGCAATGTTGCAATCATTACTGCTAAGCCCTGCTATAAGTTTAAAATATATCCACCATGATTAATATGTGACTGCATTTAGATTGTACTTGCCCTAATCCCGGTTAACTCTGGCTGTAGAGAAGTCAAAGTAAGGCCCAACCCAGTCAAAACTTGGAGGGCTCCCAGACTTGGTATAGATGCTTCCCTGTCTCTTCGAGGTGTGTCTCCCTCCCTGCTCCAATATTAGAGGCACCTGTATAAATACACTCTATCGTCTTTTGTGTGTGTGTGTGTGTGTAGGTGTGTGTGTGGCTGTGTGTGTGTATTTCTCTCGCCACGTTCTCCACCTCCTCCCTCTCCTGCACCGGGCTCAGTTTCTTCATCACTCCTGTTAATGAAAACAGTAGTCTGCAGCAGCACCTGAGTGGCCTGTTTGTACAGCCAATCCTATAGCCTTCCTCAACTCTCTTGGCCGCCTTTTTTTTTTTTTCTCTCAGCTGCCATGCTCTTAGGTTTTCAAATAGGCCAGCAGTGCCATTTGATGTGGGCCGGGGGTGGGGGGGTTTATTCAGGTGTGGCGACCAGTGCTGCCGCCACCCAGCCTCTGATGTTGGGTCCATCCGCAGCCAGGTGCCGGAGCTTCGTCAGAGAGCCCAGTGTTCCGGCCCTGGAGATGAATAGAGGGCCTGTTGATTGAGCTCGTCTGTGGGGCCCTGTGGTTTCTCCCCTCTTACACGCAGAAGCAGGGATATGCTACCGGGCCAGGGCGTTTACCTGTTGGAAAGGAGAGGGGGTTGACTGAAGGGGAGCTACAGCGCTGCGGCCCGCGCTTTGACCACAGGGGAACTCAGAATGTGGTGCATGCGTTAGTGTGTGTGTCCATGCGTACATGTGCTTCCACCCTGGCAGAGTGCCCGCCCCACCTGTCTGAATGAACACCTCTCTGTGTGTTTGAACTAAGGCTGGGCTCGGGTCAGCAGAGGTTGAATTGGCTAAAATGGGCCGCCTGGCATCCCATCAAGGATACAGCCTCCGATCACATTATGAGGTGGGAGGGATCTGGTGTATTTTCTTTGTTCTAAAATATCCGCTCACTTTATTTTAGATAGAGAGAGGTGGGTTATTTATATAACATTGACATTAAGGTATTTAGGCCAGCTAAAATTACATTAGACTGTGCATTTAACACCCAATTTTGGAAGTGAAATGGAAACTAAAGCTCTGCACTGTTAATATCTTCACTGCAGGTTTATATTAGGCTTGCCATGGAGGAATTTCAACACTTTATACGTCTTTGGGTTACCTGCCGCTCTGCAGAAGTCTTGAAAAAACACGGAATTCAGTTTTCTTGAAGGAAAAAAAAAAAAAACTTTCAATTTCATTTACAAAGTTGTATGAATAGCTTTTTCTTTCCTGCCGTTTTTCATTTATAGACAGGCGAAGTCACCATGGGACCTAATTTCAGAAAAATGTTGTGGTAGAGGATGGCACGAGACAAATAATTTGCTGATCCCATTTGAATTGTGCAAGTAAAGCAAGTAAGTAAGCAGGAACTTTCTATGCAGCTACCATTCTAGCTTCAGACAGTATTAGTAGTAAGCGGTAAGAGGGCAGCTTGTTTATTCAGTTATGGAAACATATCAAATGAATGTTTTGTTTTATAACTTAATTACTATTGTGAATATTGACTTTCTGAGGTTTTTTTTCCCACCGAACTACATACTGTAGAGCACCTTTTAATAAATAAATACAGCAAATTTATCTGTTTGACTGTGAAATATTTTAAAATGCAGTCTGTGTGGTATAGAAAACACTAACTTGTTGAACACTGCAGTATGCCTGCTTGCTGAATTGCATGAATTAAACAAAAGCAACAATTGAAAGTTACCTGACCATGAGATAAGCGCACAGCATTACTTTTCTGAGAATCTGCCTGCCTCAGTATCTTCCCCTTCCTGGTAGTACCTTTTTGCAAAGAGTAATTGAATGTGATTTCTCTGAAAGCTGTTTTCAATTGAACTCTCATCCTCAGAACTTTTCTTTATCACTTTGACCACTGCAACAGACAACAATGGGGGCCAGAGTCAGTTCCCCCACGTTCTGTCTCTATCGCGCCACCATCACCAGGCTTTGTAGAAACGTTATAGGCGTGCACTCGCAGCCACACATTCGTAGCTTCACCACAGTGAGTATACTGGAATTTGGTGCACATTCTGCTTCTTAGAGAAATCCAACCACAATGTGTCTTGGTTTGGATTTCTGACTAGATAGCATCTTGGCAGTTTGAAGAAACAGATAAGCGATGTGGAGGATTAAAGCGAAAAAAGAAGAGTGCTTTTTTGTGTGTGTTGCTCTGTATCATATATTTACTGTGGTTGGAGATTAAGAGGCAGTCGGCAGGTTATCGGTCAAGACCTTAAATGCCTCTGGAGCCAGATGTTGTAAAGCAGTGGAGTGAAAGAAGAGCTATAAATCAATATGGGGGGGGGGACAGGTAAGCCTTAGCCGCGTGTCTGTCACCTCCACTCCCACACACACAGGCACGCGCACACTTCTTTTAAGTCCCCCCAGTGTATTTTTCCCACTGCTGTTAATAGGAGCCATATAGAACCCAGTTCATAATGAAAGACCCCCCAGGGGCCGATGCAGGGACTAATAACCCTCTAAATAAGTCTTTTCTAGTGCTGAAAGGCCGGTCTCTTTATACTTGAAGTGTATATGTGCTGTAAAGTCTTTTCCAGCCTACTACTGTAATTTTATGGCTCTGTTTTATCCTTCTCTTTCAAAGCCTGTCAGAGAAATTGGGAGGGAAGTCAGACAGGGTATCTGTGGATCAAAGTGCTGCTCGACCCGGGGGTCGTAAAAATGCATAAAATTACATTAAATGTCTTGCATGTTTTTTCTTTTCTTTTTTAAGAGTTGAGTTAAAACAGTTAATGGCTTTATACTATATGAGGGCAGCGTGTCATGATAAAGATCAATCAGATGAGCCGTGATAGTTATATTCTGAATTTGTTTGAATGAGTATTTGTGTGCCGTTGGTTGTCGGGGGCCCTGGGCAAAAATTCCCGGGAGGCCCATCCAACCAGCATTGATGGCCATCAAGTTAAAAGTACTCTGACACCAGTGAAAAATGTATGAAATCTAATATTCTTTATTTCCAGTGATCACATTATTAGATTTTATTTCATATAAATTACATTAAAAACCAGAACAATTAAAACATAAATTCATAGCTCAACAACTTTAATGTTGTCACATTGCACATTAAACCCACATTATAAGGCCAGTGGTCATCAATGTGTAAAAAGCATCAACACTGAAGCAGCAGTGATGCACAGTCTAGTGCCTTTATGGGAGGTTTAAGGAGATTTATAGTTGCCATCAGGGGCCCCTTTACCCATTATTTTTTTGAGGGGGCCCCAAAGACTGGTTTGTGTATGATATGTTACTATCCCTGGTTTGTCTCTCCTGATGGTGCGTGGAGAAGTTGGTGTTCATTGTGTGTGTGTTGGTGTGTGTGGGTGTATATGTGTGAATAAACTTGACCAGCTGCTGAAGGCCTCAGTTGGCTGTATAATGGAGAGAGGGAAGAAGTCACACCATAGCTGCATAACATAAATACAGATATAAATCCTTAACCTTAAATTTAAAGATTCTAATTGACCTTGGGTTAAAGATAAACAGGGTGATTTGTAACATTAAATGTTTGTAGATCAAGCCTATGCTGTGTTCTAGGTGCGACATAGATACCACAGTATCCAAACATGAGAGGAGAAGCGTCAACACGGTACGCCAAAATATGCGCTTCATATAAGAATGATCAAATACAGACAACAATGGAAATGAAAGAAAACCTCCAAATACACGTGTTTTTAAAGGAGGTCAACGCTAAGTTGACTGGCGTGATCTCATCAGAGATGATTCACTTGTGACAGAGGTGATAATAATGTTCCACAGTTAGCTCACGAAAATACTGTATGTTGACCACATGTGGGGCAGGGTGGTGCATGTACGGTGGATGTTTCAAGCTGAGTCAGAGGGTGGGGGGATGGAACAAACTGTGAAACATCAAACAGCCTGATTCACACTGAACAGATCACCAGAATCATTTCTACATATTTTGGCCACAATTAAAACTGCTGTAGCCGGGATTTCAGAAATGCTTGTAATAAACACCAATTAAAAAATACATAAAAAAAAAAAAATTCTAATAATATTTTTTAAATATTCAGGTTACCTTTTCTGTTAGTTTCATTATTCATTTAATGGCACTAGTGTGTCCCAGATTATCCCTACACTTTTAGTAAAATTATGTTTCAGTGCATTCAAAAAACTCCTTTTTTTTAGCTTATAAAATGGTTTGAGTCCTTAAAATACTTGTGTGTGTCTTTTAAAATGCAGCTCTGGTAACTTAAAAACTCTAAATTCCCAGAAAATAAGGTGATTTACTTGATGTCAGCCCCAGCCGTGGTGATCACATCTGTTTAAGAACAATTTGAAAAAAAAACATGTAGTTTTGGTTAGTGAAAAAATTATGTAAAAATGTGTCCCCATTTCACCTGAAAGTAAGACAAATAATTTTAAGTGGAAAAAATAAACAACATTTTAAATAACTTGTAACAAGACTGCAGGGAGGTCAGTAGTATTTGAACAAGAGGTTTAGTCCTTGAGCAACACTCTAAAACACACCAAGTGTGTTTGTGAATTCTTTATAAAGCATAACAGAAGTCCTGAGACTAACGTTGTCATATGTGGTTTATTAATGTCACATGCAGATTTTTTCTTTTATGCTTGTTTTGTTAGTGATAAAGAGGTCACGTTGACCCAAAATGCTGAAATAACACAGCAGCGAAAAACTCCAAACGTCAGCAGTAATGCTGCGTGTGGAGGAGGGGATCTGTCCAAATACACTCCCCTCTCTGACCAGCAGGCTGTGCTGTAGCAACATCACTCCTCCTCTCCCTCCACCTCTCCTCACTGACAGGCAGCCAGGCGGGCTGCAATCACTGAACTCTTTTTTTTTTTTGTATTTTAAATTGTTTCAGATTTTTGAGTGTAGATTTTAATAATTCTGCCTCTGCTGGATTTCCACAGAGAGTAAGAAGGAAATGATAAGTGCAGGGTTGAGCTCAAGTGGAAATGTCCTTGTCGGGGTTGTTTTCATGACTTTGGTGTCTGCAAGCCGGGGTGTGCCCATTACCGAGATCATCAACACCACCGCCACCACCGCCACCATCATCACCGCTGCTACCCTCGATCAACCTCTACTCCTGCCTGCGACTCATTATGTAACCATCCCACTTTTCCATTGTAGATCAAAAAAGAACGGGAGAGGTGGAGATGCATGAAAAAGTAATTGACAAAACCACACTTTCCCTCCTCTATCAAAGCCCTGTTTTTCTTTTTGTGGTCCCGCAGTGTTCAGGTTTTTTTTTAATGTGTGTGTGTGTGTGTGTGTGTGTGTGTATGACTTTCTGCTCTGGTCGAACTGTGAACAATAGCTGTGGTGTGCCAGTTCCAAAAAACAGTTGATACCACTTTGGTTTAAGATAAAGACTCTGAGCAAGGAGCTTTTATCTTTGAATGTGGAGCTATCTCGGTCGGGGCAAAGGACTGATGGAAAAGATACAAGAGTGTGCGTGTTTGCATGTGTTTCTTTGAATTTGCAAGCTCCATTTGGCATGTCACTCCAGTATCTTCGGCATTTTTTCCTGATTGTACCGCGCTGTAGGTCAAGTCACCCACTCTCTCTCTGATTGTCTCTCTGCTCTCTCTTCTCCCCCCTTGTCTCTCGCTTCCTCTCCCTCTGTCATTCTGTCTGTCTCATTCGCGTTGTGTCTGGCCCCAGTACAAGTCCTAGCAGTTGTCAGTTTCAGGAAATGCACTGTGCTCTGTTGGGAAGTGAGGTATCTGCCCCTGGGCCAGCTGCCCTTTTTTTTTTTTTTTTTTTTGGTAATTTTTATCGGCTGCTTACGGGAAGCAGAGCTCGTCCATGCACACAGGACCGTTCACTCAGCCTTGTTTTCTCTTGCTGTGATTGTATGCAGAGTGATACATTAACTGACTGGACGAACAGATACCTAAAAATGAATGTCTGGCTCTTGGGATGGATGCAGCATGTGTGTCTGTGCTTGTGTTCATCATGCAATGCAAACTGAGCACTGCACCTCCCCTCCCAGTAATCCAGATGCCTCAACACTTTGTTTGACTTGTGATTACTTCAGGGTCCATATTGTTACTTCTTTAGCCCTCGGTCCACCGCCGCACCCACCCAGCCCCTACACACGCATACACTTGCCTACTTACACCCCCAAACAGCCTATCAGATTAAACGCCTATAGAAGCAGCCTCACATGATCTGCAGAGCAGCTCTGCAGAAGTGTGTGCAGAAAAGCAACGAAAACAAAGCAGTATGTTTTTGGCCGGGGGCTTTAGCATGATGTATGAGTAGCGTATATGTGTGTGTGTGTGTGTGTGTGTGTGTGTGTGTGTGTGTGTGTGTGTGTGTGTGTGTAGGAGTGGGGAGAGCAGCTTGAGTCCAAACAGGATATTGTAGTACACAGGGGCACAGATTCTTCCTGCGGCAGTTTCGCCCTGTGGGTTCAGGACCGACTTGGCGACAAGCAGGCAGCACCCCCTGCATTGTCACACACACACACACGCAGAATCTCCCAGCCTCCCATCAGATAACTGACTCAATAGCCAGCCTCCCTTTCTACGAGGGAGACAATATTATTGGACTCAGTGACAGTTTCCTGAGACGAGAGCAAGACCCATAGACGCAGAAAAAAGTTTCAGTTTCATATAAAGTGTCCGCGACCACGAGGCAAACAATCACGTTTAAATGCAAAACAGATCTCAAGTTACACATTTTAAATATGTTTTCTTAGACAACTTGACAAGTGTAATTGAATATAAAGATATTTTTCTCCCTCAAACGTTTAAGCTACTTATTCTTGGCCTTGGTTTGGAGTAAATAACAAGCTGGCCTTAGCCTTTCCATTTAAGATGTTTTGCTCTGTGCAAATCACACCACAGTGGACCAGATGCAATCTGATCAATCTGTCGTTTTCACAGAAACCGTTTGTCAGACAAGTTTTTAAAGGAACGCTCGAGGCAGGAAACTTCAGCCAGAGAGGTGTTATTTAAAGAATAAATTCAGGGCAGTGTACTAGAATAACCTTGCAGCAGTCGGCTCTTACTGTTCGCTACAACTGACTCTGTGTTGCATTTTCCACACTTATTCTAATGGAGTAAAGAGTTAGGCATCTCAGAACTTTCTCCTTAAAAGATGTCATTTGTGCACACGAGTGGAGGGAGGTGGGCAGAGGAAAATGTCTGTGCACTGCAGAGGGAGGGTGGAACGGATTCCCCGTGGGTTTGAGATTTGGAGAGGAAAAAACAAGGGCGAGAGGAGTGTGTGTGTGTGTGTGTGTGTGTGTGTGTGAGAGCAGCGTTTCATCCCACAGGGTTGTCAAGAGCATTGAAACAAGCTGTTTGTTAAGTGCCAAAGCCAGCAGCGCCCGTCCACTTGCTCTATCCTGGGTGCCTCATCAAGACTGACTGAGTGGATGTGTTAGGTGCATTTTGAAAATGGAAAGACACACAGCAGATAGTTGGATTTTAGGATACACAGAGAGAAACATTTCACTGCTGTAAAAAAAAAATCAGTTCCTGATTACAAACACTGAAACAATTTGGGCAGAATGTGAGGGCTAACTAAATTATTAGTTTTGGGTTCAGACCAAAGCGTTTCCTTTCCCCTGTGTTTTGCCGTGTTTCTCGGTAGCTCCATAAACCGGTGTTTGGACGAGAAAGCAGACATTGTTATTTGCCTTAATTTTATTAGTAAATATGACTTCATGAGCCCTGAGTTTCCATCATTGTTGAGCCATTTTGCATTTGGTCATTTGTTTGCTATGAAAATCTAAATCAAGCCCTCATTTGTTACTCAACACAAAGTATCTTGTACTGAAACAAAAGAGCCATAATGTTGCTATTAATTTTGTGTTTCCAGTAAAATTGTTTATGAAACAATCAGTTATAATTGTCAATTTTGTTCCATGAAATCTGGAAAGAGTTTTCATTCACATTTTAGTGCAAAAACTTGGCAAAAGAAACTAAATGTCATTTAGTCAGCCTAATAATGCATGTACACCAGGGGAATGGCCAGTATGTAAATTGAAACAATTGCATTTTCAAATTGCCTTGTTGCACCTTTATTGTCAGCCAATTTTTCAATTTTTAATACTATTAATTTCATAACAAATCATAAACAAGCATAACAATGTTTGTGAAAAGTTGAAAATTTGAATGTAAATTAATTCAGAATATGTTAGTATTTGGTATTTCCCCTTTTGCTTTAATTTAATCATAGCATGCACTCGAGTTGACATGGACTCTACAAGTTTGTGCAAAACCAATGTGAAAACATGCTGGGATTGTATGATTCATCAGGCTTTATACAAACTTGTAGAGTCCATGCCAGTCAAAATACTTCTATCTTGCATCGGATTCCATTATAATACAATTATTTCCATTGCAAATGATGAACAAGGTTAACAATTTGAGTGACAGGTTGAATTGTGAAAAAAAATGCCCATAAATATCAGAATATCCTATAAGGCTGTAATGACAGCATGCACTCCAGCTGGCATGGAGAGGGCCAGGTGATCTGTGAAATCACGAAAAGCTCTGGAAGCGGGTCAGAACTTGCTGGGATATCATGAGTCATCAGATTTTATAGAAATTTGTGGGGTCCATGCCATCTTGAGTCCATGCTGTCATTATAGAACACGGGTGACATACTGAATGTGAAGATATTCAGTAATCCAGATTCCAGATTTGACTAGATTGCTAACTTTATTTTTCATTTTTAATGCAAATAAAAATAAATATATTGATTTTATATAAATATAAAAATGGTAATACATTTGAACCAAATGCTAATTTGACCCGTGTGCACTTTTGTGGGTTGTGTATGATGTTTCTATAACATGCTCTCGAGGTTAGTTTGGTCAGAATACGTCATTATCCCACATTTGCTATCACCTCTAACCCTGAAGTACATTCTGTTCTCTTATTCACTGATTTTCTGTATTTAAGTGTCAACATGGACGTCGTAAAAGGAAATACTCAAAATAGAAAGTAATTGGAAAAATGTCACTGATGCTATGTACTCATAACGACGACAACAATGCCTCATTCACAACTCACTTAAAGCAACCCATGACCTTTTCTCTTTTAATCTTGGGTCATTCCTCATGTGTGTGTACTTAATTGCCAAGGTTATGACTGATGAAAGATGAACCCATCCCGCTGCCTTTGCTGGGAGTAGATTCATACTAACCCCCAAGCAGGGAAAAGCAATAGGAAGCCAAAGCAATAAAAGGCTTTGACATTGATGGGCCTGTTTCCCAAACACTTAGGACCTTAAGTCGTCTCCTCTCAAGTCTGGCTACAGGGGCCGGGGGCTCCACTTCTTATTGCTGTGTCTGACCGGAGTCGCCATGCCCCAGAGAGGGTCGACGTTTGGTCTTGGCCCCTTAGTTCCTGTCCTGTCTGTCTGTCTGTCTGTCTCCGAACATGCTACAGAACTTGGCGTGGTAGTGGGGTAAGTGGGTGAGGAATTTCTGTGTGTGTCGAAGGCCTTCAGCAAACAGCCCTCACAGTGTGAAAGCAAATATGGAGTCCTGTTCTCTTGCGCAAAAAAAAAGAGAAAAAAAAAGCACTACGACAGCGTACTGATTAGACACAAGTGCAGAACAGGACAAGGGGAAAGTCTGGTGATAATAACCATAAATATAGTGTGTTGCACTTTAAATTCACAGGAGAGGCTCATGACCCAAACAACAGAACACAGATGAAAACAGCTGAATTTATTTTTTCAGGTGCCTGTGCAAAAGCATGTAGTTGTGGAGAAATAATAATTTTCAACGTAATAGAAATGGCTCGGCTTCATTTTCATGTTACTTTGAGCAGATTAAGAGCCAACACAAAATACTTTTTTTTTTTCAGGTTCCTGTTGAACAACTCCTTAACCCCCTCCGTCCGTCCATTTGGCTTCACTGACTGGATTAGGTTCATGCACAAGGCCCCTACTCATGCCAGTGGATTGCTTATGACAGGCCCTTATGCAGACACCTTGACTGCCATGAGCAATTACTTTAAATACACAGGAGAGGGCCAGAGCTGTGCTGACCTGTGGGAGGGTGAGAGGTAGGGAGACAGAGGGAGAGAGGCACTTAGAGAGAGAGGGAGAGGTGAAACGGGAGGAAAGAGAAACACCCCACAGCTAATTCTAGATTATGTAGAATTCTGTGTTTTTCTTCTTCTTATTTTTTTCCTGAGCAACACTTAAAGCCACTTAACAAATACCTTGAGTGAAAGGTATTAGTACTCAACAAAAAAAAGCTTGTCTCTTTCGCTCTTGAAATGATTTGTAGCTCTGCGAAACGTCTCTGAAAATCTTTAGCTGTCATTTGTAATCAGAGAGCATTCACATCGCTTTCGTGCAACCAAATCTGTATCTGCCCCGTGGTTCTTACAACCTGTTGCATTACCAAAAATCCATCCACGTCTCTGCTCATTGCTACACTTCAGATAGACTTACCTGTCTGTGCGCCTGACAGCAGCAGAACTGACAGCGGTCCGAGCCCTCCCGGTCTCCTTCGAGCTCAGTCTGTCTGTTGATCAGGTTTCATACAGATCTGGACTAGCTCTGTTACACTACAGGCCTTGTCCCTGCTGCCGGGTTTTTGCTGGCTCTGCTCTGTTTCACCTAAAATTAGGGAGGTTCCCCAGACACTGACTATGCACAACGGGTGCAAAGAGTTCATAGGGTTGATGATGCCGAGGTAAAGTTTGCAATGTATAGGAAAGAGAAGAACTTCTTGTGCAGCTGTGAAAGGCAGTCGTGCTTTACGTCAAAAGCTCAGTTACTACCTTCCACACTCAGTTGTTAAAAGGTTCGGAAATTCTTTGTTTGGAAGGAAATCTTACTCATACTCATTTGAATCTTATTTTTACTTTTACATTTTCAGCTTGTTTAAGTCACTGTATTGTGTTGCAGAGACATCAACTCAATTAGCAAGCTAACCAGCTAGCCCCAGCCTGTCCTGTCTCAACAACTGTACTTCAAGAGGTAATACTCGAATAGTGTCCTCCCGTAATTTTTCATCGAGAGGAATCTGCGGATAACAAATGTCCTACATTTTGCAACCCTCTGAGCTTTTAGTGTTCAAAATTTCATGAAACAAAAACACTTGTTATTTTCCTCATAAAAAACGAAAATACAGCCGTACACCTTCTGAATTCTGTTGTTTCTCTTTGACAAAACCAAGACAAGCTTGACTGCTTTGTTACCTCATTGTGAAACATGTTTCATACATGCTCAACAGAAACAAAGTCAACTTGGTCCACTAAAAGGGCTATCAACTGTACAGCTAACCAAGCTAACTGGCTAACAGCAGCGGTTAGTGGTTACTCTGGTGATATGCTGCCACCCCATTTGTCTACCTAGCACAGTTTTGACATATATTGATATTATGCTGAAGTTTTTTTTGTTGAGTTCTTGGAACATGGCAAACGAGAGGCAGGGTAAGAAAGCACCAGGAGGTTTTAAAGAAAATGAAATATGAGCCAACTTATATTAAAGAGAAAACAAAGGCAAACATTAAAATCATTACACTTCAGTCAGTGTTTGTCAGTTGTGAGTTAATCACAGTTTAAAGACCAGCTCACAGATCCAGCTTTGACCCACTGTACTTTAATATTTCGAAGAAAATGGCCGAAGCGTTTGCTTGTCTTATCACCTGACTGCTCATTCCCAATAGAAGGTATGGCCACAACTACAAAAAATGTTGTGAAACTACACAAATCTTTCCTTTTGCCCGGTTCTGGGTGGAGCAGTTTTCCTTTTTTGCATGAGAGTGTGGATGTTGTTAGAGTTGCTAGTTTTTTTGTTTGTTTTTTTTTTCCTTTGTGTGCAACACTTCAAAAGAATAGTTGATGAGAGTGTTAGATCTGTGAGAGAAAGACGAAGTGGTGAAGGCCAGAGTTTGCGTGAGGTGAACCAAAGTTTTTTGTACTTCTCTTTGCTTCACTTCTTCCGCAGCCAACATCTCTCTCTCTCTCCAACTCCCTCTCTACGTCGTGTCTTCTCCCCTCCTGACACACACACACACTCGCGCGCACACACAGCGCAATGACGAAAAGTATGTGGAGCTGCTGAGCTGTTCCACATGTGTAGGGTGCGTCAGATCAAATTAGGCCTCGTTGACAAAGGGCCTTTTACACACAGGTGGTTGACAGGGTAGCGGGGGCTGCAGTCAGGCAGTCAGTTCCAAAACCCAGTCAGTCAGCAAATCAGCCAGTCAGTAAGTTAATCAGTCAACCTGCCACTCAGACAGCCACAACTCCGGCCTGCATGCATGTGTGTGATGTTTGGACTGGAGGAGTGTGATTTGACAGCTTTTCCTTCCACTCAAATGTACGTGCACGTCTGGATTTTCCTCAAATGTCTTTCCGTCATTATCTTTTTCGGAACGTCTTGGACCATTTGCATGATACTTCGAATGGAATATCAACAAGCTCGGCCTTGACACATGCAGTTCACCCAATCAAATCATAATACACAACCCAAAATCACAGCAACATGTCCGCCGGCTGCATTTGCGGAATACAAAGTGCGAAAACCCAAATGTTTGGGTCCGTGTTTACCTCTCTTTCCCAAAGTTTATTCCATTCTCTCTCCAAGTTGTCACTTTTCATATATGTGCATAAATCCCCCTATGGCACACACGCATAGACAGACACACACGGTGACCCCCTGGGTGCCGGGATAACCATAATGCAGCTGCGGCGGTGCAGGCTGAGTTATTACGTTTAATCCGTCTAATTGTTGAGTTTCATAGAATGGGACCCAGTCTGCCTTGGAACTAATTCTGTCTGGGCATTCTATTTAATTCGCCACACTGGGCCCTAAGCTCTTCTAAAGGCAGCCCCCCCCACCCCACCTCTCCGTTCCCTCCACCCCACCCTTTAAGAATATAAACCCCTTATCTTCTGCTCTCCCTCCCTCTGCTGCATGGCAGAACACTGGGTGACTTGTGCTGGAGAGTGATTTCTCAACAGTCCATAAAACATTCTTCTGACATTTTGGACATCCACTCTAATGAGGCGGGATAATGGGAGCAGAGCTATCATGAGCAGCAAAAAAAAGGCCCAGCAGCACCAGCCTTGCCAGCAGACACTTTTAAACAACAACAATATGCGAGTTGCATGAAGACGTGGGGGCAAGGCATGAAATGAATGGAAATTGAGATGCACGTCTTGGACGGCTAAAGAGAAGCGTATTGACGGCGTCACGTGTACAGCCAAAACCCCAAAATACCCGTGTTATGACACAAAGGGCTTCCAAAAATAAATCTGGTCTGAAAAAAAAAAAACGAATGCGGATGTGTGCATAGAAGTGTGCGCTCCAGCTGGTGTTTTAATCATTGCCACTGTACTAAAGTCAAACGGTGAGGTCGGCGTTAGCTCAGTTGTAGCGTTCTCACCCGAAAAAACAATGCTGCTTGAACTGGTCAGATTGGAGGGGGGTTGATTGGTTTGTTGGTTGGTCTGTTGCGTGGCTGAACGGTGATAATCCGCACTCGCAAATCCCATGCATTTAGTCAAATTATTCCAGGCCTTAAGGCTCCCATTGTGGCCCACTGGCTGGTGTGCTGCTGTCTGAGCCCCCCACAGGGACAACAATGCCACCATTCAAGGCCACTCGCTGCTACCGACTGGCAATTTCAGGTGTGAATTGGCTGTGTAGCCAGTGGCTTATATTAAATGACCTGAGACGTGACCTTGAAGGGTAAGAGAGGATAGAAAAAGGGAGGGGGTGAGAAGGGAAGAAAAAGAGTAGGCATTTGAAAAAAAGAAAGATTATGAGAGAGAGGGGCAGCGCCGCGGTTGTGTCAAATTCTGTCATCTTTTCGCTCTGATCGTCTTAGAAGCTGGCAGGAGCGGCATTATTTTGTAAAAGGGATGAAGAGTGAGAGGTAGAGTGGGAGTATGTGAGAAAGGTAAAGAATGATCCCTTCGGCCTGATATCCTGTCTTCTTTTCCCTCCACTCCGCTCCTGCTAAACCTCTCCCCCCCCCAATAATGTGCTTTTAATCATATCTCCTTGGCTGGCTCGCTTGCGTGGGTGAGCGCTGCGTCCAGGCCCTTTGATGGGAATCTGCGATGCGCCCAAAAGTCTTTTGAAGTGGCCGGCTGGGGAGCTACAGGGGGGCTTGCTATGGGGCCGGGAGCTTTGATGTGCCTAGGTCTGGAGAGGCCGGCTGCACGCTGCCCTGCACCGATCTGTCAGTAGCACAGCTGCACCGCTCGCTGGGGAGCCCCTGCCTCCAACCCTGACTGACTGGTTGGCTGGCTGACTGGCCGACTTACTCACCTAGTCGACTGTATACACTATGTACCTGCCGAAATAAGTGCCAGCACTTACGGAGAGGTTAACTTCAGAGGTTCTTGCAGAAGGTGAATTGGTCTCTGCCTGATGACAACACGGATCAAATTTACACGTTCGGTATAACTGCGCCATATACGCGTTTATATTTATGTTGTTTTGAGTGAATATAAATCCCCAGAGGTCACATGAATCCAAGTCCTGCTGCAGAGAGTAGAGTTTCCATTTTTTTTCTCCGCTTCTCCTGCTATTTCCTTTATTTCCTGTCAAGCGGCTCGCGGAGAAAAAATACGTAGTGGATGGCTGTTTTCTGCTCAGAGTCTATGTAAATGTGCCATTGGGAATTTTTTCAGTTTGAGTATTGCCAAATGGAATCTGTTTTCTCTGCAGCTGCACGAAACCATTAAAAAGAGACCATGTGTTCTAACCTGTTAGGTTTCAGTCGAGCTCAACCTTGGCTCAACTCTCCACCTGGAGAGGAGAGCTGTTTCCAAGGCCGAAGCTATTGACACTTAGCTCACTGCGCAGCTTTTCTCTCTTTTCAGATGGAGGATGCATTAATTGCCTGACTACAACCGAGAACATTATTTAATGGCACAGATGTCTTTTAAATGCATTACCATCTCACGTTTATTTTAAATAGTCCATATTATTAGACATATGTGTAACATCATGATAAATGATACAAAGGGAGTAGCACTGTAATGACAGATCGCTATAGTTAAATCGCTCTCTAGATTTCTGCCTGATATTGTTGTCGTGCTCAGATTGGGATTACTTAGTCACGCTTTCTTTATTTTTCGCGCTTTTACTCGGGTTCAGTAAGCTACGTATTTAGATCGTTTCATCATTTGTCTGTTTTGAGTCCGTTTATTGTAAGTATTTCCGACTTTGTTGTGCTGTTAAATCCTGAGTCTGCACAGGTTGTGCTATTTTGAAAATTGACTCGATGCACGATGCCATTCCCTCCTCAATCTGCTCTGTGCAGCTCGACGCGGCTGCAGCCCGCAATCAGCTCTGGCAACCATATCGCAACCGCAACGCCTGGAACCTAGAGGTAAGTGTCTGACAACATGATGTATATGATTTCCGAGGAAAAACCTTTTTGATAAATACTATCCTTTTTGTCAGAGTTGAAGTTAACCTCGAGGAACTGCCACCAAGAATTTATTTCCAAAGTCACTGCTGACTATTTACTGATCTTGACAATCTAGATGAGGCAACAACCGTAACAACCCACCTTGTGAGATTTTGGGAAACCATTTCCAGATTTGAAAAAAAAAAAGGAATTCCCCTATAAGTGAAGACTCTGTGTGCCAAAATGTCCTGATATTATTGTGTTGTAGCAGCTCTGTCCAAATGCTCAGTTTAGTGCGCAGGCGTTTGTATTTCATGTTGGAGAGTGTAACTTTTGCTCTAGCCTTTGGAAGAAGAGGGAAACTCGAGTTTCTTTGCCATTTTACAAGAGTCAGAAAATACAGCCAGAAGAAATGAATTAGATCCATGGTCAGTTTTTAAACACTCGCACATTTTCACACCTGGGAGATGTCCAGCATAACTGTACAGTGTGTTCTGTACTGTTAGCCACTGAGCAGGTCTTTAGATTAGTTGGGGATTGCCAAGTGTAACATCACAGTAGTTTCAGAGGTAGGGGTGAGCCTTGTTTACATTCACTTTCTCTTCTCAGCTTATCCAAAAATCGTCTAGATTTCAAACGCTGCAGATCAGTGACCGCAACCCAGCTTCTGAGTCAGCTACAATTGTTTAAAAGATGCTTTAGCAACCACTCTGATGGTAATGGAGTACAGACGAGAGGCGAGATAAATGATGAGTGACTAATATGAGTATTACCCCCGTAGGAGTCATCTGTTCCTGAAGGATTAGCTCGACTATAGTGAAAAATGAAGATGCTGAATGGTTCTCCAGTCGCAGTTTGTTTGTAGACATTGTTCCTGGATCTTTCCCTCCTTCTGAGGAAGGGATCATCCTCAGTTGACCTCAGCTTCAGTGAACATCAGTTTGATTTATGACTCTCCTCCTTTCACCTGTAGTAGCAATCCTCTAACAGACAGGCACTAAGCAGGCGTGACTAATCATTTTAGCCCCAATCTGTCAAATTGTGGGAATAATTGGAAATGTTGCATGCTGATTTTTTTTTTTTTTATAATTATTTTACAATGCCCAGTCATGCAGGAGTTGAGTTTTACTTCCTTATTATCAGTATCAGTATCAATAATGTTGCAGTCAGAATAGGGTAGTAACAGATTACATGTAATAAGGATTGCTTAATTAGATTAAGATACAAATGTTGAATGAGATTTAACTACTTTTTATGCCTTCACACTGGCAATAGTTGGGGCACAAAAAAGTCAATTTTGACTCAGGACTGATTACATTTTGGTAAATTAGAAACCTCAATCTGACCCAACCCTGCTCATAGTGTCATGTATACATGAGAGCCATTTGCTTTTTATGGCTGAACCTTTCCATTGAATGTTGTCCTGTGGATCATTTATACACAATAAAAAAATTAAAAAATGACCTAACAAAAAGACCTTGGCATCCATTCAAGAACTTAAAGGTTTTTTTTTTAAGTTTGTTTGGATAATGTATGGCTCCAAGACGAAGGTTCTAATAAGCGTCCCACCAGCAGGGCAGTAAGGTTCATGGGGTTCACACAGCTCCCTAAACCAGATTGATGAGAGAAAAAACAGAACCACCCAAAATCTCCCCTCTCACCTTCAGTGTGATACACACTTACTTGTGCCAACGTTAGTCTAAGTTTGCTTCAGACTTCAGTTTGAGGCTGAAGGCAGAATATGAAACACGAGCACATTCTACGTGAAAACTCGATCCTCTCATCAGATGCCCTCGACATGACCTGCGAGTGCAAACCCGCTATCTTCAACACATCTGTGCCTAGTTAAATGAAGGTTGTATTTTAGGCCTATTATAGTCAAGGAGACAACACGGCCTGACTGCTAGTTTGACCACTCACCCCTATCTGACTTGCACATGTGGTCAGTCACTATGGCAACGTGCTGAAAAGACTGCTTCCTGAGACTTTGTTGTGTTTGGGGCTTGGCAGGGCATTGTAACCTAGATATTATTTTTAGTCTGTCAGTGAAGGCCCAGTGTGTGTTGATTTAGGATGTGAGCGGACTGCCTCTTAGTGAGCACACACTCATGAACACACAACCCCCTCAGTACACAAGTTTGCAAACGTACAGAGCCTGACAACATCAGAGTTGTTTCAAACTTCGCAAAATCAATTATTGACATTTTGCATTTTCGGTAGGAGCAGACATCTGTCAGCCAATCACATGTCATTGAAGTCATCATCAGCAGTGACGGTATGAGAAAAGCTCTCTGTTTCTCTGCTAGTCAGCTGTGTTGTCCCACACCCATCTGTGGCCTTTTATTGCCTTTCTCTCTCTCTTTCTTTCTCTGAGTCTGTCTCTCTCTCCCTGTGGCAGGCAGTAATAAAGGTCTGACAGGCAGAGCGTGAAGGTCATGGTTATTAGATGGTAAAGGCAAGAGCCACAGCTGGGCTGGGCAGGCCTCCTCTCTGGCAAAAGTGATGAGTTGTGTGTGTTGGGACGAGGGGGGGGGCTCTTATTTGACACAAAGTTTTTTTTCTCTCCCTATGGCCACCTGGTTCAACGAGGGAAAAGCCCCAGGGCCTTTTGATAAAGTGCAGGGTGTGAGTGAGAAGAAGGGGTGGTGATTATGAGCAAGCCAACAAGTTGAAATACTGTCAAAGTGGTGTGTGTGTGTGTGTGTGTGTGTGTGTGTGTGTGCGCGCGCGCGTGCGTGCGTGCGTGCGTGCGTGAGCTCGCCTGACAGCCCCAGAGGCGTTCACACCTGCTGCTTCTTCAGCTCTATTTAAGTTTCTTGTGGCAAAGGTTGCTAGAGCTGAGCTCTGACACATACACACTTCAATCCCTTTTGAGGTAGCCTTTTACAACCCACGATTCATTTGAAATCAGTTGCCCTGTTTCCATTAAAGCTGCTTTTAGTGTTATTTTCTTATTAAAATAAAGTGTTAAATAGTTCTGTGTTCCAACAGTGATCACTATTAATAGAGGTTTTAGTCACTCATGTCTCTCCCCTCCCCCCAGCTAATGCAGTAAAAAAGAAAATAAATTCTCTGGAAAATTGATATTATCTTGAACTTGAGGCCCACCTTTTGAAACTTTGACAACGAAGCAAAGCGAGACGGCGCTTTGAGTTAACATATGCAGAAGTTTCTTGAAAATGGAGGTCTGTGCGAGCAGTTCTTATCACGCATCGTTGCCAAGCTGCTGTGCTTCTTCATTAACACAGAGGGATACGCAGTGTTCCTAAACTCGGCTCTCATTACTACAGGATTCTTTGACTGACTGTGATGAGTGAAGAATGAAATCATTATCCTCCAGCTTGAAGTATTTACTGCACCAAACATTCTGTTACTGCAACCCTGAGACTTCTATTTTAAGAAGTGTAATTTTACCCAATGCACAAAGTGGCATCAACTTTTGATGTTATTCATAGCGAATGCTCGCTGTTATCACATTTCACTATTGACCCTATTAAGCTTGTGCAACAAACAAGGAATATAAAACCGATGTTGAAAATCAAAACAGCAGGTTGCTGCTCTGCCTGTAAAATCCAAAACCTCTGTTTCAGGTTTTTTTTGGAACGGACTTTCTTGCTGATTTATAACAAAGCAAAACAATAGCTTTAACTTGATACCCGTATAAGTGTTCTTCACGTGGGAGCAAAAGCACAGAGAAATCAAACAGAAGTGTAATAAGTATTGATGGTTTGTCTTATGTCCTCGTTTTATCAAAAATATTGTCTTTGGGTGACATCCAACTTTTCTCTGACTCTTCCAAACCTCAAGTATTCTCAAGTGGGCTTAAAGCTGTTTTGGAAAAATGGTGCACAGAGAGAGCGAAGTAGAGTAGCTCCACATTGTAATGATGCATTCAGCAGAGACTGAATCAGGCTTCTTTTCTCCAACCCTGTACGCAAATGTCACCCTCAGAAAACCCATCATCTCCCAAAGCGTTCTAGGATGAACTCCTCTCCGACCTCATTTGCATTGATATGAAATTCGGACAAAAATACCATAAAGGGGGGACACCCATGGGTGATTATGGGGTCACTAGCCAACCATAAAGGAGAATCCCTACAAGCCGCCACCGTTACGACCAAGAAAAGAAGCACCGCGTCAAGCTAAAACAGGACTCAGACTATGGCTCATTGTGTCTGCTATCTGTTGCTACACAATGAGCCGTCTCAGTCTTTGGGACGGGTGTCAGGAGTTCAGCCTTTATCGTCGTGACCCGCGTTTGACCTCGGGGTAGAGATGCAGCTGAAGAGGCCTCGTAGAAGCTGTGGAGACGGCAACACACACCCCCGAGTGCTTCTATTAGGCTCATCACTCAGGAGGAGCAAGGAAAACAACACTGACACACTCACACGTACAACACACACATATGCACACGCACTTCACAGATGAGTAACTGTGAGTAACTATGGAGGATATCTAAAACGTGTCAACATGACGGCTTATGATAGGCAGATAGAGAGTTTAAGTAAACAGCTACATAGAGATGTGCAGCTGACAAAGTTTATTGTTTTCTGAAGAGAGACGAGGTGAGGGAGAGGATCAAGAGGCGAGACGAGTTAGGAGTGACAGGATCTCCACCATATCAGCAGCTGGAGAGCAGGTTCAGCTGGATGTTACTGGAGTTCGAGGTCAAATGAAAGTCATCTCATTAGACAAACATCTGCTCAGCTATCAAAAAGGGTATGTCAGTGCCGGCAATCCCTTTATATTCTTACACATATAATAATGCAGAACACAGTGCATTGCTTCAGTTAATTTTGTCCATGAATTTGAAATGTTAAAGGGATATTCCAGTGTAAGTTTAATCCATGGTCTAAATTACTGTGAAACTGTGTTAGACTCCCTCTTGAGAGATCAAGTTAGCAGACCGCTAATTTACGGAGTTTTAGCATCCTCAGAAACGACCGCACGACAACAACACACGGCAGTAAATGGATCCAAATATAAACCGCCACCAAAAAGCCACAAATAATGCTCAGAACAGCACCAAACTTCAGCAACAGTACAAATAGGGTCTCCGCACATAGTCTGGGGCATCTAACCTCGGCTAGCTTAGCTGGATTTCTATTGTGAAGCTAAAAACAGATTTCAACTCTCCTCCATCAGCTTCCGGGTCGGGGAAGTCCCGACGCGATGGTTACCGAGTGCAGTTAGAAATGCTCAATTCCGTTCATTTCCCTGTCCGCTCTCGATAATAACTGTTATAAACTGGCAGGTAAGACACATATGAACTTTGATTGCATTTCCATGGAGTCATAATCATACATTTTCATCCATGAGCCGCGGAACTCTACTGCACTCGGTAATCAAGTTGTCGAGACTTCCCGTCAACAGGAAGCTGCTGCAGAAGAGTGGTAAATTTTGTCAGCTTATCAGAAGAAATCCAGCTAAACTAGTGGAGTTTTAATGTCCCGGACTATGTGCTGAGACCCTATTTGTACTGTTGCTGAAGTTTGGTGCTGTTCTGAGCATTATTTGTGGCTTTTTGGTGGCGGTTTATATTTGGATCCATTTACTGCAGTGTATTGTTGTCGTGCGGTCGTTTCTGAGGTTGATAAAACTTCGTAAATTAGCGGTCTGCTAACTGACCTCTCGAGAGGGAGTCTAACACAGTTTCATGGTGTGTTAGACCATGGATTAAATTTACACCGGAATATCCCTTTAAGAATAAATCTCTGTCTGATGAACTGATTAGAATTTGGAGGTTAAACTTTCACACATGTCTCATAGGATAGAAGTGATACAATGTTTATATCCAAAAGGTCAAAGGTCAACTTCAACCGTAACATCATTATATTCTGCAAAAAACACTTTTCTGGCCTTTCATCAATGCTAAAACTCAAAAACAGTGTTGCAGAATCTGACCGTATTTCAAATTTGGTCAATTACTAAATTGGTGACACCAGTTTTGGTTGTCGGTATTTCTAGTTTATACCACTGCTGAAATGATACCGGAGTACCCATACCACAATCGGTGAGCAGGTTCAAACTTAGGAGAGTAAACTTCTACAATGTGTAATATTGTCTAAACACTATAATCTGCCTGAATAAAATAATCCTAAACTGGCAAAAAAAAAAAGAAGCCAAAACATTTTTCAAGGGGCAATAATTTAAATTTATTTTCTTTATGTATTAAATAAATTATGTGAGAGGTGGTGGACTTTCTTTGGAGGATTTCTTTTCTTGTTTTCTCGCATTGTTTTGTTTGTCCGGCCCACAAACTTCGCTCTCATTAACTTGTTTTTAACAGCAGCTGGCAACTTTTTTATTTATATGAACCCACTATATGCTACGTGCTCAGCACAAAAATACAGATTTGACTAGCTTGTCAAGGTCAATGAGCATTTTGTAGCTAATGACCCAGCAGTTCCCTCAGGAGTAGGTGCAGACTAAAGGAAATTTTGCAAGGACTGTGTATCTTGGACCAAATTCATCAGGTGTCCAGAAACCCGACTCCTTATGAATGCTAATGTTGCTTTGCTGGATGTGTAAATAGCCAATTGTAGGCCAACAAGAGTCACTTTAAAGATTTTTTTATATTTTTATATTGTGTTTGTGCAAATATTTGTCCACCCTCCGCATATTATGAGTGTGCCGATCTTTAATTTTGGAAAGAAGTCCATAAGTCTGACATACTGTACAGTCTGTGTGGTAAAAGCACACGTAAAATGAAAAGGGGTTAAAGGAAACACCCACCTCCAAGTTCTTTTGCTGCCTCAAAATATGGAAGACATCAATATTTCCATGTTTAATTAAGACACACACTTGTGTATAATTTCTCATCCAGCACTGTACGTACACACAGCACCAGCAGCATGCAGTCATGATCATCCTCATCACTGTCGTCATTTTATCTGTCATCAGTTGAACCACTAATTTTTTTGTCAGTATGAATTACCCAGATTTCAACCTAACCCCAGCATTATAAAGTGTTATTCTTCCATAGGGAAGAACCACATCCCACACACACACACACACACACACACACACACACACACACACACACACACACGCACACACACACACACACACGCACACACACACACACACACACAAATCCTCCACGAGGGAAACACTCTTGTTTGATTTCCACTGGTTTTGGAACAGATTAAACACCAGCGCTCGGGTCTCGGGTCAGCACCGCCGCTCATACTGTACAAACATCCCACATCCGTCTGAGGGCAGGGCGGACCTGCTGTCAGTCACAGAGGGTGGAAAACATTTACCGTCACGTCATTTGGGCGCCCAGCAGGAGCTTATGGATACACACGTGTCAGGTTCTCGCTCACACACACATACACATACTGTACATACTGTATGTAAGGCCTCTGGATTTCAGGAAGACACGTAGATGATTTTGGTTTCAGGGGCGTTGTTCTCATCACATAACTTGGGTAGGTCAGTGGCCGGCGTATCGTTTGAGTGATTCACTTCAATGCCAAGTTCAGCTCCTGTCCAGAGCTGAAGGTCATCCGGTGAGAGGTGGACTGCACCCAGCATCTCACATCTCTTCAGTCTCTCTCACCCCATTTACACGTGGTGTTAAAAATAGATCTGTATCTGGATATGTTCTTCGGATAATAACTGATCCAGTTTTGCCTTTGTGTTTACAACTGGTATTTTTTAATGCACTCGCGTTATCCTCATTGAGAACTAATCTTTGTCCTCAGTAAGTCATTTGAGGGGGCCGAGATCAGCCCCAGACTCCCTTTAAAAAATCACAGTTTTTAGAGTTGTTGAGTTACGGGACTTTTTTTAAACTTTGTGAAATCATGTCTGCAACAAATTCTTAATAAGATGTCCCCTCTTGTAAGTTCAGCATATGTTATAGACAAAAGTACTTAATTGTATTATTTATTTGTGTAAAGAATAAGTAGGTTACTGACTAGGTAAAATAAATGCCTTGTTAACAGCAGGTCAGCAGCACATAAGAACACGACGCACACCCTCACACACAGTTATTTCTTGCTTTGTATTGTTTATTTTACACCCATGCTTCTGCTTTTCACACAGTTCTGTTGAACAACGCAACTTTTCCATTTTTGTCGCTTCTCTTCTGTTTTGTATCTCTCTTTTCTTTTCATTGTTTCCTTCATTGTTTCGTGTGAATATGTTTTTTCTCACTTTCTGGCTTTATCTTGTCATCTTGTTCTCTGTCTACTCTTTGATTGGTCCCTTCTCACCCCACGTCGCGCTATATGTGAGAGAGACAGCTGCGTGTTGGATGTGGTTGTTTGTGGGTTTCTGTTTGTGTGTGTGCACATCTCGCTGTTAGTTCTCGGGCGAGCATGTGCTCATGATATGTATGTGATGTGTTTTAAATGTTGTCTGTGTGCGTATAGTATGTATGTCAGCCAGCTGTGGAGTACAGAAGTTTACAGCACCTTTGCAGACTTCTCTTACACAGGAAGTGGATAGCTGTGGTGGGGTTGATCAAAAACAACTCGCCACATAAAACAACCTTTGTTCTGCCAGTTGTACCTTTTTATTTTCAAGCATTTCTATAATTTCTTGATGGTTCTCGGCTTCATGTTACACTCGCAAACATTAGATACATTTTTGTGCTGTAGTTGCAGTTGCAAGGGATGATGTAATTGATCTACCTGTCTGTTCAAGTTCTTTTTCTTGAGAGTTTTTTTTAAACATTTCTCATTAAATGTCCTGTTGTACACTAAGTGTGGCTTGATATGTCTTGGCTTGACAATAATATTGTCTCCACTGCGTTCCCTGTTGACACAACAGCCGTGCACCCCCTCCATCACACTCCAGCTCTTGTCTCTTAGTGTAAAGTCGGGAGAGGAAAACCAACACACAGTCCGAACTCTGCCAATCCACTCCCCTCCTCTCGTTTCGACGTCGCTAGGCAGCCCTCTTTTTTCGGTACCCTCTTTCTCTTCCTCCCATTCGTGCATCTGAAAGGGGTCAATGCCTCTGCATGATGGAACCACAGGGCTAAAAGTCTTTAGGCCAGACACTGGAGGAGTCCACTACTAATTGCTCTCAGCGAATCCCCAACCATTGTCCTCCACTGGGATTCAATTTGAATTTGAATGGAGGTAGCTAGCTGGTGCTGAGAGTGTAAGGTACACAAATGACTGTCACTGGGAATGGATAGCAGCGCTACAGGGATTGTGAACTTGTCCCCTAAATAAGCACTGTTGGCTTTTTGGCTCTGCATAAGTTACGGTGTGTTTGCACTAGCATAAGCGCCATATTGATGTACGCTTGGCTGAAGTAGTATTGGGATTGAATGGGAGATGTTTTGGGGTGGACATTTTGTCAAGAGGATTTCTTTTAGGCTTTGATGGAGAGCTGCTAAGTTCTTCCTTGCCCTTTTTTGCAGCGTCATGTAAAAGTGTTAGACACAAGAGGGAGATTGAGAAAAATAATTAGTCACCACTAGCTGCTCCACTTGACAGTCGTACTTTTTCTTAACATTCTTAAAGCTATTTGCCTTTCTCTTCATCTGTGACTGGTAGGACACTATAAGACAAGTTCAAGTTGCCCCTCGAGTGCAGAAGCTAAGTCAATACATCTAAAAGAAAGATGGAAAGACAGTGAGACAGACTGGCCAGGTCTGCTCCGACGGACAGACGGACAGCTGAACAAATTGCCAGACCTCCCCCTCCCTGCAGTTCACTTGTTCCTTCTCTATAGAGGCGAGGGTCCTGGTCCGTGTCCCCCTCTTCTCCTGCCCCACTAGTGGTTAATTGAGCCCCTGCCAGGCCTCGCCCCTTTATTGCCTCCATTTGTCAAAGCCCGCAGGCCTGAATGGTGCCAGAGACCTTATACAAATGAGGAGCCTCCTCGTCTCTCCATCTCTCTCCATCTCTCTCCATCCCTTTATCGCTCTCTCCATTCCAGAGAGCAAACAGGTCTGACCCAGGGCGGCTCAGGGCAAACAGTGGCTCAACAATGGCAGTGGCTCGGTCGGGGGGTGTGGGCAGGTGGCTGATATTCTCCCAGACACCTCCAAGGTCAGTGGCGCTAAATCTCACTGAGGCACATGTGATGAGCTTACCTTGTGGCATCTTCTGCTCCACCCAAAAAATGACCCAAAAAGCCACAGATTGAAACACGTGCACGCCAAAAGAACATCGTTGTTTTGTCGTGGATTAGTCCGGACTTCGAAGTGGGAGACAGGTGTACAGTGGGAGGTATTGTACAGTGCCAGAGTCTGTCCAGTGTGAGGCTGTCATCAGCACATGTGCTGCTGCCATCCCGTGGCCTGCATACTGCAGATAAGGGCAGCCATTCAGCCAAGCAGTAAGCCATTCACTATAGTCATCTTTGTTTGCCCCGGGCCAGAGACAGACCTGTAACGTACAGAGAAAGACATGGGGGGGGGGGGGGGGGGGGGGGGGCAGTAGCTCTTACAGGCAGAACAAAATACAAGGAAGAATGACAGAATGAAGGAAACAGCAAATGAAAGAAAGAGGAGGTGCAGTGCCATATGGAATCAGGAACACAGGAGACCGTTTGTCTGCGCTACGTGTGTCGGCTGCCACACGTACCATATCAGATTAACGCAAAATTAGAATTAGAATTGAAGTTGGCCCAGAGTTTCATAAGGCCATGCTGTGGCTGCCTTGTTCTTTTGTAGATATTACACAAGCACGGTCTGAAGGGGCCAATTTACCGACTTTTAACCTGGATCCTGCTGTTCTGTTGTGAGGGCCATGGGTAAAACTCAGACATACAGTATTAACACATATAGTGCCTTAAGAGTAAGAGCTTACCGGTTTAGACTTTGGTCACACTCCGAAGACTTTGCTGAAAGTGGTACAGTTTTTAAACTCAAATTCATCTTGTTTGCTTATTAGGAGTTGAAGAAAATATGGTTTAAAGTGGAGAAAACGGACAATTAAACTGCATAAAGATAGAAAAAGCGTCAGATTTTGGGCATTTATGTAGTTACAGTCAAAACAATGAATATCTTGATGAACATCAATGGATCTCGATATCAGTGAATATCAGCATTTGAATTGTGCTTTCATTTTGTAAAATTAGAAATAGTTTAAATGGATGGTCTGTTTTGATCTCACCTGAGAAAATTATTCAAAAAGAGGCAGCAGCTGGAAATGTAAAGATACTAAATGGTTTTTGATTTAGAATTGTTTTAATAGAAATGTTTTTTTGCACATTGGCAGATAGGAAAAGTACTTTCTCCTTCACTGAAACACACACTTTTATCATATTAAAATGTAGTTTATGGTTTAGAATAGATAGATTAACATGCTATGACCAGGGGGCATTATGTTAATAATGGCATAGGTGCAATAAATACTGGGAACAGTTAAAGTAGCTCAGTACTTGACCGTCACTGGGAAAATGTCATTTTCTTGGCCAGCATTTTTTTATGTTTCCAAGATTAATGCTTCTGTAGTTAAGTTAACGTATAAGATTGACCTCACATCTACAATAATGATGGTAAAATGCTCCCAGAAATGTGTAATGTCCCCTTTATTTTACTAAAGGGCCCAGCAGCGACTCAAACTCTCCACATTTTCCGACAGCTGACTGTTAGTATTTTGAAACTCAACACAGTTCAAAGTCTGTGCGGAGAGATATTCAATGGAAATGATAAAGTAATGTAGCCGGTGCAGTGGTGTTAAAATAGGAACAAACTGCTAAGACATTAAAGCATCTGGCTTTCAGCTGACCACATTCTACATTTATGTTCATCCTCTCATGCATCATCATCCGTTGATGTTTGTTTTCCTAGATGGCCGGAGACATTGCGTCATGCGGGCCTGTATTTTCCATGACTGACCCACCCTCAGTGTTTTTGAAGTTCAAGTTCATCACCAGGATCCTGAAAGTTCAGGTCCAAGTTCACAAAACATCACGATTTTCTCGCGGCCGTAAAACACTGGAGCATTGGAATGAGTGAGACACATTTGTACGCACGTGGGAGTGGATGGCGGAATAACAGATACTTAAACATTTAAAAATAATATAACCATAAATTACGACTTAATTCTTCTGTATTTTCTAGAAATGTTCTCACCGTAAAGTATTATTTGTGCAAAATGCAATGCAGGTAATTGTGTACTTCCTCTTCAATGACTAAAAAATAAGCTTTCTTGGCAAAATAGTTTTGCCGTTTTAACTTTTAAAAGTTTTTTTTAACGTTCTGAAGTCATAAATGAATTCACAAACCTGCAAACATAATATCTCTATATCCTGATGTATTTTTTATTGTTTGTGCAAGTGTATGTGCGTGCATGTGTTGTCGTATGTATTTGTATTCAAGTGTGTTTGTGCATGTGTCAGCTCCACCCTCCGGGGTGCCATGCCCCGGTGCTGGGGTCTTTGTTGTAAGCGCGGAGCCGTGAGTCAGGCCTGTGGGAACAAGCCCAGCTTCTCTCCTCTCTCTCCCACGCTTTCACACTCATCCCATCCTGTGTACCTCTGCTTCACCCCTGTCAATGGGGACGTGGCGTGTAGTGAACACCGCCGTGGAAAAACTCACACACACATGTGTAAGGGTCATCAGATCCTGAGAAAAAAAAAAAATGTGCGTGTGATTGTATGTATGTGTGTATATGTGTTTGCATCTGTGTGTGCATCCTTGTGTGGCTTTTTTCCCCTATTGACTACTGTTTTTTTTTCGTGCCGCTGTTTTTTACTGATGACCCTGACCAGCAGGAAGTTAACATAGATTGGCTATAGATTGAGATTCAGTGCTCTATAGAAAAAGACAACAATTTTATTCATATGCTGCCCAAATTCTCTGCATCTTAAATGTGCTAAACTATAGATCCTCTCTGAACCAATCCTCTTTTGTATATTTGTCTAGTCTTGTTTTGTAACTCTTAGTTACATGTTTTACATGTGTTACATGTTTTTTTCCCATCTCCATCAATAGATTGCCATTTACCAAGCCGCTATTGCAGATAAGTATTTATTCTGAATGACTTACCTGGTTAAACACCTATATGCCTTATAACATATCTCAAGTTTACTCATGTAAATGATCAGAAATACAAAATATATACTGCTGACAAAGAGGGTCATGCAGTCTCGTTAGTGATTCTGTGTCACCATGCTATTGCTGAGAAAACCTTAACTATGGCGTTATCTATATAATAAACTTCAAGTATATAGCATTTTTATGAACAAAGGTACCAAGTGCTTGACAAAAGAAAAGCACAGCAGATAAAATGTGAATGAAAGACATAAGTGTAGAAGAAACAAAAACAATGAAACGAACAAGATCAAATATAAATGGTGAGAAATATGTGAGATAGTATAATAGTAATAGTATAAATGAGAACATTTCCAAAGGCTTGCACAAAAAGAAAACCCTTCGTCACCAATTGTAACCGTCATGTCACAAAATAATTATCATATCACTAATATAAATGCATATCACCAATGTGCATGAGGCGTTTTTAGATGATTATCAAACCCAAAGTATAAGCTTCAAGTGAAGAGATCGCCAAAGTCGTCTGTAATTCAGAAAGCCGAAGCTACTGTACTACTCTGGCTGTCATGAAGTATTGCCAGTGTCGTATTTTCCTCCCAGTCTCAATCTGGCACTACCCAGTGATCCCCGTCCAGTGGGTGCCATCTGGCTGGCTGTGCCCCAATCAAAGAGCTCATTCGGGGGGTTAACCTAGCAGCAGCAGAGTGACAGGGGAGGGTGTGAGAGGCAGAACTAGGCAGCCAGACCAGACCCAGGCCAGGGGGCTTTGAAGCCCCTCACCCTAGCCCACAGACAGGGGGTCTGGGCCAACCAGCCAGAGCCAGAGAGAGGGACAGAGAGAGTGAGAGAGAAGGGCCTTTATCAGCAAGCCTGAGTACAATTGTGGTGTGCGGTGTGGGAGTTGGGGGAGTTAACTCTTTGTATAGATGAATGGATGAATAGAAGAGGAGGGCTGAAACACTAGCATCTCCCCCTCCTCACTAACCAACCCCCCCATAGCTGGATCTCTGTATGTTTTAGGTCGGCCATCTCGGGGCCCCAGGGCCCCTCTCCATGGACAGACCGACAGATACCATCAATTACCAAGGCCAGCCCCTGGCCACCATATGGCCGGTGGCTGTATAGGAAAAGAGCCTGTTCACTTCACAGCACCAGCCCTGCATATGCTGCAAGCCAACGACCAGAGATGCTGTGCAAATTGTGTGTGTCTCCGAATGTGTGTATGTGTGTGTGTGTGTTATGTGCATAGGTTTGGCTAGTGTTACAGGCTGGCCTAAGTGTCAGAGGGTCAGGATTAAGTTACAGGATAGAGTTATACCTGTGTGTGTGTGTGTGCGCGCGCGCGTGTGTGCGTGTGTTGTATGTCTCTCTTTTGTGGGGACAAAATTACGTTTTAGACCTGAGGACTTTTTGGTCCGTCTCCACTCTTTCGAAGCGTCGCTCTGGGGTTTAGATGCAGTTTTAGGGTAAACAGTAAAATTAGGTTTAGAGAAGGTTTATGATAGGGTACATCTAATTTGTATAGTTCAAAACTAATATGACAATGATTTTGATTTTGAAAAGCACACATTTCCATTGCAATTACGTCATTACTCGAGAACCATGCAGTGGACTGAGAAAATGATCTTGCAAATCTTTTAAACGCGACATTTCCGCAGAGAAGTCAAAACTCACAATGTCACAATGCTACGCTATGCATTGCTTAGGTTTAGGCACAAAAACATCTTGGTTAAGGTGAGAAAAATGTCATGGATTGGCTTTAAATACCTGTTTCGTTCACCATGATCATGGATGAAGACGGTCCAACCTCCACTGAAAGATAGCCAGTTTTGGTCTCCACAAAAACTGCGAAGGGGTTAGGGAATGCATGTCAAAGTTAGTACAGAAGTCCAGGTGTGTGTGTTTTGTGCAACTGTGAGTCATGCTTCAGCTGCCACTGCAATTATCTTCACCTGACAGCAAATCAATACACATGATCGGACAGATGTGAACCAGACGCTGAAAAAATGAGGCCTTGTTTTTTTGCAGGAATAAAAGCATGCACCGTGAAGAAGTGACAGTCGAGCTGTCCTTCTGCTCTGCACTCCAAGTGCTTGAAAAGGACAAATCTTCCCAAATGCGATATAATTTCATTAGACGCGTCTGTTTGAAATCAAACTGCAAGTGGAAAATAAATCCTACTCGTGCTGGTCCGCCTCCACTCACTACATGCCCATTAACAAAAAACACATTGCCTTATGGGCGAGGGAGAGAGAGAGAGAGAGAGATGTTTCTGTTTGATATATAATGTGAGAAAGAGCCAACAGCAAAACAAGGAAACATCTGGGTGATTAATCTTTTGGGAGGGAGGAAAACAGGGAGGCAAATAGTACCAGCCAGGATAGGCATACATACTCACACACTTACACACATGAACACGCACACACACACACACACACACACACACACACACACACACACACACACACACACACACACACCGACAGACACACACACACACACACACACAGTCTTGTATGCGCACGAATGCACACACAAACAGCTGGTAGCCAGAGACAGTGATCCATGTGAGTCGATCCTCATTAATATCATATCAAAGCCTCTTTGATTAAGGCTCTGGTTGCATTAGTTAGTTGAAAAGAATGAATGGAAACTTAACTGTTACCAGTTCCGGGCATTTTTTCTTTTTTTTTTTTTCAGAAATCCTATCTACCATTTACTGTGCTTTTTTTTTAAGTAGAAAGTGTTGTTTTTCATTTCTAAACCTCTACCCAAGGCGCTTTTACTGGGAACATATGCTCTTCTCATTCATTCACTAA